>NC_042616.1:598850525-599160056 GCF_901001135.1 Rhinatrema bivittatum
GGCCTTGGAGTTTGCCCTTCATCTGCCCGAGCACGAAGTGATGCCGCACTACAGACGTTTAATGCACAGGTCGTAGCACAGGCCATCCTGTGGAGGAAGGGTGCGCGGACGCTTACAGAGCTGCACTCGCCACCAGAAAGGCAAAACCAAGACTGGTAAATACCAAACCGTTTTGTCCTCAAGCTGTCGAAAGCACTAGACGCTAAATTTATTGGGCTGTTGAGTGCCGTACTTGGAACAGGAAGAAAGAAGCAGGATGTAAAGTCGGCAAGGATCAATGCATGCAAAAAGGCTCTTACTACCAGGACCAAGTGAGAACAATCTATGATCTGCAACGACCATGTCAGGGTTATTGAGAACCCATTGGTCTGCCTCACAAGTCTAGCTTTCCTGTGGCGTGATTTCCTGCAGACCTGCTTCAGCATTTAAAAAAAACAAAAACAGAAAACTTTAATGTCGTGTAAATGATTTAAGAGAATATCTTCACTGTGTCAAAAAAGTGTGCCAAGCTATATTTTTGTACCTGCTACTGAAAGTGCAATTTTCCCTGTGGTGTATGACACTGAGGCCGTTTCAGCTGTGGCTGGGTTGGTAACTAGTTGATGGGACAGACATTCATCACTGGTGCGGAGAGTGAAGGCGGCTTGCTTTCTCACTCTCGGAAATTGCCGAGAGGGATCATTTTTGAGCATTTCCAGTTTTCTAATCCCAGGTTCTTGTCATCTTCTACAGTATCTCTCCTGAGTTTATACAACAGTTGAATCGACAGTAGAGCATACATTTTCAGTGTTGTACATGTACCTGATTAGATTGAAAGTCCCAAATGGGACGATACTGTAGTAATGTTGAATGTTTTGTGTTATGCTACATGTCTGTTTATAACCTTGCACTTTTCCCACTGTGGAGATGGTTAGAATGGCACTTTTTGGTGCTGTATTCCTGTGCTCTATGTTAGAGTGCACAAGACGCACATTTGTTGTGCTACGTATTAAACAGTGTTTTGCAAAATCAAAGAGTAGGGCTGAGCAGTAAGTTTGAGTGCCTTAGGGCTTTGATTACAGAGGCATCTGGTGTCGGGGCGGGGGGCGAAGGTTTATTACCAAAATGGAAGGGTGCAAGCATTAATGATGGCCAGTTTGATTCACATTTAAACTAATCACTGCCTTCCCCTACCCCTCCCCTTAAATAGACTTTAGCCTTGGATTAAACTGGAATTTTAAAAGAAGCGGCTTTGAAGTAGAAAGCCGTCCATTTTGAAATCCTCCGTGTTATTACATCACGGCATGTTGCCATGGGTGTAGCAAATTGTAATGCAATCGTTTTAGCCATTTGACATATCTGCAGAATCAACTCATTTGAAAATGAGAATTTTTCTATGTGCAAGTAGTATAGTTGGAGAAGGAATATTATAAAAAAAAATAAATGAAGTTAGATTTTACCTCTGACCTGAGGGCCCCTTTGAAAACCTGCTAGGCACTTCAGTCTATCTTGTTCAGTAACCAGATAACCTGGAGACCTCTGTTGATGGAAACTGTAGCTTAAAAATCACTGCAGCTGTGGTCTAGTCTGTTAAGGGATATCAAAAGCTGATTGAGCCGGCTTCATTTGCAAATAACTCTTCATACAATATAAAGAGTGGAAGCCATTATGACAGCTGGAGGCTCAGAGGCCACATGTGGCTCTTTAGAGCCCTCCGTGCTTAAATTTTCAGCTTAAAACCATTGTAACATGTGAATGTGGCGCTCTGAGATGCAGTTAATTGCCAAAATTTGGAACATCACTGGTGTAGTTCCTTTCCGTGCTCGGCACAAAGCGGCATTGTTTTCCAAAGAAACGATCTGTGTCGGTGGTTTTAATCCACTCCATCGTAGAGAAAAGCGTCACGGTTTCCTTGGAACAGCGCTCAAAAGAAACCATAATATAACATGAGAACATAAAAAGTTCTATGCTGGGTCAGCCCAAGGTCTATTGAGCCAGCATTCTGGCTCTGTCCATGGCCAGTCCAGGTCACAAGGACCCATAAGATCCCTGGTAGTTGATCTGTGTCTTGTATTTCACTCCCAGGGATAAGTGCTGGCTTTCTCAAGTCTATATATTAATGGACTTTTTTGCTTCAGGAATTTGTCCAACCCGCTTTTGAACCTCACTATAAGTTTGTTGCTTTGACCACATCCTGTGGCAACAGATTCCATAGCTTTATTGGGCACTGAGTGAAAAAAAACACTTCCTAAGATTTGTTTTAAATCTGTGGGTTGCTAGTTTCATGACGTGTCCTCTAATCCTAGTATTTTCTGAAAGGTTAAGTAACCCTTCCCTCTTTACCTGTTCCAGCCCACTCATGATTTCATACATTTTAATCATATCCCCTCGGTTGTCTGGTTTTTCAAGCTACAGAGCCCTAATCTGTTTAGCTTTTCCCCATAAGAGAGCCGTCCATCCCCTTTATCATTTTGGTCAGCCTTCTCTCTACCTCTTCTATGTCCGCTATGTCTTTTTTGAGATGGGGAGACCAGAACTGCACATAATACTCAAGGTCGCACCATGGATCTATACAAGGGCATTATGATAGTCTCAGTTTTGTTTTCTATTCCTTTGCAAATAATTCCAAACATTCTATTTGCTTTTTTTGTCCACCGCCGCACACAGAGCTGAAGATTTCAAGGTATTTTCCAGAAGGACTCAAGAGTTCCTTTTCTTGGGTGGTGACTCCTAACATGGAACTCAGCATCGTGTATCTGTAGTAAGGATTATTTTTCCCTTGCTATTCCTTTCTTCAGACAATTTATGAATATGCTAAATAGCACAGGTCCCAGTACCAGACCCCTGGGACAGTCCACGAATGACTTTTCTCCATTTGGAAAACTGACCATTTAATCCTACCCTCTGTTTCCTGATTTTTATCTAGCTACCAGTCTACAATAATACACTGCCTCTGATCCCATGACATTCCAATTTCCTGAGGAGTCTCTCATGAGGGGATTTGTCAAATGCCTTCTCAAAATCCAAACACACTATCGCAACCGACTCACCTTTATCTGAATGTATATTTTGCACTTTAAAAAAAAAAAAATGTAAATTGGTAAGGCAAGACTTCCATTGCAAAAAACATGTTGACTCTATCATTAAACCAAGTCTATGTGGTCAATAATTTTGTTTTTAAGAATAGCTTTTACCATTTTGCCTGGCACCAACATCAGGATCACCAGTCTATAATTTCCTGGAGAATTTATTTTATTTGCAACAGCAGCCTAATAATTACATTGTTAGGAATCAACCATGCAGGAAACCCTCCAATTCCAAGGAGTCAAAGCTCATATGTGTACGAGCTCCCAGATTTTGACCTTTCTTTTTTTTTTTTTTTTTTTTGAATTGTCATGATGAGTTTTGTTCAGGGACTTCCTTCTGGTCTCATCTGCAATGGATATTTAGGCGGGCAACAGTAGAATGAGGCTTAAGTAGAATGAGGCTTAAGAGCATAAAATTTGCCATACTGGGTCAGACCAAAGGTCCATCAAGCCCAGCATCCTGTTTCCAACAGTGACCAATCCAAGTCACAAGTACCTGGCAGGATCCCAAGGGTAAACAGATTCCAAGCTGCTTATCCCAAGAATAAGCACAGTGGATTTCCCCAAGTCTACCTTAATAATAGGTCGTGGACTTTTCTTCCAGGAACTTGTCCAAATCATTTTTAAACGCAGCTACACTAACAGCCTTTACCACATCCTCTGGCAACACATTCCAGAGTCCAATTATGCACTGAGTAAACAAATATTTACTACTATTTATCTTAAATGTAATACCTAATAATTTTGTGTATCCCCTAGTCTTTCTACTTTTTGAAAGAGTAAAACTAGCAATTTTCATTTATGTGTTTCACTCCACTCATTATTTTATAGACCTCTATCATATCTTCCCTCAGCCATTTCTTCTCCAAGCTGAAGAGCCCTAACCTCTTTAGCCTTTTCTCATAGGGGAATCGTTACATCTCCTCTATCATTTTGATTGCCCTGCTCCGTATCTTTTCTAATTCTGCTATATCTTTATTGAGATATTGCTTCTCCCTTTTAAAGCACTACATACAGATCAGCCTCAGGATTTGGCAGATTTGTTGATCTGTTATGCTCCTGAGTGATATTACCCTCTTCACAACAACAAGCGCCTTTGCGAGTTTCTTCTCCTATAGAGATTAGGCTGTTTTACTTGTAGTTATCAGGCCTCAATCTTATGAATGCATTACCCTTGGTTTTGTGCTCTGAGCTTAATTCGGCAAAATTTAAAAAGGGCTTAAAGACATGGTTATTTAACCATGCCTTCTCTAATTGAATTAGGTGGTTTGGCTGGAATTTTAGTGTATTTATTGAGGTTTTATTTTTATTACAAGAATATTAGATTTGCCATTCTGGGTCAGACCAAGGGTCCATCAAGCTCAGTACCCCGTTTCCAACAGTGGCCAATCCAGCTCTTAAGTACCTGGCAGGATCCTATGCTGTTAATACCCAGGGATAAGTAGTGGCTTTTCCCAAGTCTACCTGGTTATGGACTTTTACTGCAAGAACTTGTCCAAACCTTTCATAAGTCCAGCTAAACTAGTTTCCTTTACCGCATCTTCCAGCAATGAATTCCAAAGTAACATAGAAACATAGAAACATAGAAATGACGGCAGAAGAAGACCAACCGGTCCATCCAGTCTGCCCAGATGCCCTTCATCCTTCTACTCTGTGAAGGTGGACACCTACCACTGGCATCCCGCTCCGTGAATGAACTAATTGGATTGGTTTGTCAGTCCTTTGCCTCTAGGCATTTGTTACAGTAAATGCTGTAGGAACCCATTATAAGCCTATTGATTTGTCCATCTGTGTCATTTTTCATCTGCCTGGGTGCTGACATGCACATAGGTTTCCCGGCCGTGGAAAATTACACAGGTAATTACAAAACTTATGTGCAGACATTTCCACGCAAAGGCACCTGAAAACAGACATAGTAAAACAGCAGGAAGAGCCGACAGCTGAAGCATAAATCCTACCCCTCCACCACCCCCTACATTTAATCTCCCACGTATACCCCAACACTTTCAATTCCTCAAAAGAAAATCACCTACCCACCTCACACGTACATATCCCAAAATAAAAAAGGAACTTTAGACACATATATCTCCATAAGGACCAAGCTCACAATCACCATCCAGGCCCCCAAACTCATTTTCCCTCCCCGCTTCCAAGCACCCCCAATCACACCACACTCAAAAGCACACACACATACGCACTGACATCTCCCACACACCCATGTACACATGCATTCTCTGCACACCTTCAGCTTGCACCTCCAAAAAAGAACCCACCCACTGCACACATGCCTCCAAATTTTTTTTTTTCAGTAGCACATGTGTCTACAGTATCCTCCAAAAAGTTATTTGACTTAAAGCATCCCCCCCCCCCCCCCCCGCACAAATATGCTGAAGGTAAAGATCCCCCTTTGGAAATTTTGTGTGCTTCTTGGAATACACTTTTCCAAACTTGTTTTTTCAAATTCCTCTAGAAGAGAATTCATAAGGAAAATGCCCCAGCACATTCTGATGGTTGCAGTAGATGCAGTGAGTTTTAAGAATGGCAGACATCCCAGCCCACTAGATTCGCAAGGCAGAATTTAAAAGGCAGTGAAGTTGCGTTAACACCAAAAGCAACATTTCTGTGATTTAAATGAAGTTGCACATTTTGGAGAGAGAGAGAGAGTCTACTCTGCATGATCACTGCTCATATTGTGCTTCATCGAAAGTGACACTATCAGCATACAACACCCGGTTTAAGCTGGTTTTGTTTAAAAGAAAAAAATAGTGCTATCTGAAAAGCTAAGATTACTTCCAGCAAAGAATATCGGGGCTTTTTTTTTTTTTTTTTTTTTACCCAGATTTAAGAAAAATGCAAAATGTAATTCTATTTGCTTCTCTACTTTTACCTATTTGAAATAAAGTAAAGTGAGTGGTGGTCTGTTATCCTATCTTAATGAACAAAGCAAGGCAGTGGGGGTGGGGATTTAATCTCCAGAGTTCCCTCTTTCGTGTACGCCCTCTCCCACCTCCTGATGTTCTGCCCAGGTGACGCAGAGAACCCTTGCCGGTCTGAGGCCTGGAGGGACGTCTTCTCCCAGACTAACCTCAGACCGCTCAGCGGCCAGTAGGGTCCTACCCGGGGCGGGCAGGAGCAGCTTTCTACCCATCCCTCCCTTCCTGCATCTCGGGCACCTTGCCTCGGCCATACCCCTGAGCCCTGCTAGCCTTGTTGGGCATGAGGCTCGGCATTGAGTCTCCTGGGCCAGAAAGCGCCACACTGGCTGAGCCATGGGTCTAACCTGTGGCGCTGTCTTAAAATGCTGGTTTTTTTGATAGAATTCGTGTTTCATATGTTTTTACGCTTCGGTATGACCAAAAAAGAGGGATCCGCCTTTAATTTTGATTGTTTTAAGCAATCTGCCAAAATTAACTGCTACGGGGGTCCATTAGTCCCCCCTTCCTGAGTCACGGCGTGAAAGCGACTCATTTTCTTCACTGCACAGCCTTAATCTACAGTTTACACTGATTTTATTTTTTTTATTATTATTTTTTTTTTTAGTTGAAAATCTAATTGCTGGAAACTTTTAGTTTTAGTTGAATAATGTTTATCGTTTGAATGTTCATCAACAGAAGTTTAAAAACTGTTAAAATGTTGCACTGTTCCTTCCTCAGATGCCGTGAAGCCATATTGATGCTGAATGTCAAAGCGCCAAGCTCGGCCAGTACAGTTACGGTTAGGCCAAAGGGTACCTAGCGCTCCTTTTCCCCTTTCCACAAATGCCAGCCTCATTTTCCTATTGCCGCTTCCCCCCCCTTCATCATCCTCCCCTTCCAGCACTACCACAGCCCTCTCATTCTCTATTCCTCCTCCTGCACTACCACAGCCCTCTCATTCTCTATTCCTCCTCCTGCACTACCACAGCCCTCTCATTCTCTATTCCTCCTCCTGCACTACCACAGCCCTCTCATTCTCTATTCCTCCTCCTGCAGCAGCTCCATCTCTACTCCCCCTTTCCCCCTCTCACCCAGTCCCTCCCTCTCATTTCCCCCTCTAAGTCACAGCTAGAAATGAAAGGAAAATTGTACCAAACACACGATTGTTTTCTTTATCTTTTGTAATAAGTTGATTTTTGCAATGGCTTTAGTTTTCCAATGATAAAAAAAACAAAATAAAAGTTAGTTTGGAAAAATCATTCAGGCTCGAATCCCATAACGGTTTTCATTTGCTGAACAGTACGTTGTCCTTGAGTGGTGAAACAAAGAATAATAAAGCTGCCGGGGTTTAGTGGATAGCAGTGAGTGTTACCTTTAACATCCTTTTTTGGAGGAGTGATTCCCTGTTTCATGAATACTTGATTTTTTATTTAATTAAACAAATTTCTTGACTCCCTTGAATGGTTGCCCCAAGGCAGTGTGCAAAGCTAAATAAAAAAAAATGCGTCTGGAACAAATACAATATTACAAATACCAAAATTCTTCAAGTCTGCACACTGATATAATCAAGAATCCCATATCACACACTACATTTTAGGATTAAAAGCTAAATTACTGGTGTATCCTCAGCTATAGCAGCTGTTACCTCATAAGTTGTTTACCAGCTGAAAGATTTTGTAAGTGGAAACGTTTTATCAGGTAATTCAGCTTTGCTCCAGTGACAGAAACATCTCACTGTCCAGGCTTTAACATATTATGCGTATATGTGTGGGGAGTATACTACAGTGGTAGCTATAAAAACACAAAGCCAGAATGTAATCTGTGCATTTCTGTAGTTCATTAGAAAGCTGTTTTAAACATTGTTAACAGAGAATGCAAAGCTGTAAGAGTACAACACTGTCACTATACAATTGTGGGTCAAAACGCTTTTAACACTTGCTCTAGAATCCCATTTTTACAAAAGCCAAAACAGCAGCTAAGGACTTCAAAGCCCCCAACCTAGTCTTTCTATTCCTGATATCATGCAGCAAGACTTACCCGAGTCCAGGCTGTGCCCTTGTATCCTTGCTACTAAGTGATGTGCTGTTCTTGTTCTTTTTTTTTCTTTTTTTTTTTTTTAACTATCTTTTTATTTCATTTTAACAACTTTATAATTCTAACTTGCAATAGAAATACACAATTGAAAAGGAAGAAGGAGAAAAAGAAACAATAATAAATCCATATGCAAAACATACAATATTTTCAATTGTGTTTGGAGCATCACAAAATGAAAGAAATGGTGCCCAGCAAAATAGAAAGATAGTTAATGAAATAAAAAGGAGACCCTTACCCTAGTGGACTAAATCTTTCAAAATAAACACTGGAACCTAGGTCAAGCCAACATTATCCCTTCACTTCCCTAAACTCATCTAATACTAAGAGTCTTGGAGATAATAAGTAAGCGAAGATGTGCAGGGTCAAAAAAATACAAATTTTGCATTACAGAATTTTATCAAACATTTGCAAGGGAAATGTAAAAAAAAAAAAAATGAGCACCTAAAGCAGAAACTTCCTGATTTGTACTTAAAAACTGCTTCCTTTGCAACTATGTAGCCCTGCAAAAATCAGGAAATACAGAAATTTTGCTACCCTCAAACGAAGCATGCACAGAGCAGAAATGTAATCCCAGAATTAAATCCTGATCGTGACAGAGCGCTGTTCTTAATCTGAGCTTTCCTGAATTCTATTCATGTTTTTTGCCTCCACTGAGAAGCTGTTCTATGCTTCCCCTACCCTTTCCTTGAATAAATATTTTCTTAAATATTTCCTCATGAGGCTTAGTGAGAAATTGGGGTTGATACTTCCTAAAATTTTGATTTTTGAAAGGGTTTATTTTATTTGAACAGCAAGGTGTTCTGCAGCCATTAATTTAAAGTACTGTGAAGGATGTCAAATTAGGTTTGGTCTAGAACAGTGGAAGGTTAGGAGGCTGATACCTTTGATTAGACCAACAAAAGGAAAGTAACATGCAAGCTTTCAGATAGAGAAAGGACCGGTGTGGTCTTGCAAGCTCCTGTACTACACCTGTTTTGTTGGTCCTTTAAAAAGATGGCACACCCTACTAAGATTCCAGGATCGGGAGGCGAACCGGGTTAGTCCCGGGGGCGCCGAAGATAACACGGGGTCGAGCAGGAGGAAAGGCGGCAGAAGGGAAGGGAAAAAGGGGAGGGGTAGGAAGTTAATTGGACCAATGGCGGCGCAGCCTTTGAATGGCTGCGCTGCTATTGGTTAGCGGGGGTAAGAGAAGAGTAGGGCCAGCAGGGGAACGGGCAGTTGGGAATCCGGCGGCGAAGCGAGCAGCCGAGTTTTGCTTGCTGGCTGGCGGCCGAATCCCCAACTGCAGAATGCCGGCGATGCGGCGCCTCAAGCCAAAGACGGAGGGCGGGTCCGCGGCAGGGGCCCAGACGCGCCCTAGCACGCGTTCTCGGGCGGGCAGAGCCGCGACGACGCGGGGGGACGCGGGCGTTACAGCGGTGAGTACTGGGGGGCGAGGGCTGCGGCTTCCCTCCCGCTCGGTCCCCTCTCCGGTCCCGACCCCTCCTCCTCCCATTGCCTCCCTGCTTCCTTACTTTTCTGACTCGGGGGAAAGCGGGCCCGAGGCAGACGCGGAGCCTGCTGCGGCCCCTCCCCCCCCCTGTGCTTTCGCCTGTCCTCATTACCCCTTCTCCATCCAGGGGCGGGTCGGTCGCTACATTCACTTTCTTAGGCTGGCCGTTGCGTGATGACTCCGAGCCATCTGCCTTCCTACACGGCCCAGGGGCTTCGGGAGGCTCTCGACCCGTGCAGCCCACGGCGCCTGCCCCTTCAACTCCTCACAAACGTTTTAGTCAGGCAACTCGAGCCCCTCCGGCTGCCCGCGGGGGTTTTCGTCACAAAGCTGCTCCACATGCAGGCCCTGACCGCCGCGTTTCCAGCCCCTCCTTTCCCCCAACGAGGCGCAGGTCGGATCGCCCCCCGGCTGGCAGTGCAGGGCACCAGAGTAGACCCAAGCCCTCTGTGCCTGGGAAGGGCCCACGTACGCGAGGTCAGCCGCGGCGTGTCCCCATTGATAGCGGGGTTGTGAGCGGGCCTCTCCCACCCCCCTCCCTCCCAGGGTCACACGTGCCTCAGGCTACACCCTTAGTGTCGGATCTGCTGGGGCAGCTGGCCCGGGCCGGGTATGGTTTCTTCCCGGTGAATACGGAAGGCCAGGGTTTTGGGGGCTGGCAGGCTGGCGGGCCCCCCACCCCTCCGGGTGGGCTGCATTTTCCACCGGCTGCAGCAGCATTCAGGAATGCAGAGCCGGGATGGTGGCAGAGCTGGGACTCGGCAGGCGTGGCTGCCCGTGGGAGGGTGGCTGCTAGGCAGTGCGTACGCCAGCGGGCGGAGGCAGCTGGTATGGGTGCTCCTCTCTCGGCACCACCGGAGGAGGATCCCCCAGGCCCGTCACACCAGGAGGCGTGGCGGACTCACGAGCCGGTCGGATGCGGCCAGTCCGCATCATCGGGATGGCAGGAGTGCGGCAGCGGCCCAGCAGCGGATGCGAGCCCGGTGGCGTCGGGAGTGCAGGCCGAGCTATTCGTCGGGGACGACCCTGCAGCAGGTAAGCCACTTCCTTTTCACGTGCTTGCTAGGGGTAAGGCGCGGGGTAAACGGTCTCGGTCGCCGTCCATTTCCACTTCTTCGCGCTCGACCCACAGCTCCAGCTTGGGCACGGTGTGCCCCAGGTTGGCGTTAGACGAGGGCCCGACATGTGATGTGGGACAGCCGGCGTTGGCATCCCTTACCGAATTGTGGGAAGAAGTGCCCAGGCGCCTAGTCAAACGAATTAGGAAACGCAAATTTGTGAATATTTTTAAATTATTAGAGGGTAGGAGAGGCGGAAAGAGGTCGTCTAAAAAAGCTAAGAAGCGCAGCAAGCAGCGCAGTACGGGGCCGCGGATAGCCAAGAACATTGTGAATTGGGTGCGGGGATTTCTACGGTTAGCCAGCGTCGTTAGCCATTTCGACCATACGCAGTATGGGGCTTTGCTGTCCTATGCGGATAGCATCCTGGGTGCTTTTCGGGACTACGAAGGTTGGGCCTGGCTCAACTACGACGAGAAGTTCCGTGATAAGATGGCGGGAAATAGGTTCATGTCGTGGGGGTCGCAGGACATTCACCTGTGGCTCACGCAGATGACCAACAAGGGTGTGGCGGCGAACAAAGGGGGAGCACGGGGCGCTGGTGCTGGGTTTCCAGCAGCAATCGAGTCCACGCGGGGCGTCGCGGGTCATTCCTTTAGGGCCGGAGGGGGGCGCCCTAGTGAGTCGGGTGGTAAAAGCGCGGGGGTGGGAAGGGACATTTGCTGGAGGTTTAACAAGCTCACCTGCTTGTTCCCCGAATGCAAATTCAAGCATGCTTGCGCCACCTGCGGAGGGTCCCACTCAGCCCTTAGATGCCCGCAGGGACAGAGTGCTGGGACCGGCCCTGGAGCCAAATGATCGGTCCGTACATTGTAAAGCCGCCTCGCCCATAGTGCTCAGTGCCTTAGCTGAAAGTTTACGGCATTATCCAGATCGAAGCAAGGCTAGTATGTTATAAATTGGTTTTCGTTATGGGTTTCGTATTCCTTACGAGGGCCCGGGGTCGGGGGGGAGGGCTAGGAATTCCAGATCGGCTTCTAGGTTAGCGCCAGTGGCCCGGGCCAAATTGGCCGAGGAGCTCGACTTAGGCAGGATTGCTGGCCCCTTCTCGCGGCCGCCTTTCCAGGTTATGCATTTGTCTCCGCTGGCGGTGATACCCAAGGAAGTCCCGGGTAAATTCCGTCTGATTCTTAATTTGTCCTATCCAGATGGTACGTCCGTGAATGATTTCATCCCTAAGGACGCATGCGTCGTTAAGTATGCCTCCTTCGACGATGCTGTTGCTCTGGTGCGTGCGGCGGGTCCTGGAGCTTTGATGGCAAAAGCGGACATTGAATCCGCCTTTCGCCTCTTACCGATACACCCCAGCAGTTTCCCACTTTTGGGCTTTTACTTTGAAGGTGGCTATTTCTTTGATCGATGTCTGCCCATGGGTTGTGCGGTTTCGTGCGCCTTTTTTGAGGCGTTTAGCACCTTTGTACATTGGGCTGCGACAGTTCATGCCGGCTGCGCTACTTCCGTGCATTATTTAGACGATTTCTTGTTTGTGGGGCCTCAGGGCACGGACACCTGTCAAAGGCAGCTAGATGGTTTCCTGCGGACGAGCGCGCGTTTGGGTGTTCCCATTGCCCACGACAAGACGGAAGGTCCCGCGCCTACATTGACTTTTCTGGGCTTCGAGATGGACTCGGTGGCTATGGCCTGTCGATTGCCCGAGGGGAAGTTGGCTCAGCTGCGGGATTTAATTGCTGTCATTAAAGGATCGGTTAAGGTCACCTTGCGGCAGCTCCAAGCGTTGATTGGGTCCCTTACGTTTGCGTGCAGGGTAATACCGATGGGTAGGGCTTTTATCAGGCGTTTGTCCTCCAGAACTGCCGGGGTGCGGGCGGGGCATCACTTTATTCGGATTACGAAAGCGGTGCGGGAGGAATTAGCGATCTGGGACGAGTTTTTGCAATCTTTCAATGGTGTTTGCATTATCCAGGCGACCGAAGTGTCTAACCTCGACCTGGAATTGTATTCGGATGCGGCAGGGGCGTCGGGACTAGGACTTTATTTTCGGGGCAAGTGGTGCGCGGAGCGCTGGCCAGCGCGCTGGTCCGAGTCCAAGATCGTCCGCAATATTACCTTTTTAGAGCTCTTTCCCATCATCGTAGCACTGACCCTATGGGGTGAGGAGTTGGCTAATCAGCGTGTCGTGTGGTGGTGCGATAATTTGGGGGTAGTACAGGTGGTCAATAGACAGGCCGCTAAATGCTTGCAAGTGTCAAGGTTGTTGCGGGAAATGGTGCTGCTGTGTCTCAAATGGAATGTTTCGGTTCGGGCTAGACACGTGCCGGGGACGTTGAACGTCATTGCTGACGCACTTTCTCGTTTTAAGTGGGACGTCTTCCGACTGGAGGCTCCGCATGCGAAGCTGTATGGAGAGCGGGTGCCAGTCCGCCTGTGGAACCTGGGCACAACGAAGAGTGGGAGCTGATCCGGCGGTCCTTGGCTCCGGCTACCTGGACATCTTATCTCTCCGGCAGAGGATACGTGGCTCGTTTTCTGGTTTCCGCGGGGTGGCGTGGAGGGGAAGTTGGCGAGCGCACTGTAGTTCGGTTCATTTTGTGGGCGCGTCAGGCTGGTTACTCCTTGGCTTCAGTCCGGCGTCAGTTGGCAGGATTCGCGTTTTTCCAGAAGCTGGAAGGTTATCGTAACCCGGCGGGTGGGTTTTTGGTGAGGAAGCTTTTGGAAGGCTGGAGTCGGGGGGAAGGTACGCGACATGATACGCGGCGGCCTATCCGTTTTGCGGAGCTGCTTCGTCTCGCTGATCGGTTAGCGTGGACGTGCAGTTCTGCGTTCGAGTTAGCGTTGTTTCGGGTGGCTTTCGCGTGGGCTTTTTTCGGGGCGTTTCGTGTAGGCGAATTAGTGGCCAGGTCCAAGGCGGATGCGGGTAGTGAGGGACTGCTGGTGGGCGACGTATGCGTATACGAACACCGAGTTACGCTTCGGATTCCAAAATCCAAAACGGACCAGAGGGGTAAAGGGGCGTGGATTTCGTTATGCCGAGCGTCTTTTGACGTTGCATGTCCGGGGCGGACCGCGATACGTTACGTGGCTATGCGGCCTCACGTCGGCCCACATTTCTTAGTGATTGAGGACGGGACTGCTTTAACCCGGTTTCAATTTGCTGCGGTCCTGTGGCGGGTGGTGGCTTCGTTGGGGTGGGACGTCAGCCGATATACTTCACATTCCTTCCGGATCGGCGCCGCGACTGCGGCGGCTGACCTAGGGTGGACGGCTGATCGGATTCGAGCGTTAGGTAGGTGGAAATCGGAGGTTTTTCGGGGATACGTGAGAAAGTGAGCACAGTTGCGGCTGGGGGCGTTTAAAAAAAAAAAAAAAAAAAGGAAACACCTACGAACCTGACTATACTCGTTTCTTTCACAGCGGTGGTTTGGACTCTTTGGTCTATCAGGAGCGGATCCTAACTTTGTTTTTGTCTTGCAGATTTGGTCGGGGTGATGTCTCGGAGAGACTGTGCTTGGATTGTGGGCCACTCTTTCGTTCATCGGGCTCAACGCCGGGCAGGGAAGCGCCCATATGGTGAACATCTGAACACGGATCGCAGGGAGGGCATGGTGCGCTGGATGGGCAAAGGGGGAATGCGATGGGATGATTTACGGACCTTCTTACAAGGCAGGGTCGGGGAATTCGGTCCTCCAAAATTGTTGATCATTCACCTAGGCGGTAACGACATTGGTAGGCGCTCGTGTCGGGAGCTGATTACCATCATGCGCAAGGATTTGGCTTTCTTGATGAATTGCTTGCCTGCCACGAAATTGGGGTGGTCTGACATTATAATTCGGCTCCGGCATCGGCAGGAGCCCATGTGGCGGCACGGGGTCAAAAAACTCAACAGACAAATTGGTAAATGGGTTGTGCGGGAAGGCGGTTTCTGGATACGACACCAATGGTCGTGGGAGGTACTGGGGGGCTATTTTTTAGGTGACGGGGTTCACCTGTCAGAGCTAGGCATGGCTTTGTTCAACAATGCCTTGGAAGAAGGTATCCTGCAGCAGTTATAGGTTGGCCGCAGTGGGGAACAAGGGCATTTAATTTGCCTTGTTTGGTGGCGGAAACCCGAGCCACATTTTGGTTTGTATTATTGAAATTGTGAAGGACACGGTGGAGGGGGGGGGGGTTAATGCTCGTGCAGTTTTGGGGCTGCTGCACGAGAAGGCCTAAAGAGCAAAGGGGGCCGATGCTCAGGCCGCAAGCTACCCCTCGCTGCCGACGTGGCGGGGTAGGTCAGGGGGGGGAGCTCCAAGCTGCTTACCATTGGGCCGTGGTGGTAAGTGAAGAACGGCGTGCGGCGGAGGTGGGGGAGTTGTTGTTTGAAATTATGTTAACTTAAGGCTCGGGTTAGGTTTAATAAACTGCGGCCTTATTTGTTATTCCATACAGTTGTATTGTGTATTTTGTATAATAGGGGGGGAGAGAAGTTTGTGTGCTTGCCTGGACGACTGGTCTCGAGTACCTGTGTTACGGGAGGCGAACCGGGTTAGTCCCGGGGGCGCCGAAGATAACACGGGGTCGAGCAGGAGGAAAGGCGGCAGAAGGGAAGGGAAAAAGGGGAGGGGTAGGAAGTTAATTGGACCAATGGCGGCGCAGCCTTTGAATGGCTGCGCTGCTATTGGTTAGCGGGGGTAAGAGAAGAGTAGGGCCAGCAGGGGAACGGGCAGTTGGGAATCCGGCGGCGAAGCAAGCAGCCGAGTTTTGCTTCCCTCCCTCCCTCCCTCTCGGTGGTGTTGTTGTTTTGTTCCTCTGTGTTGCCTTGTCGCAGTAGGCGGAAACCCGAGCCACATTTTGGTTTGTATTATTGAAATTGTGAAGGACACGGTGGAGGGGGGGGGGTTAATGCTCGTGCAGTTTTGGGGCTGCTGCACGAGAAGGCCTAAAGAGCAAAGGGGGCCGATGCTCAGGCCGCAAGCTACCCTCGCTGCCGACGTGGCAGGGTAGGTCAGGGGGGGGAGCTCCAAGCTGCTTACCATTGGGCCGCGGTGGTAAGTGAAGAACGGCGTGCGGCGGAGGTGGGGGAGTTGTTGTTTGAAATTATGTTAACTTAAGGCTCGGGTTAGGTTTAATAAACTGCGGCCTTATTTGTTATTCCATACAGTTGTATTGTGTATTTTGTATAATAGGGGGGGAGAGAAGTTTGTGTGCTTGCCTGGACAACTGGTCTCGAGTACCTGTGTTACAACATGGCTACACTGCCTAACAGTACAGGGAAAACTGAAGGTGATGTACATTGACAGCAGGGGTTGAAAATCGTGACGGTGTACAAGCTGGATGGGAAGTAAATGCATAGCGATAGTATTAAAAAATGATTTAACTGACCATGCTAAGAACTGACTTCGCATCTTGACTGAGTGATAAGAATGAAATATATTTGCCTGCATGGATAGTTCAGCTGTTGTTTCTGGAGCATGGTGTGCATAGTTTGGTCTTAAGAGCTTCACAAAATGCTAAGTTCATTAAGGGACTTCAACACTTTGCCATAGAAGGAAGTCAGAGTGCTGCTTCCCATGGAGAGAGGGGGGATTCTAAGAATAAGATGATTGCTATCAATAAGTACCGCAAAGATCAATATGACTACCAGTTAATATGCTTACACTGGGTAATACAGAGACGGCAAGAACACTATTAAACTTTAACTTGATCTGAAAGAAGCTACTGTTAACATAGTCAATTTATGGAATCTGCTGCTTCAAGTGGGTTTGTTTGCACCATAATGGAACATTTTTTTAAGTGATATTAGAATAATTTTATAAACCAATGGGGATATAATGGCTATAACAGAGCTATGTGTAATTGAGCAAAATCCATGGCAATAGGAGAAAGCTGAACTTGGATAAATGAGTGTTTATTTTACTGACCAAACAGGTTCCTCCTGCTTTGTTGGGTTTCCAGCCCGTTTGAAATTGGGACTAGAATCTGCAACTCCCTGGGGATTTTTCCCCTCTTTTATAGCCCCTCCCAGCGGACCTTGAATAACAGCTGTAAATTGAGGGGGAGGAGTGGTCTATTCACCAGGACTTTTTCCAGATCCCTAAATTCAGCCACTAGAAGCTGCCATTGTATGATGACTGAGACTCCCTCTCTCCACCCAGAAGCTGTGAATGTTGCCTCTGCAGTGTCCCCATCCCCAGCTGCCTCATGGAGCAGAAGACCTGACCTGAGAATTGAACCCATTTCCTCTGCACGGTAGTGCAAAGCACTGCCATTTAGCCATCAGGCTAGCCTCAATAAAAGGGGTTCTTTCACATACAGTAAAACACGTATAACTATGAAAGTGATCCTACTGCTCCTTTTGGGCTTCTAGCTCGGTTGGCATGGTAATTTATGGTGTTCCAACATCTTAAACCTTCATTCAGAATAGGCTGCGGATGGGGCTCTCCAGTTTATAACCTTTTCTTCCATTTAGCCCAGCCATTACAGCAACAGCCTTCGGCCAAAGGCCACAGACCATACCTTTTTCCAAAATGTGGTATACCGAAACCTGAGTCAGACCACTAGGGGGTTGTCATTGAATAACATCAGATTCCCTCCGCCAAGGATTGTGAATGCTGTCTTCATAGCATCCCTATTCCCAGCCAGGCTTAAAGACCAGTAATCATGTCTCAGGTTGCTTTGTAACAGACTAAAAATCTCTGGAACAAACACATAGAAAATACATAGAAACAAAATTTAACAAGCATACAAATAAAAATGAGATTAAAAATCATATAAAACAATTAAACATTAATAAAATTAGTACAATGATCAATTTGCAGGCAAAGCTAATAAAACTCAAATATTCCTCCATTAATCTAACTGCTCTTAAAAATTGTCTCTTAACTAACTTAGCTGATTTCCTGTTCATGTTATATATATTACAATAACAGCTACATTAATGAAATGCCTGCCAGCAAAGTTATGTCTTAAATTGTTTTCTGAAGATCTTATTGCATGATTGCTTATGCAGTTCAGCTACCACTAACCATCCACAAAATGTGGGGGTAACCCATATACCAAATCAACCAAACAACCCACACACTAATCAAATCTTATTATCATTGAATAAAATGTGTTTTAAATATTTTTGAAAATTTTTAATCACACCTCAGTGTCCCCCAAATGTAAAAATTGAAATTTTGTATAAAATGTTATTAAATATTTATCAAGTGTTAGATGATGCTTCATATAATTTCCAGAACACCAAACCTTGGTGTCTAGCTCAATTTTTATGTTATAATCATGAGCACCACCTTCCACCACTTTTATTTTTACAAAAGATTTTTATTTATCCTTTTTTTTATATATTTATCCTTTTTTATATATTTTATGTTATGTATTATTAAAAATTAATGTTGCCTAACCAACTTTCATGTTCTATCTTGTTATTAACTCAATCCATTTGAATAGTTTGAAGAAAACGGTTAGGAACAACAACATGAAACACTGTGTGTTGAAACAAGGGATTCAGGTCGCCAATCGTTTGAAAAACAGAAAATTACTTAGCTTGCATTTGTGTTACACTCTAAGTCCATAAAACGGATCTTTTTCAGTGGCACTTGCCCCAACAAGGCCCAGTTTCGACGAATCTTCTTCAGGAGAGCCCACTCAAATTCTATCCAAAATGTTTGAATGAATGTAGCCTTTTCAAATCAATAACGAGCTCGTTTAAACGCTGCTCCCTCCATTTCCATCTTCAAAAAGATGGCGAACCTCTTTTTTCAAAAATATTTAAAACACATTTTATTCAATGATAATAAGATTTGATTAGTATGCAGTTCAGCTGGCAGTTGATTCCAAGGCATGGCACTAGCAACAAATAGGAGTTATGTTTTCGAATTGCGATGTACCAGTCAAAATTCTTGCAGCCGAATTTGTATCATTTGAATAGCCTTAATAGTGTAGGCGGGAAGACCAATAAATAATGAATATCAATAGTCCAAACAAGGAAGTATAAGAACATAAGAACATGCCATACTGGGTCAGACCAAGGGCCCATCAAGCTCAGCATCCTGTTTCCAACAGTGGCCAATCCAGGCCATAAGAACCTGGCAAGTACCCAAAAACTAAGTCTATTTCATATTACTGTTGATAGTAATAGCAGTGGCTATTTTCTAACTCAACTTAATTAATAGCAGGTATGGACTTCTCCTCCAAGAACTTATCCAATCCTTTTTTAAACACAGCTATACTAACTGCACTAACCACATCCTCTGGCAACAAATTCCAGAGTTTAATTGTGCATTGAGTGAAAAAGAACTTTCTCTGATTAGTTTTAAATGTGCCACATGCTAACTTCATGGAGTGCCCCCTAGTCTTTCTATTATCTGAAAGAGTAAATAACCGATTCACATCTACCCGTTCTAGACCTCTCATGATTTTAAACACCTCAATCATATCCCCCCTTAGCCTTCTCTTCTCCAAGCTCCTAACCTCTTTAGTCTTTCCTCATAGGGGGGCTGTTCCATTCCCCTTATCATTTTGGTCACCCTTCTGAACTACTGTTGTAAAATCTGATGGATTCAAATAGGGTTTTAACCTCTTAAACATGTGCAATTCCAGTATGATTTCTCAACCAAAGACTTCACATGAGCTCTTGGATACTCTGTTTGCTCCCATGACCACCAGACCAGCCTGCTCGGACTCTACCCACGGTCTACATCTGGCTGAACCAATAGGCACCGCCTACTTTGCTTGGAGGACTTCTCATCTCCTGCTGTACTTCAAAGGTCTCGTGATCCTGGTTCCGGTCTTGCTTCTCCATACTTCACCAGCCACACACCTTTTTGCTCATGGTGGGCACACCCTTTTGCTACCTCTCCGGGAGACCCTGCGAGGCCCACCTAAGTCCAGGTGGTCCGGGTACCCAAGGGCTCAACCTGCAGAAACCCTGGATTGCTATTGGCGAAGCTCCAGCTAGCCTCTGTCTCCTTGTGTGCTCCGCCTCCTGGTGGAAGGCACTCTCTGGGTCCGACCAGAGGGTCGTACCATTCCTGCACCAGGCGAAGGATCCAACTCCAGCGCAACAGGATGCCAAGGCCATGGACTCGGAGTCCTCTGCCTTGCAGGCCATTCTGGGTCTGGCAACATGTGTCCGGGAGCAACAACAATTCATCGAAGCATTGGCCATTTCAGTCGAAAGACTGCGTCTTCAACTCGAGGAATCCAATTTGGCCAACCCAGGGGCTCTCACCCACAACCAGTCCCCTGTCTCATCGCCCTCTCGGGCATTTCTGGCCCTCCCAGCTCCACCCCGTTTTAATGGGGATCCTCGTCTATGTCGAGGTTTATCAATCAATGCTACATGCAGTTCTCTCTGCAACCTACTCTCTTCCCTGATGAAGTGACAAGATCATGTTCATCCTCTCTCGTTTGGAGGGAAAAGCCCTGGCATGTGCCTCGCCACTTTGGGAATGCTCTGACTCTATGCTACAGCAGCTGCCACAACTTATAGCAGCATTCCAGCTCACCTTTGAGGACCCAGGCCGACAGGCGGTCGCCAGCCACCGCTCCTACATCTCCGCCAGGGATCACATTCACTGTCCGAGTACAGGGTGGAGTTCCGGACCCTGGCAACCGAGTTGGGATGGCAGGAAGATTGCCTGTGGGCATTCTATCTAAAGGGGTTATCTCCTGTCTTAAAGGATGAGCTGGCCGCCGAGAGATTCCCACATCCTTGGAAGAACTGATCTCTCTAGTTGGGCGAATTGACCACCATCTCCGAGAACGGTACCGGGAAGTGAAGGCTCTTCGACCTCCTGCCCTACGACCACCCAGGTCTACGAGCCCCAAGCTCAAGGCACTACCAGCGGGATCTCAATCCCAGGAGGAACCTATGCAGATAAACTGTGGTTGCCTTACTCCCGAGGAATGCCTCCGAAGAAGTAGGTCTGGTCTCTGCCTCTACTGTGGGGGTTCTGGCCATCTCCTCCAGACTTGCCCTGTGCATCCGGGAAACTCCAAAGCCTGAGCCCAGCGGTGGTCCTGAGCTTGGATGCCATAGTTTCTGGCCCTCAACTGCTGCTGCCTGTCTCCCTCCTTAGGGAGGCACATTTGTTCGCCACCACTGCCCTCATAGATACGGGGGCAGGTGGGAAGAGATAGTCACTCTCCTCCAGATACCCAGTCAACCGCTAGAGGTACCACTACGCATCGCCTCCATCCACGGAGAACCGCTACCCGACCGAATAACTCGTCATACGGTAGCAATCTGACTGACCGTGACTACTCTCCATGAAGAGGAGATTAATCTATTGATCCGTAAGCGATCTGCCCTTCCCATAGCCCTTGGCCTCCCATGGCTCCAGCTACACTCACCCCACTTTGACTGGCACTCGCTTCAATTGACCCAGTGGGGACCCAGATGTCAAAGTCAATGTCTACGACAGATATCTCCGCCCGTACCAGTACTAACCTCAACAACCCTGCCGGGGTTGCCTGCTCCTTACCTGGAATACCAGGATGTGTTTTCAAAACAGAAGGCAGATATTCTGCTACCTCTCCATAAGTTCAATTGCCCTATTGAACTCTTACCTGGTACCACACCACCTAAGGGCAAAACTTACCCGCTTTCTCTCCCGGAGGCTCAAGCTATGTCTACCTATATCAAAGAAAAAATTTAGCTAAGGGCTTTATAAGATGCTCCACATCTCCAGCAAGTGCCGGGTTCTTTTTTGTAAAGAAGAAGGATGGGAGTCTGAGACCCTGTATTGATTACAGAGGTCTGAATGCCATTACCCGGAAGGACCGGTACCCACTTCTGCTCATCAGTGAGCTGTTTGATCGGCTACAGGGAGCCCAAATCTTCACAAAGTTGGACCTACGCAGAGCCTACAATCTAATCCAAATCCAGCCTTAGGATATATGGAAGACCGCATTCAATACACGCGATGGACACACTGTCGGGCTATGCAATGCTCCCACCATCTTCCAACAGATGATGAATGAGATCTTTCGAGACCTTCTCTATACATTCGTTGTAGTATACTTGAACGATATACTAATCTTCTCCAAGGATCTGGATTCCCATCGCTCCCATGTCCAAACCATTCTCCCACAGCTCAGAGAGCACCAACTATATGCCAAACTAGAGAACTGTCTTTTCGAACAATCCAGCCTTCCATTTCTGGGGTACATTATCTCAAGTCAAGGGTTCACCATGGACCCAGACAAACTCCAAGGAATCCGCGATTGGCCCCAGGCTGTAGGATTACGGGCCTTGCAAAGGTTCCTTGGCTTCACAAATTATTATCGTCACTTTATAGTAGATTACTCCACGCTGGCCACTCCTCTCACCGCCATGACAAAGAAAGGAACGGATCTCTGAGTTTGGAGTCCCAAAGCACAATCTGTGTTCCAAGCATTAAAGGATGCCTTTCGAACTGGCCCATGTCTCCGTCATCCGGACCCAAGTCGCCCCTTCGTTGTCGAGGTCGATGCCTCCACCATCGGAGCTGGGGTGGTCCTTAGCCAGTACTCTACCAAGGGAGCCTTGATTCCGTGCTCCTTCTACTCTCACAAATTCTCACCCACAGAACGGAACTACACTATCGGGGACCGAGAACTTCTGCCCGTAAAACTTGCCCTCCAAGAATGGCGTCCCTGGCTTGAAGGGGCACAACATAGGTTTACCATTTTTACTGACCATAAGAACCTGGAACACCTAAAAGAAGCCCAGCTACTCAATCTGAGACAAGCCCATTGGGCATTATTCTTTGCACGCTTTAACTTCGAACTCTGTTATTGCCCTGCAGCAAAGAATCTTCGCGCAGACACGCTCTCATGTTCCCTAGAACCAGAGGATACTCCAGAAACTCCGGCGCATATCATCGATCCCGCCTGCATATCCCTCGCAGTGACCACTACTGTACCAACCGGTAAGACGGTCGTACCCAGTTGTCTCAGGGAGCGTGTACTCCATTGGGCCCACGACTCCAAACTTGCTGGTCATCCCGGCCAAGCCTGGACTCTCGAGATGCTCCGCCAACACTATTGGTGGGCTAACATGGTTAAGGACACCAGAGATTATGTAGACTCCTGCCCCGTCTGTGCTCAACAGAAACCTCCTACCGGCCGTCCCTGGGGGCTCCTCCAACAACTCCCAGCACCCACCGAACCATGGACCAGCATATCGACGGACTTTATCGTGGAGTTGCCTCCTTCCAAGGGACATACTGTAATCTGGGTCATAATTGACCGCTTTTCAAAAATGGCTCACTTTGTCCCCTTACCGGGGCTACCATCAGCCCTAGAACTAGCTTGCCTTTTCTTGACCCATGTCTTTCGTCTCCATGGCCTTCCACAAGAGATTCTATCTGATCGGGACCCCCAATTCGCCTCAAAATACTGGAGATCCCTCTGTAAGAAGTTTAACATATCGGTGACTTTAACCTCGGCATATCATCCACAGGCTAACGGCCAGGCCGAGAGGACCAACCAATCCCTTAAAGCCTTCCTCCGGTCATATGTCAACGACCAGCAAGACAATTGGTCCAACCTTCTCCCATGGGCAGAATTATCTCACAACACCCATGTTGCCTCCGCTACTGAGATCTCTCCATTCTTGGTAGTCTTTGGCCGTCACCCCCGTCTGCCCTTGCCTATTCCACTCACCAGTGGAATCGGCACCAGCGGCAGAGTCCATGGCTCAGACCATCCATCACCTCTGGGACCAGGTCAAGGAGCGCCTCTACCAAGCAGCCAACAGAGCCAAACAAGTAACTGACGCTCATCGGCAGGCTGCACCCGTATTTCTACTCGGGCAACGAGTCTGGCTCAGCACCAGGCACATTCGCCTCCGGTTGCCCTCTCAACGGCTGGCGCCATTCCCTGTCATACAGTGGGTGGGAGCTGTCACGTATTAATTACAGCTACCTGCCAGTCTCGGCATTCATAACACATTTCATGTGTCTTTGCTTAAACCTTGTCTTATCCTGGCCCTCTAGAAAACCTCCTCCACCGACTCAAATCTCTGCAGAATCTGAGAATACCTTACAAGTTCGAGAGGTCCTCGATGTCTGATGCCGTAGAGGCCATTGGGAGTAACTCCTCTCGTAGGAAGGCTTCGGTCCGGAAGAGAATTCCTGGTTGCCTTCCCACCACATTCTCGATAAAGACCTCCTCCGTGAGTTCCATCAGCAATACCCCAACAAGCCTAAACCGGTAAGGGGGAGGCCTAGAAGGGAGGTGGGGGTACTGTTGCACATTCCGGCCGTGTTGGTGCCGCGACCAGGCCTGCTCACCTAAAGCTCCCGTCTACCAGCTCCGGTTCCTCCTCACTCACAGCCACCGCCAGTGTCTCTCGCCCATGGCACCCCCGGGCATCTCCAGGCCCATCAAGGCCCTCAGTTTCACAATGCTCCTCACACCGGGGCTTGGCATCCTCCACGGCATCAGCCCCGCCCCTAGGCGCACACATGCAGACCGCACAGCCCAGCGTGCGAAGCCATTCCCTGGCGCCCACTGATGACCTCGCTTGATCACAGTATAAAAGGCAAGGCCCAGTCCCCAGAGCCTCGCCTTGGCAATCGGGTCGACACCTCGGTGTTACAAGTTTGCTGTTCCTTGTTCTTGTGTTATCTGCTTCCAGTCTTGTTCTAGTGTTCCTGTTTTGTTCCAGTGCTCCTGAGTTCCTGTGTTCCTCATTTTTCTTTGTTGTACCTCCTCGGACTGATTTACGGTACGGACCCCTGCTTGCCTGACCACCTAGAACCGACCTGACCACCTAGAACCGACCTTGCCTGACCACCTAGAACCGACCTCTGCCTGCCTTCTGATCACGTTTGACCGATGCCTGGAACCAACCTCGGCCTGCCTTCTGACCACGTCTGACCGCTGCCTGGACCTGACCTTCGCCTCTCTTGACCACGAACGGACTGATACACTGGCATTGGAACTGACCCTTGCTTTGGCTGACCACTCTCAGACTGATACACTGGCATTGACCCTTGCGCTACACTTGGATACTCTGTTTGCTCCCGTGACCACCAGAACAGCCTGCTCAGACACTACCTGCAGCCTACATCTGGCTGAACCAATAGGCACTGCCTACTTTGCCCAGAGGACCTTATCTCCTGCTGTACTTCAGAGGTCTCCGGTGATCCTGGTTCCAGTCTTGCTCCTCCATACTTCGCCAGCCATGCACCTTTGCTCGCTGCCTCTCTGGGAGACCCTGCGAGGCCCACCTAAGTCCAGGCGGTCCGGGTACCCAAGGGCTCAACCTGCAGAAACCCTGGATTGCTATTGGCGAAGGTCCAGCTAGCCTCTGTCTCCTTGTGTGCTCCGCCTCCTGGTGGCAGGCGCTCTCTGGGTCCGACCAGAGGGCCTTACCTATTCTGCACCAGGCCAAGGGTCCACCTCCAGTGCAACAGATAGTAGCATGTCATACCAAATGTCTGTGGCTTCTGTTACATTAGACGCTTTTGTATCAGCCAGTTTAGATACCCATACTTTATGAAGTTTGTCTATATCTATGAGACCCTACTTAAGAGTCATAATATGGGCAGTTTGTGGAGGAAAATAATTAGGAATCCTCATCCTGTATGTAAACAAAAAATGATCATGCCAAAGGGATTCATTACAGCTGACATTTGGATAATTCTGTGAAAACATTTTTTCACTGAGAAACACAAGGTTAAGAGTATGACCACCTATATGTGTGGGCTCTTGGACTTTTTGCTCCCATCCCAAAGCCTGCATCGCTGAGAGAAAACCTTTACAAGAATGAGATAAAGGAAACACATCGACAAGCAAGTTGACATCTCCTAACACTAGGATATTATTGAGTTCTTGTTTAATTTCCAATAAAGTGACAATTACAGGTGCATAATTACTATTTAGATGACCTGATGGACAATTAAAAAAAAAAAAAAAAGCAAATTCCCCCAATTATTTGAGTAGAGGAAAAGAGCCTCATGTGGATCAATAATTTCTAATGAATGCAAATATAATTCTAATTCAAAAATAAAAACCTTAATCCCTCTCCCCCCTTAATGGTCCAAGGTTTTGAAAAACATGTACCAAAAAGTCTCGATACACTTTAGCTTGCCTTCTTACCAAGCGGGCATTAATAAGACATACCATTAAGACACAGGAAGTGAGGGACAATACTGTCGAATGAGAAGTGGTGCACTGGAATAAATTAGATGTATTTGAAAAATTTTGAGAATTTTTAAAACTTAAAAAACTGTAGTGTCGCTGATCTGTTAATACTGGAATCGATTAAAAAAAAAAAAAGGCACCATGGTGAAGAAGTCACACCTAAATTAAGATGCCAAAAGATAAAATAGGAATAAACAATGGATATTAAACATGAGTTTAAAAAAATCAGTAAAAGGCACAGGAAGGGACACACAGAGGGGCTAACACCGGCACCAAAGGCGCACACTGCTCCAGCACACAGCACCTCCAGCGTCACCGTGGGAGTTAAATGGCCCCAATTGCTGATGTCATCGGGGGAGGGGGGTGGAGATAACACGCTGAACCAGGGGGTAAGCTGTAAAGGCCAAAGGTGTCCTGAAGGCAATAATGGAGGCAATTTTCCTGCAGAGCACGAGATGACAGAGGGCTCAGTCAAGCAGATGGAACAGCACAGTGAATCGGAAGACTAGTCTCTGGCATTGCTGCAGAAGTTAAATGGCCCCCAACCACTGATATCATGAAGGGGTCGGAAACAACACTCTGAATCCTAGAGTAAGCTGTAAAGGCCAAAGGCGTCCTGAATGCAATAATGGAGGCAATTTTCCTGCAGCGCACATGATGACAGAGGACTCAGGTAGATGGAACAGCGCAGTCAATCAGGAGACTTCCCGCCGGCATCACCATGGGAGTTAAATAGCCCAAACTGCTGATGTTGTCATGGAGGCAGAGACAACACTCTGAATTATAACACAATAACACCAGTAGCTATTGAACTCAGAGATGATTAATTTAATTGAGCCATTTGGGACCTTCTTTACTAAACTTTTTTTCCATAGACTCAGAATGGGAGAAAGCCTTAGTGAATCGGGTCTTTCTTTAGGGGGATATTAACAATATTGTGAAAGGTTAGCTGAGAATTTAAATTCATTATTTTATTTTCAATTTTGTGAATTTGTATTTTATATTTTATTGATTGGTATGTTAAAGAGTATATCTATGCAGGTTTGTGATCAAGCCACCACATTTCTTGAAAAGGCACACATCTACAGTATGTGAAACTGGGGGTAGGGTTGGTCACTTCACTGCAAACCCAGAGCAAGGGACTGGTAAGTAATGTATGACATATTTTACCTGTTGGAAAGAAAGGTCTTTTTTTTTTTTTTTAATAAAGAGGAGAGTACCTCTCACTTTTTGCTGTTTTTCGATATTGGAAAGAAATGGCTTGGAGAGGCACCAGTTCACTGGCAGCAGTGTCTAAAACAGATAGGAAAGGGAGAAGATGGCTATGGAACATTTGATAATGTTTGGAGATGAGTTTAGGCTTAGTGCTTTGGTAAACTTTGGCTCTTATGTCATGTGTAGTCTATCAAAGGGCAACCAAAATAGTAAATATATATATTCTAAAAGCGAGGAGGGAGCAGAGAGCAATGATACTAACAGTCGGATACCTCAAATGTCTAAATAATGCACAAGAAACAAACATTTTCCAAGTGGAAACAATCACTAGAACAGGGTTGGCCAAATCCAATCTTCAAGAGCCACAAACAGGTCCGGTTTTCAGGATATCCATGATGAATATGCAAGGAGAGATTTTAATGCACTGCTTCCACTGTATGCAAATATCTCGAGCATATTCATTATGGATATCCTGAAAACCAGGCCAGTTTGTGACTCTTGACAATCAGATTTGGCCAACCCTGCTCTAGAACAAGGGGTCATGATATGAGACTTGAAGGTGGTAGAATCCAGAGTAACATAAGGAAATATTTCTTCATAGAAAGGGCGATGGATACAGTGGAGGTGGTGGAGGCCAAAAACAGTAGCAGAATTCAAGAAAGGATGGGATAAGCACAGAGGATCCTTTTGATGTGAGAGTAAAGCCCGAGATTGGGTAGGCTCTGTAATACTATATCAGGCATGGGCAGACTAGAATGGCATTGCAGTCCTTTTTGAATGATTCTTCTTTGGAGCTCCTATTATGAAAAACAAGTTTGTCACATTAAAGTGTAGTGTACACCCATCCATGTTGCAATGAACGGCATTGGTTTTCTGCGCGCAAGGGTTTTGTGCACCTTGCGCGCACCAAGCTGCACAACCTTCCACTGTTCCCTCCCCCCTAACCTGACCTTCCCACCCCTTCCCCTAACCTTTCTCCCCCCCCTAGCCCTACTCTAACCCCCCAACATTTTTGTTTTACCTTTTGCGCCTGCCGCCCAATTGCCGGCACGCGATCCCCGGCACAGCAGCAAATGGCTGCTGTCCCAGGAGCCACTGTCCTTGCCCTTTTCCCACCCCTCTCCCCGCCCCTTTTTGCAAGCCCCGGGACTTGCGCGCATAACCCTTTTAAAATCCAGCTCTATCTGTATGGTAGGAAGCTAGACGCCCCAGACATTAGCCATTCTTATGTCTCTGGATACATTGTTTCTGCATCTGCATCCCTTCATAGCAAAGATCCTTGAAAAAATTGTCAACCGTCAACTTGCAGAACACCTGGAAAACCACAACATCCTATCCCACTCCCAACACAGCTTCAGAAAATACTTCAACACCGAAACACTCCTCCTCTCCCTCACAGACCACCTCCTCAAAGGGTTTGATCATGGTCAATCCTACCTCCTCATCCTACTTGACATTTCTGCCGCCTTTGACACTGTAAATCATGAAACACTACTGAACAGACTAAATGACATCGGCCTAACCAACACCACACTTAAATGGTTCAAATCATACCTGGCTAACCGCTCATACAAAGTCAGACTTAACTCCACCGAATCCAAACAAATCCCCCTCACTCACGGTGTACCTCAAGGCTCATCCCTCTCCTCCACCCTTTTCAACATTTATATCCTCCCCCCTATGCACACTCCTATCCCAATTAAATCTAACATTCTTTCTATACGCCGACGATGTTCAGATTCTACTCCCCATAAAAGAAACTGTCACAAACACTCTAGAAACTTGGGACAAACACCTTCCAAAGATAACACAAACACTAGCTCAACTTTCCCTCAACCTCAACAAAACTGAAATACTTCACATCAATAATAGGACCATCTCAGCTCTCAAAGACAACAACCCAGCACCAGCCTCTGATGACAAAGACAACAACCCAGCACCAGCCTCTGATGACAGAACAACCTCCTCAGCCAGAGATCTCGGCGCAATCATAGACAGTGAACTCAACATGAAGAAACAGATCAACACAATAATAAAAGATGGTTTCTTCAAACTACAGATACTCAAAAAAATCAAACCACTTCTCCACGCCCCAGACTACAGAACAAGCGATACTATTCTCCAAACTCGACTATTGCAACGCACTACTTCTGGGCCTCCCAGCCAATTCTCTCAGGCCACTACAACTCCTCCAAAATGCAGTGGCAAGATCGCTCTCAAACACTAGAAGATCTGAACACATTACACCAGTCCTCAAACACCTACATTGGCTGCCCATCCCAAACAGGATTCAATACAAAGTACTGACCAAGCCCGGCCCTACACTTTCAAACCACCCAGAGAGCTCTCTGCTCTTCCAAGACAGGACTCATCTCAATACCATCACCCAAAATAGCCCACCTAAGAACATAATAACATAAGAAAATGCCATACTGGGTCAGACCAAGGATCCATCAAGCCCAGCATCCTGTTTCCAACAGTGGCCAATCCAGGCCATAAGAACCTGGCAAGTACCCAAAAACTAAGTCTATTCCATGTTACCATTGCTAATGTCACTGGCTATTCTCTAAGTGAACTTAATAGCAGGTAATGGACTTCTCCTCCAAGAACTTATCCAATCCTTTTTTAAACACAGCTATACTAACTGCACTGACCACATCCTCTGGTAACAAATTCCAGAGTTTAATTGTGCGTTGAGTAAAAAAGAACTTTCTCCGATTAGTTTTAAATGTGCCCCATGCTAACTTCATGGAGTGCCCCCTAGTCTTTCTACTATCTGAAAGAGTAAATAACCGATTCACATCTACCCGTTCTAGACCTCTCATGATTTTAAACACCTCTATCATATGCCCCCTCAGTCGTCTCTTCTCCAAGCTGAAAAGTCCTAACCTCTTTAGTCTTTCCTTGTAGGGAAGTTGTTCCATTCCCCTTATCATTTTGGTAGCCCTTCTCTGTACCTTCTCCATCGCAATTATATCTTTTTTGAGATGCGGCGACCAGAATTGTACACAGTATTCAAGGTGCGGTCTCACCATGGAATGATACAGAGGCATTATGACATTTTCCGTTTTATTCACCATTCCCTTTCTAATAATTCCAAACATTCTGTTTACTTCCTCAACAAGGAACCGAACTCTAACCCTAGCAGGGAACAGCTTACCACCCCAACTCAGACTCAACCCTATAACCCAATCATTCAAAGAGAACCTGAAAACATGGCTCTTCAAAAAAGCATATCCATCAACCCCACCACCCAACACACAAACCTAAACCCTCCCCCCACTTCCCAACACACAAACCCACATTCCCCCCACCTCACACTCAACTTCCCTCCTCTTCCCACCCCCTTCCAGAACATCCCCCACAGAACTGCGCAATCTCTGATGACGGACAACCCCGACGATACAAGCTATCTTATCATACCGCACACAGAGTTCCAACGCTCTCTATACATAACAATTTGACCCGCCACAAACCTACCACCAGACAGCCACAAAGACACTATATGAAAGGACATAAAATACACTGGAAAAAAGGTACTAATCACTTTGTAAAAAGTTACTAATCTCATTGTAAAAAGCTATTAATCATGGTAATAAGCACAAGTTACTAAACTCATGGAAAAAGCTTCTAAGCTCATTATACAAGACTTTTTACCACAAAGGGCAACAAAAGTCACTGTAATAAACCACTAATGCTATTAATTCTATTGTAAAAAGCTACTAACATCATTGTAAAATACTATGCTCATTCTACTGTAAAAAACTACTAATTTCATTGTAAAAACCATTATGCTCATTCTACTGTAAAAAACCACTAACTTCACTAAAGCTACCAACACCATCACAAAGCTCAATAAGCTCGCAAAGCTCCAAGGTAAAGGGAAAGTCTTCATCGATGGACCCCTCCACCACATTGTAAACCGGTGTGATATGTACGATGAACATCGGTATAGAAAAACAAATAAATAAAAAATAAAAATCTGTATTTCCATGCCAGTATTACTGCTCTTGACAAATTCTGGTAGTTAGAAGCACCAGGCAATATATAATACCAAGTCATCTACTACAAAATCAGACTCCAGCACCTAGTCTTCTGAAGCTGAGACAGTCTCTTGACTAAATAAGGATGCAGACATGGCATTCCAGACATTTCAATCGCAGGTTTCAGCCACGGTGGGCTGGGTTTCGCCGGGGCACTTGAGCAACAGTCTTTGGTGGAAGGAGCCTGGCTGCATTTTCAAGACAAGTTAGATTTTTTTTTTGACATGCACAATGTCCAAAAATAACTTGTCTTAGAATTAGGACACCGCAGTAGCATTTCTAATAAACATTTCTTTATCTGACTGGCATACACTGAGACAATCTCAAGGTTTAAGCCTCAGCAGCATGAGATTATGGGTATCCTGATTTGTTCTTTATTGATTTGCAGTTTATGTAGTGTAACAAATTGTTCAGATTATACACAGTTTAGATTTTGTCTGTCCAAACGGTTACACATGCTATCCGGCAGCAGTTTTAGGACATGAGATCACATTGTTAAATAGACAGGAAATGAAGGTTTGGTTAGCCATTATTCCTTGATGACTTGTTTACTGACGGTCAATGACCTGTCTGAAGACGTGAGGTGAAGTTGAGGGCTTTTAACCCAGATAGAGCATTAGTGAACAGTAAATGTCCTTTTCAGCGGGGAATATTGTCATTATAAGTGATGTTTAATCTATGGAAATGTTTAGTTATCAATTTTTTTCATAGTTACCAAAAACAAGCAGTTGACAAGAGCGTTCTGAAAAGTTCAGTTAATGATACAGAGAAATTCTAAGGGATTAATGCAGTGTTCCAGCCAATCAGATTTGCAGGAATCTAGTTGAATATTCGATTCAGTCTTCTACTATAAAACACAGTAAAATGATTTCGTGTGGCAAATAAGCACAAAATAGAGAAGTTAAGAACCATTAACATTTTGCTAAATTTTGCTGTTATTGCTCTAAATCTAAAAAATCTCTTTTGCAACATGTTACATCCCAGAGCCAACAGGGAGGCACACACTTCTGTATATGCATTTAACATTGTATAACGAGTGCTTTCGGTGTGCCTGAGTTGATCATAGCACCCACACACAATGGCAGTTGCCAGCTAGCATGTCTCTCCTCTTTATCATCAGCCTCCTCAAGCTGGCAGGGAAAAAAAAGCCAAAAATTGTAGTGCATGGGTGGTGCTCTCAGCTGGGACTTTTCCCCCTGTAATCTACATTTGTATAGGATGAAGACCCTCTGGGGGAGGAGGGGTAAATTTAGAAACTTACATTGCAGTTCACTGTAGGACAGAAAAATAATAGGTTGTGAGCAAAGTATCGCACACAGCCAAGCACTGGAAAAGGCTCATTACTGTACTGCTGTTATGCCCGTCGGTTGCACCGCTCTTGCTCACCTCTTTCATTACTGCATTGACTCCATTGGGTAGACTTGCGGCCTCCACCAGCTATCGCCGGCTTGCCTACCACTCCCAGGCCTCCCTGGATGGCACGGACTCTGATGATGCCATCTTGCCCTCGGAATGCCTTAGGCGCACGCGCACGCACGGGCCAGTCTTAAGCACATCATGGCGGGAACCTCGGGGGCGACCCCTCCGGATGACGTCACTCTTCCAGGATTCTTAAGCTGGCTGGCCCTGCCTACTGACAACTTGGCAACGAGTTCCCTCATTGCTGAATCTACTTCGCTCACTACAGACTTCCCGTTCCTGCCTCTTCAGCATGAGACGCTCTGGGTACCCGCTCCTCGAGGGCCCTTTCCTCGTCTCTGGCTACCCACTCCTCGGAGGACCAATCACCTTTATTTTTTATTTATTTAAAAGAATTTATATACCGCTAAATTGGGCAGAGACCTGTCCGGCTAAGCGGTTTACAAATATAACGTACATAGTTAAAAAGTACACAATAAAAACAAAAATCAAATACATCAATAAATTACACTTCTGAAAAACAAATAAAAAAACATAAAATTGCTCTTTACGTAAACACTAAAAAACATATGGCAGTTCTTTGGAGATAATGTTGTCGAGGTATGTCAAAAAGAAAAAGGAATTGGTTAGGTGATATTATAAGCTGCGGTAAAAAGATGTGTTTTTAAAGCCTTTTTAAATTCTTTAGTATTTGCCATTAAACTAATTTCTTGTAGGATAGCATTCCAGAGAATTGGTCCCGCAACTGAAAAAGCGCGTTTACGTGTAATTCCAGATATGCTAGTTTTACTGAAGATACCTCTAGCATACATTTGTCCATTAAACATAATTGCCTTGTGGGTTTATAAATTCTGAGACGTGAGCAGAGCCATATTGAGTTTGTGTTATGTAAAAGGTTATGTATAATAATGAGAATTCTATATGTGATATGGTAAGATATAGGTAGTCAATGTAAATGTTGCAAAACCGGAGTAATGTGTTCTCTGTGTGGTATATTATACAGTACACGGGCAGTGGCATTTTGAACAAGTTGTAAAGGATGTGTAGTGGACTTTGGTATGCCAAGATACAGAGCATTGCAATAGTCCATTCCCCGGGGTTTCTCTTGGAACCTTCGCTTCTGTGAGTACCTCCGCTCTGCTGACCATTACCGTACCATCTCTAGTGAGGAACCTCATCGGTGTACCCCGCGCTGTGGACCACTACCGTGTCATCACTTAGAGAAGAATCCTCATCGCTGTACCCTGCGCTGCGGGCCACTACTGTATCACCTCTACTGAGGAACCCTCACTGGCGTACCCTGCTCCACGGACCACTACTGTATCATCTCTACTGAGGAACCTCATCAGTGTACCCCGCTCTGCGGACCATTGCCGTATCTTCACTACAGAGGTATTCCTTTGGGTATACCCCATTGCACAGATTCTGAGACTTTCTCCTGCACTCCCCGCTCCACAGGCAGTGCCTCTCTATCTCTTAATAGAGATTCTAATCTATAGCTGTGTCTGACGTCACTGAGACCTCACCTCCCGACGGTGAGGCTCACAGGGCTCCTCCCTGTGGGCGGTTCCATCCTTCACCTCGGCCCAGGGGCCCACATTCCTACAAATCCTAACAACTGTTTTGGCCCTGGATAGCAAAAGGGAGTCACGGGTGGGTTCAGTGGCCATGCAGAGGACCTGTATTCAGTTTCCTGGTCAGGTCTTTCATTCCCTGAGCCAGCCAGGGCTGAAGATGCTGCAGAAGCCCCTAGGGAGTGAGAGAGTTCCACTCATCAGGCAATGACAACACCTAGAGGTGGGATTTAGGGCCTGTGATGAAAAGAGCCCTGGTGCACAACCCCTGAGCCTGAGAACTGTCTCTGCACTGACCAGATTGAGTAACTTGGGAGGGACTATAAAATAGGGGAAATATCGCCAGGTAATTTCAAATGAAGGCTTATAGTCGCCAGATTCAGTTGCAAATTTGAAAGAGCTGGAAGCTCAAAGGAACAAGAGAAAACTGCTAGTTCAAAAAATAAACAAAATGGATTGAGATGAATTCCTGCATGGGGAAGGAGGAGAGAGGTAACAGAAGTGAATAGTTACAGTCAGGCCCAACATAGTGGGTTGCTAGATCAACTGGGTCCCAGCAAGGACACACAAGTGCCTGCCTGGCCTGGCCTGGCAGGAAGGGATCAGGAAATTGAAATAACACAGAGTTCCCCCTACCTTTTGATAGTAATATGCACAATAGGTAATAGTTGACTGTTAATGTGACAGCTGTGCTGCAATTGACTCCTTTATCTCCTGTATATAATTTGCTTGTTATGTTGAACATAACATGTTAATTTGTAATAAGGCTGAAGCCTGCTTTTCCCCTTATTAGCCTGCACACACTGGCATATTTCTCTGAACTCAACAAATAAATAAAATAACTGAAGACCTGTTGGGTAGGGAGATTGGGTGCATTGCAACCAAGAGGAGGAGGTAACCATTATTTGACTGTGCATGAATTTTTTCTATCTTACACTACGAAACAAGTCAAATCGTTTTGCAGTTCTCTCTCATCAAATGTAAATGTTCAGAGTATTGTGACCTGAGCTTGAATGGCAGAGTGGTTAACAAATGTCAATGAAAGAAGCGTATACACAAAGTTGACCAAATAGAAAATGAAGCCCTCAGTGAGTGTAGCCAAGAATTAATGGATAGGACCCATCTGCATAACTTTTATATGTGCTCCAATGTACTGTGCTTGAGTTTAGATGTAACATTAAATGATGGCATTAATATCAGACTGTGGTCTTCTAAGCTTACATCAGTCTATAAAATGTTCTTCACTTTTAAGAAAGAAAGAAGGTGGCATGGCATTTTTTCCTTTTATCTAAACTACGAGGGTAAGTCAGTAAGTAAGTCACAAATTTCTCTACTAAGATAATAAAACATATATCTGTAATGTTGTCATATTCCATAGATGGCAGCACCTTAGAAGTGCTTATGTACATAAATAGTTATTTAAACTGTGCATGCGCAGGGGCTGTGTACACATGGAAAATGGCTGCCATGTTGACAGATTGTACGGTCGAAGAACAATGTGCTGTTGTCCGATTTTTATGGGCTAAGGGCTTAGTGGCAAAAGACATTCATAAAGAAATGTATCCAGTATATGGAGAGAAATGTCTCTCGCGTAAAGCAATTTATAACTGGACCGATAAATTTGCACAAGGACGTGCCAACGTGAACGACGAAACCAGACCTAGTCGACCTGTAGAGATTGCGACAGAGGCAACAGTGAAGCAGGTTGAAGAGATGGTTCGTGCTAACCAGAGGGTAACAATTGACGAAGTTGCCAAAGAAATTGGGTGTTCTCACGGATTAGCATATTCCTTAGTGCACGATGCATTGAACTTTCGCAAAGTCTGTGCAAGATGGGTTCCCAAATAGCTGACCGAAGACAATAAGAACAACCGGATGGGTGTCTGTTTGGAAAATCTCTGCCGTTATGCAAACGAAGGTGAATCAATGGTGGCACGTATTGTTACTGGTGACGAGTCGTGGGTGCACCACTATCAACCAGAAGCGAAACGCGATTCCATGCAGTGGAAGCATCCACTATCACCGACACCGAGAAAGTTCAAGCTTGTGCCTTCTGCAGGAAAGGTGATGTTGGCTGTGTTTTGGGACCGAAATGGGATACTCTTAACCAGTTTTCAGAAGCGTGGTGAATCTGTTAATTCAGCTTCCTAATGTGCTACTCTATTAAAGCTTAAAGGAGCTATTCATAGAAAACGCCCAGATCTGGAAAAAAAGAGGAGTGCTGATTCTTCACGATAATGCCAGACCACACACTTCGAATGAGACTCGTCAGACAATTGCGAACCTGCACTGGGAAGTTCTTGAACATCCACCATACAGTCCGGATTTGGCACCCAGCAATTTTCACTTGTTTGGCAAACTGAAAAGCCATCTCGGTGGTAAACATTTCACCAGCGATGAAGAAGTGGAACAAGAGGTGAAGCGCCGGTTACAATGCCAGCCAAAAGACTTTTACGCAGAAGGTTTTGACGGACTTCTCAAACGCTGGGACAAATGTATAAATGTCCGCGGCGATTACATTGAAAAGTAGTTGGTTTTTCCAGAAAAACTGTTTGTGACTATATTCTGTATATTTCACAGTAAATAATTCATCATTTGCATTTTAAATAAATTTCATGAATATTAATCCCATGTATGTTTGTGACTTACTTACTGACTTACCCTCGTATAAGAACCACGCTTGACTATTTTCCCTTCAGGGTTCAAATAATTCCTCTCACATAGAAACATCGACCATAATAGTCTGTAGCCTTAAGTATTTTCAGGAATCCCTCCGTAATGTCTTGGATTTTGGCACACTTACCAAAACAACATGGCTGGTCAGCAGATGGCGTCTCCATGCTCTTGGTTAGAGACTCGCTTCAAAGGGGCATGGAGGCATTCATCTCTAGACATGTTGTCCCAGGAAGTGTGCTTCTGCCGGGTGCCAAAATCCAAGACATTAGGGAGAACTTGCTGAAAATCTTTAAGCCTACTGACTATTATTCCAATGCTGCTCATCCATGCTGGCACAAATAATAGTGCAAGGTACTACACAATTCATATCAAAAATGACTTTATATCTCTGGGAAAGAGGGTAAAGCAGATAGGTGCTTAGGTGGTATTCTCCTCCATCCTCCCAATCAAAGATAAAGGCCCAGATAGGAAACTTTGCATTCTGGAGATGAAAGAACGGCTGCACAGATGATATCAACAAGATTCCAGGACCATGGGATGATGTTTCATGGACTGCAGAGCAGAGATGGGTTCCACCTGTTAAAAAAAGGGGTAAAGTGTCTTCCAACACAGAATGTCAATCCTACTGAAGAGTGCTTTCGACTAGAATCATCAGGGATGGGTGAACAAAGCCCTAAGGTAAGTAAAACATTAAATACTTGTATAGAAATGGGAAAAATATGGAAAGTTATGTACGCTAATGCTCAAAGTATGGGAAATAAAATCCCGGATCTAGATGCAGTCATAGAAGAAGTTGACTTCGATGTTGTGGCTGTTGCGGAAATGTACTGCATGGAATATCATGATTGGGATATAATTCTACAGGGCTACAATCTATTGAGGAAAGACTGAGTAGAAAGAAAGGGAGGAGGCATGGCACTTTATATAAAAAATATTAAAGCTACAGAATTGCAAAGTTTACAAGGTAAGGAAGAAGCACTATAGGTTAATCTGGAAGGAGGGACTGAAACCTATATGTATACTGGTGTAATATATAGACCTCCATCATAAACAGAATAAATAAAGATTTAATAGAGGATATTCACAAAATTGCCATGAAAGGGGAGGTGCTATTATTAGGGTATTCCAGAAGAAAGAGATCCTGGATTTTCTGTCAATGATAATGGAAGTCATATGGAAGAAGGTGATACTGGACCTGGTGCTTACCAATGGGACAGTGTTCTTATTTAATAGTGGATGATCATCTGGGATCCAATGATCACTGTATGGTGTGGTTCAGTATAAGAGCGCAGGAGGTAAATGTTCATTCAAAGACAAGGGTCCTAGACTTCAAAAAAACTAACTTTGTTAAAATGGGGAAGATACCTCAAGGACTAAATAACTGGATGGAAAAATCTAAAGAAAGTAGAAGAAATGATACAAGATGCAACAAACTTGTTTTATTAGGAAAGTAAATAAAGGAAAAAGAGGCAACTATGGTTTTGTAAAAAAAATAACTGAAAAAGTAAGGGGGAAAGGTTAGCATTCACTACAAGAGAAAGCAGAAAGAAAAGAACAGGCGACAATATCTTGAAAAGGTAAGATAAGTTGGAAAAGCAGTCAGGAATGTGAAGATTCAAATGGAAGAAAAAAATAGCAAATATGGTAAAATAGGGAGATGACTTAGTGATAGGAGGAAAAGCAAAGATTGCATTCATGAGACTTAGAGATGAAGGGAAAGAATATGTAGAGGCTGGCAAGGAAAAAGCAAACTTGCTTAATAAATATTTTTGCTCGGTGTCCATTGTGGAAGGGCCAGGAGCAGGACCACATTAAAAAAAGGACAAATAAGATTGGAAGTGAGTTAAACCTCAATTAATTTTCAGTAAAGTGTGTAAAGTCAAGTCAATAAAGCGATGGGGCCTGATGGGATACATCCAAGGTTATTTAAAGGAACAGAGAAATTCTGGTAACTTCACTGACTGACTGACCTTTTCAATGCACCTTTAGAGTCAGGAGTGGGTTCTGAGGGATTCGAAGTGGATGGATGTGATTCCTATTCATAAAAGTGGAAGTAAGGAGGAAGCTGGGAACTACAGGCCAGTTAGTCTGACCTCTGTAATAAGCAAATTAATTGACTTGCTGCTAAAAGCAGAGGATAGTGCAATTTCTGTAATCCAATGCATTGCAAGATCCAAGGCAGCATGGTTTTACTAGAGGTAGGCCTTGTCAGATGAATCTGATCAATTTCTTTGTTTAGGTTACCAGAGAGTTGGATCAGGGGAGAGCACCAGACAGGGGCAGATTGGTCTATTTGGGCTTTAGACATGCCCCTTTGAGCTTGTCAGGCCAACCACATGCTTGATGTTGATTGCAGCAGCTCCATACTGTGGAGCCGCTGCAATCAACACCAGGCCCCCACGGCAGCTCTTCACAGGGAGCAGGAGCCTCTCCCAAGGCTCTCCACTTGATTCTATTTATTTCCACCTTCTCCATGGTGGCAGTAATAGTTTTCTGGGCCTGGTTCCTGCTAGTCTCCTTCAGCTACCGATGCAGGAAACATTCTGGCTGCCTCCGCTTGCACCTGCTCTGCCTCTCCCACGGCAGCTAACAGACCTCCCCGCTGCTGCTTCAAGTCCCCCTACTGCTCTCCTTTTCTGACCGCCCCTTCATCCTCAAACTGTGCCTAAATAAAAATGCCAAAAAAACGTACGGGGGGCCTTGCTTCCCACCCCTTCCCACTCCAAGGAAGACCTCATTCCAAAGCATTAACTGGCAGTCCACCCATTCTCCTGTGGCCCTGCTTGGATCCCTGCTCCCCCCTCCCCCCACCACCAATGTAATTTAAAACTTTCTTTTTTTTTTTTTTTTTAACTTGTCAGTGAGTCACAGAGCTATCTAAGAGAGAGAGAGTGTGTGTGTGTGTGTGTGTGTCAATGTTCATGGGTGTGAAAGAGCACGTGTGTATGTCTATAAGCATGCATGAGAACGTGTGGGTGTCTGAGCAAGAGTGGTGTGAGTGTGTGTGTGTGTGTGTGTGTGTGTCAGTGAGCTTGGGTGTGAGCATCTGTGAGTGAGAGCATGTGTATAAGCATGAGTGAGTGAGTGTGTATATATGAGAGAGAGAGGAGAAAGTCTGTGCACATCTCCCCCATCCCTGACTAATTCACGACAATCTCAGGATGACTGTATTCAAAAGTCCCCAATTATGGAGAGCAGAGGGATTTTTAATTGTTATTAGTTTTAACTATTATTGGAAATACTTTATTGGCTTTTGGGAACTTTTACAAATCTTTATGAGTTTTTAAACTATTGATTATGGATATTATTTATCAGCTGTTTTGAACTATTTATTCATTTTCTTGGTTTAAGGAATTGTTGGTTTCCTTACCAAAAGGAGTGTACTACCGTGTTTCCCCGAAAATAAGACATCCCCCAAAAATAAGACCTAGTAGAGGTTTTGCCAAATTCTTAAATATAAGACCTCCCCCGAAAGTAAGACATCCCTTGTAAACAGGGGCAGATTGACCTATCGGGGGATCGGGCTTCCCCCGGTGGGCCGGTCAATCCTGTGACGTCATTTTTTAAATAGTTTCCAAAGTATTACAGACGCGAGCAGTGGTATCCCGAGGGGAGCCAATGCCCCCGGGCACAAGGAAAAGATCGCGATCAAATGCGCTGATGCTCTTTCTCCTTCCTGCCTGTGCGGCCCCGGAAGTAAACGTTGCCGGAGCCGCATGGGCAGGAAGGAGAAAGAAAGAGCATCAGCGCGTGCAGAAGAGGAGCCGCCGCGGGCTGCTGCGAATCCCAAGTCGCAGCAGCCCAAGAAGAGGAAGAGGCCCGGTAGCGAGGAAGGGCCGCTGCAGAGCCCATCCTGCGGCGACCCGCGAAGAGGAGGCCTGCAGTGGTATCCGGAGGGGAACCGATGCGCCCGGGCGCAAGGAGGCTCAAGCGGCCGCTGAGCCTCCTTGCCCGAAGAAAAAGATTGCGTTCAAACGCACTGATGCTCTTCCTCCTTCCTGCCTGTGCGGCCCGGAAGTAAACGTTGCCGGAGCCGCATGGGCAGGAAGGAGAAAGAGCATCAGCGCGTGCAGAAGAGGAGCCGCCGCGGGCTGCTGCGAATCCCAAGTCGCAGTGGCCCAAGAAGAGGAAGAGGCCCGGTAGCAGGGCCGAGGAAGAGGAAGAGGCCCGAGAAGTTCAGGGCCGCTGCAGAGCCCATCCTGCGGCGACCCGCGAAGAGGAGGCCCAGAGGTGAGAGAGAGGCTGAGGGTCTGTAGAGGGTGTGTGTGTGTGCGTGTATGAGATGAGTTGAGAGATTGTGTGTGGGAGTGAGGATCTGAATGTTTGGAGAGACAGCGTGTGACGGTGAGAGCCTATGCTTGAGCAAGACAGCATGTGGGAGTGAGAGAGAGCCTGTGTGTGTGAGAGTCAGACAGCATGTGCCAGTGAGAAACTGTGTGTATGAATGATTGTATGAGAGACAGCATGTGACAGTGAGAGCCTGTGTGTGTGAGAGAGAGAAAAATGCATGTGAGAAAAAAAAAACCTGACTGTTTGAGGGAAGAAGACGGAGAGAAAAGAAATACGGAAGAAAAAAGGACAATATAAAAGGAATTGGCCAAAAAATAAGAAAGGGAAGGTGGAAAAAAAAAAGCCTGTGACCAACCGATTAGAAAACTAACATCAGCCAGCAAAGGTAAAAAAAAAAATTTACTTTTTAGTGATTGGCACATGTAATCTTTGGGAATGTGCAAGAATAGCACTTCCTCTATGCGGATCTCACAATGTACGAGATCAGCATAGAGAAAGTGGAAGCCCACGGGGCCTGCACAGAGGAGGCAGCAGAATGGGCTTCAGTGTCAGTAGCAGCAATCGGTGCCTCCCCAATAGCCATGTGGCAGCAGTGACAGTGGCAGCAAGATTACTGACATCTGGGGATGGTGGCAGTACCAGTCAGGGGACCCCTTCCAAGCAGTGTGCAGAGGTTCAAAAGCAGCAGAGTCAGCCCAAGCTGACTACCATGAATGCTGCACACTCTTACCTCTCTCTGACAGCACACTGGTGAGGCATGGCTGACGCAGGGGCAGCCAGCAGCTCTATTAGACATCCCCTGAAAATAAGGCCTAGTGCATCTTTGGTAGCAAAAATTAATATAAGACACTGTCTTATTTTCGGGGAAACAGGGTAACTGGTTTGGGATGATTCAGAGAGCTTAGTAAGTAGAGGTCTTGGGTTGTGTCTTCCCCATGTGGGAGCAGCAGATGGTGAGCTCTAGCGATATAAAACACCTGCCACCATCTTAGGGTGTGGATATTGGGTTGGATTGTGGTTGTGTTCCTTAGGTTTCCCTGCTGTGGATCTGCCCTGTTTGTGCAATCCCCACTTTTGATTATTTTTCCAGGAAATAAGGAATCTGCAGGATTTTCTTCACAGAAGCCTAATAGAGCGAGTGTTGGAACAGAGTGCCTTGACCTTATGTTTTTTGGTTCCTCTTTTCTGACACTTTAGTTGTGAGAAGGAAGTTTTTCTGCCCTTTGTCTCTTATTAGTTTCTCCTTTTTGAGTAATATTTTGTCTTTGTTGACTGAGAATCCTAGGGTCCAGGGCATCAAAATTATTTTGGATCCGGAGGAGTACAGTCTTTAGCCCTGAGGAGTATCATCTTATCTTTGAGGAGGAATGGATTCCCATCCATTACATTAGAGAAGGAGTAAAGATCATTTTTCTGGTCCCAGGTGAGACTTATTGGGAAAAAAGGAGTAGACCACTGTCCACTTGGTTCTACCAGAAGGAGATCTATGAGAATAGAAAAAAAATTCTGAAGAGGTATGAGAAGAACTGGAATTTTTCATTTTGTTGAGTAATTGGGGACGATTAATCTGACCATTCCACAATGGGAAGAATGTTGATATAAATCTTGAGATGGAGAGAAGATTTACACTTTCTTAAATTGAACTAATGGAAAAGATGAAGAAGCTAAAGTAATGAGAAATTTAGTTATTGTAAATTCTAAAGACTTTTACTGCAAGAGTAAGGTCACAAATGTATTCATTTTAATTTGTACATAAATTGGATTTAACATCAAAGAGCTGTAAACAACATTTTCATTCATTTAATCAATTCAGTAAAAAAAAAGTTGAAAATCAGACAGCTTTCAGAGTGTTTATTTTGCAACCTGAGGCTTTAGAGATTATCAGTTGTACATGCCAAGGGCCTTATGGAGGCCACATATGTGATTAATTGAAAAGTACCTTGAAGCTAAGCTTTTCCCCATAGTGAGTCCTGGATCACTTAGATGTTTAAACTATCCATAGAGAACTGGGCAAATAGGGTCAATTTTATTATTATGTGCCCTTGGGAACAATTACCAGGGTTTGCCCACTCAGGGGTTACATTAGTATGGTTTTACTATTATGATTGATGGTTCGTATTTCTTAAATTAATCATATGAGTTTTATGAGAAATAGTGATGCTTCTGTTTTTCCATTTTGCACTACATACAGAGTCTGGCTTAATGTGATTTCCTGTTCAGTTTTAGTCTGCATGCTTCTATTTAACTTTATGGTCTCTTTATTTTATATTTGGTAAGGGCCTGTGTGTTCTGCATGTGTGACAAAGGTGCATGTAGTATCTTTGCAGGGATCTGTCACAGTACAGCTTGTTCTCTTTTCCCAGTAGGAGGTGTATTGGTGTTCTAGGGCCTGGTGTAATATTTGCAGTGATACCTTTTCATAGGTACAGTTGTTACTGTTGAGTGCTGGCAGTTAGTACTGTTTCATTATGGGAGGCTTATATACTGTATTGTAATTGTAATTCAGTTTATTCATGGCTTTCTATGGGCCTGCCCTCACCCAACACACATTACAATAGGTCTAATACCATATGGCAGGAGGGGGCACTCTGGTTCTCATGAGCCACAAATAAGTCTGGCTTTCAGGTTATCCAGAATGAATATGCATAAGATAGATTTGCATACAATTGAGGCAATGCATGCAAATCTATCTCAAGAATATTTAATGTGGAAATCTTGAAAAACAGACCTGTTTGTAGCTCTTGAGGACCAGAGTTGGCCACTTCTGCCATATAGGTTCCATGGGTGTGTTTTGCAGAGTTTTGGAGTTGGCACCATAGCAGTAAATATAAATATAATATACATGTTTTTGTAACCGATATTTTTAACTCAGAAGATTGTACTCTGTCCTTTTACATGTAAAATCTATTATAAATGCATAATTTTTAATTGTGTGGGAGAGGGTAGGACTCAGTTGGTGGGTGTAAAGCTGGGGCACCTATACACTTGCATCTGGAGTTGTGCTGCTTTGGCTGTCCCTAGTCTCAGCTGCAGCAGTGATGTGCGCAGTCTCGGCCAGACTGATCTGAGGTGGCTAAGTTGAGCTCTAAAAGAGACAGCTGTCTGTGGAACCAGTTAGTCTGCTGGTGAGTGGGAATGGGAAGGGGAGGGGGCTTCTGTGGGCTGGAGAAGGGCTGGCAGCAAGCAAGAACTTAATAGAATGATGCAGCAGTCCTGGCTCAGGGGCCACTCGCTGGCTGGCTAATTTTAAAAGGAAAGCGTGTTATAGGTGTGTGACATAGATATGCTGCGATTTTATATTATGTGCGAGTATCATTTAAAATCTTCCAGCCGCGCAAGTGTGTGCACATAATCTTAATGAAGCAGCTCAAGTAAATGTCCTGCGCGTATTTCCACCAGGGCTTTAGCGGCTTTTACGCACGTATGGAGGCAGATTTTAAAACATGCTCGCACGAGGGAAAAAACAAACAGTTTTTCCAATTAGTCCATAAGTTTGTCCAGTTGATATTGAGGTCTTCAAGACCTCTCTGGTTCTTCATCCAGTAAGCCCCCCCCCCCCCCCACTTGACCCCCGAACCTTCACGCTGTGCTGAAAGTCCTAAAATTCGAGATCTCTAGACTTGCTCCTCATCAGGTCTTGCAGCAAAGTTACGCAGTTAACACACAGACGCACACCATGATCAGCTTTTTTAAAATTCGAAGCTAGAGGGGGTGAGGATCCAATATGGCCACCTGAGAGGAGGCAACTCTCAGCTGCTCAGCGTTACCTTTGAAATATTTCTCTGAATTTTGAAGTTATGCCGCATAAGAGAAAAGGAAAAGTCAGGGGGTTTCCGCCCGAGCCCTGTACTTTAGCTGACCAGCGTTTAATTCGGGAGCTTGCAGTTCCCACTGTTGATTTGAGAGCTCTTATCCCCATTGGTGAAACAGAGAGAGGAGTTCTGTTTTCACTTGGGGAAACATCGCTGAGCCCTCCTGATCCGCGACAGCAGCTCTTGGCTTCTTCCTGAGGTGAGGCCACTAGCGCTGGGGGGGCTGGGAGGAATCTGTGCCGGCTTTCCCCAACCGGACAGAGCTGACGGCGTTGAGACTGATCGAGTGTGTACCTCCACCCCGGACCGGTGTTTGGAGTCTCCCGGAGAGAGGGGTAGAGACATCGGAGATGCCCATCAGTGACATTGAGTCGGAATGATCGCGCGACCGGAGCTGGGCTGGTGAGTCAAAACCCCCTGGAGATTTTGAGACCTATGGGATTTAATGGCAGGTCTCTCTACTACATTTAAAGAACAGTCCCAGCGTTTGCAGACTGTTTCATCTAAATTAGATATGGTTACCCAAGACCATCAGCGAATTCTGTTGGAACAGTATACTGCTATTCAGAAGTTGGATAAAGAAATTAAAGATTTGAAGGATACAATTGCAGTGATTACCCGGTGATTATTCTCAGCAAGGAAAATTGAATTTTTGGAAAATTCCATGCATCATCTTAATCTGCGGATGTTAAATTTTCCAAAGGTGAATTACCCTTAATTACTTTTAAAATATATCTGGGTGATATATTAAAGATACCCCCGGATAAAGTTTCTGCTGTTAAGAAAATTGTTTTCCTGTCTCAGAAGTGGAATCAACCAAGGCCTAACGTTGTGGAGGATCTATCCAACTTAACTCAATATTTAGAGGATTCCTCAATAGAAGTGACAGACAGAATAACTCTGTTAGTGACTTTTTATTCTGAGCAAGACCTGAATATGGTAATGCGTTCCTATTTTAAAAATATAAATATACCATATCTAGGAGGGCTGGTGCGTGTCTATCCAGACCTAGCCAGGCCCACCCAGATTCGCCGTAAGGCTTTTCTTGATTTGAAACCTGAAGTCGTAGCTTTGGGTACAAGTTTCCTACTAAAATATCCATGTAAGTGTATCATAAAACTACTTGGTAACACATATATTTTCCTTATGGTTGAACAATTATGAGAATTCTTGAATGCCAGGAGACAAGTACCTGTTATTAATTTGTAGAAATGGTGGATCAAAGTGTGATATATATATATATATATATATATATATATATATATATATATATGGGTTCCCTCTCAGGCTACCTAGTGTTTCTTGTGGAGAGAAATATGTATAATATCTCCTCTTTCTTTCCCCCCCAGAAGAGGAGAGCCCTAATAGATTGTGTGAGAGTGAGAACCCTGTGTGTGTGTATGCGTGAAAGAAAGCACAGGAGTGAGAAGCCTGTGTGTATGTGTGAGAGAGTGCATGGTAGTAAGAAGCCTGTGTGCATGTATATGTGAGAGAGAGAGAGCATCGTTGGGAGTGAGAAGCCCATATGAGGGAGGAAAGAAAGAAGACAGAAGAGAGAAGAAACGGAAAGAATAAAAGAGACCTTGAAAAAGAAATTAGGAAAAGACAGACAAGGGAAAAAAGAGACTGTGATCAGCTGATTAGAAAAATAAGATCAGAAAACAAAGGTTAAAAAAAGTTATTTTGACTTTCAGCAATTGACATATGGAATGTGCACTTCTTATATATTTGTATTTTACTTTTTCTTCAATTTTCCACTGTTCACAGAGCCTGGTTTCTTGGGTTTTCCATTTCAATCTTGTCTGTGTGTTTCTGTTTCTAATTTATAGTTTCTTATTCTGTCTGTGTTGCACATGTGTGACAGAGGTGCAGTATTTCAACTAGTGTGTAGTTTCTCCATAGGGATTTGTAGCAGTCCGGCTTGTTTCTTCAGTAGGTGGGGTATTTGTGTTCTAGGGCCTGGTATAATGTTTGCCTTGCTGCTTTTTCATAGATAAGGTTGCTGCTGTTTGAGTTCTGAGATTTACTGCTGTTAAGGTATGGTATGGCAAGGTTCTAGATGTTTTTTTTATTATATTTTTGTAGGGGTTTGTTTTACTTCACAAAGTGCTTGGCAGTGGAGGGAGTTTGTGTTGCTGTTACTGAAGTGACACCAAAATCTGAATATATATATTTTTTGTATGTTGGGTTATAGTATGAACAATCCTAGTTCTGCTCTGTACCCATTGCAGATCTTAAGTTCTTATGATTATTGCTGTTTTATTGTAGTTATGATATATTCATAAAAGAATACATTGATATTTGTTTTATTACATGATTGGATCTGATTTATTTATTTAGAGGTCTTGTATACCGTCGTTCCAAGTGAAAATCACTAGTTCACCACGGTTCATGACATTAACATTCAAAAGTATTAGAGAACACTGAGTACATCAATAACATACACCATTATTAATTACCTGGCAATGAGTATTCAGGTGGTAGTTTGGGAGGGTATTAGGGGGAGAGAAGGGGGTATAAGGGTGAAAATGGGAAGAGAGTTAGTGTGAGAAAGTAATCATTCAATCAGTTTGTGTTGAGTTGTATGCTTTTGGAACAGCCATGTTTTCAGGTCTTGTTTGAATCTCTTTTTGTCAGTCGTGGTTCTTAGTTCTTCCGGCATGGTGTTCCATAGTTCAGGACCTGCTATAGATATTTCCCTTTCTCTTGTTTGTGACAGGTGGGAGGTTGGTAATGTAGGGATTGAGAGAAGACCTTTACTTTGTGAGCTCAATGTTCATTGGGGGTTTGTGTTGTTTAAGTGGTATCCAAAGCAGATCAATAATATTTAGGTTAATGATATTGAATATGATTGTTAATGTTTTATATTGGATTCTGGATTGAATTGGTAGCCAGTGTGGTGCTTTCAATGCAGGAGTAATGTGATTGTATTTCCTGGCTCCGGATAACAGACTTGCGGCTGCATTTTGCAGAACTTGTAGTGGTTTTATGTGACAAGCAGGAAGACCAAGGAGCAGGGAGTTGCAATAGTCAAGGTTCAAAAATATTAGTGTTTGCAGAACAGTTTTGAAGTCTGTAGTAGTTAGTAAAGGTTTCAGGCGGCTTTGTATCCACGGCTTGCTATAGCCAGATTTTATCAATTTACTGATATGTCCTTTTATTTATATGTTTTCATCCAGTTGAACTCCTAGATCTCTCACTTGCATCGATGGATTAATTTGGCAATTTCCTAGGTTTATAAGGGGAGGTAGCATTTTGGGGGGGTTTCGGTTTAGCCATATGATATCTGTTTTTTTGGTATTTAGTGTTAGTTTAAGTTGGGATAGTTTTTCATTTATCATTGTCTTATATTTTGCAATTAATGATGCTGTGCTTTCTGTTAAGTTTGTTAGTGGAAAATAAAATTGTAGATCATCCATGTAGAGGAAGATGTTTAGATCAACATAAGAACATGCCATACTGGGTCAGACCAAGGGTCCATCAAGCCCAGCATCCTGTTTCCAACAGTGGCCAACCCAAGTCACATCAACCTGGCAAGTACCCCAAAAACTAAGTCTATTCCATGTTACCGTTGCTAATGGCAGTGGCTATTCTCTAAGGGGTAGATTTTCAAAGGGGTACGCGCGTACCCCCCGAAAACCTACCCCAAACCCCCCCTGCGTGCGCCAAGCCTATTTTGCATAGGCTCGGCGGCGTGCGCAAGCCCCGGGATGCGTGTAAGTCCCGGGGCTTGCATGGAGAGGCGTGTCGGGGGTGTGTCAGGGGGCATAGCGGTCATGACGCGGCGTTTCGGGGGCGCGGCGCTGCCCCGAAACGTCGTCTCACCTGCGCCACGCAGGTGAGACGACGTTTCGGGGCGGCGCCGCGGGCGTGGGTTTGGCCCGGGGGCATTCCGTGGGTGTGGCCGCGCCCTCCGGAACAGCCATTGGGTTGGGTGATGGTGCGCCAGCAGCCCGCTGGCGCGCGCAGATTCACATCTGCCTCTGGCAGGCGTAAATCCTGCGATAAAGGTAGGGGGGGGTTTCAGATAGGGCCGGGGGGTGGGTTAGGTAGGGGAAGGGAGGGGAAGGTGAGGGGAGGGCGAAAGAAAGTTCCCTCCGAGGCCGCTCTGATTTCGGAGCGGCCTCGGAGGGAACGGAGGCAGGCTGCGCGCCGATCCCGGATTTTAATGGATACGCGCGGCTACGTGCGTATCTATTGAAATCCCGCGTACTCTTGTTCGCACCTGGTGCGCAAACAAAAGTACGCGTTCACGCTAAATTATAAAATCTACCCCTAAGTGAACTTAATAGCAGGTAATGAACTTCTCCTCCAAGAATTTATTCAATCCTTTTTTAAACACAGCTACACTAAATGCACTAACCAAATCCTCTGGCAACAAATTCCAGAGTTTAATTGTGCGTTGAATAAAAAAGAACTTCCTCCGATTGGTTTTAAATGTGCCACATGCTAACTTCATGGAGTGCCCCCTAGTCTTTCTACTATCCGAAAGAGTAAATAACCAATTCACATCTATCCGTTCTAGACCTCTCATGATTTTAAACACATCTATCATATCCCCCCTCAGCCGTTTCTTCTCCAAGCTGAAAAGTCCTAACCTCTTTAGTCTTTCCTCATAGGGGAGCTGTTCCATTCCCCTTATCATTTTGGTAGCCCTTCTCTGTACCTTCTCCATCGCAATTATATCTTTTTTGAGATGCGGCGACCAGAATTGTACACAGTATTCAAGGTGCGGTCTCACCATGGAGTGATACAGAGGCATTATGATATTTTCCGTTTTATTCACCATTCCCTTTCTAATAATTCCCAACATTCTGTTTGCTTTTTTGACTGCCGCAGCACACTGAACCGACGATTTCAATGTGTTATCCACTATGACGCCTAGATCTCTTTCTTGGGTTGTAGCACCTAATATGGAACCCAACATTGTGTAACTATAGCATGGGTTACTTTTCCCTATATGCATCACCTTGCACTTATTCACACTAAATTTCATCTGCCATTTCAATGCCCAATTTTCCAGTCTCACAAGGTCTTCCTGCAATTTATCACAAGCTGCTTGTGATTTAACTACTCTGAACAATTTTGTGTCATCTGCAAATTTGATTATCTCTCGTCGTATTTCTTTCCAGATCATTTATAAATATATTGAAAAGTAAGGGTCCCAATACAGATCCCTGAGGCACTCCACTGCCCACTCCCTTCCACTGAGAAAATTGTCCATTTAATCCTACTCTCTGTTTCCTGTCTTTTAGCCAGTTTGCAATCCATGAAAGGACATTGCCACCGATCCCATGACTTTTTACTTTTCCTAGAAGCCTCTCATGAGGAACTTTGTCAAACGCCTTCTGAAAATCCAAGTATACTACATCTACCGGTTCACCGTTATCCACATGTTTATTAACTCCTTCAAAAAAGTGAAGCAGATTTGTGAGGCAAGACTTGCCTTGGGTAACGCTGTGCTGACTGTGTTCCATTAAACCATGTTTTTCTATATGTTCTGTGATTTTGATGTTTAGAACACTTTCCACTATTTTTCCTGGCACTGAAGTCAGACTAACCGGTCTGTAGTTTCCCAGATCGCCCCTGGAGCCCTTTTTAAATATTGGGGTTACATTTGCTATCCTCCAGTCTTCAGGTACAATGGATGATTTTAGTGATAGGTTACAAATTTTTACTAATAGGTCTGAAATTTCATTTTTTAGTTCCTTCAGAACTCTGGGGTGTGTACCATCCGGTCCAGGTGATTTACTACTCTTCAGTTTGTCAATCAGGTCTACCACATCTTCTAGGTTCACCGTGATTTGATTCAGTCCATCTGAATCATTACCCATGAAAACCTTCTCCATTACGGGTACCTCTCCAACATCATCTTCAGTAAACACCGAAGCAAAGAAATCATTTAATCTTTCCGCGATGGCCTTATCTTCTCTAAGTGCCCCTTTAACCCCTCAATCATCTAACGGTCCAACTGACTCCCTCACAGGCTTTCTGCTTCGGATATATTTTAAAAAGTTTTTACTGTGAGTTTTTGCCTCTACAGCCAACTTCTTTTCAAATTCTCTCTTAGCTTGTCTTATCAATGTCTTACATTTAACTTGCCAACGTTTATGCATTATCCTATTTTCTTCTGTTGGATCCTTCTTCCAATTTTTGAATGAAGATCTTTTGGCTAAAATAGCTTATTTCACCTCCCCTGTTAACCATGCCGGTAATTGTTTTGCCTTCTTTCCACCTTTCTTAATGTGTGGAATACATCTGGACTGTGCTTCTAGAATGGTATTTTTTAACAATGACCACGCCTCTTGGACATTTTTTACTCTTGTAGCTGCTCCTTTCAGTTTTTTTCTAACAATTTTTCTCATTTTATCAAAGTTTCCCTTTTGAAAGTTTAGCACGAGAGCCGTGGATTTGCACACTGTTCCTCTTCCAGTCATTAAATCAAATTTGATCATATTATGATCACTATTACCAAGCGGCCCCACCACCGTTACCTCTCTCACCAAGTCCTGTGCTCCACTGAGAATTAGGTCCAAAATTTCTCTCGCTCTCATCGGTTCCTGAACCAATTGCTCCATAAAGCTATCATTTATTCCATCCAGGAAAATTGTCTCTCTAGCGTGTCCCGATGATACATTTACCCAGTCAATATTGGGATAATTGAAGTCTCCCATTATTACCGCACTACCAATTTGGTTAGCTTCCCCAATTTCTCTTAGCTTTTCACTGTCCGTCTCACCATCTTGACCAGGTGGACAGTAGTATACTCCTATCACTATAGTCTTCCCCGACACACAAGAGATTTCTACCCATAAAGATTCAATTTTGTATTTAGTCTCATGCAGGATGCTTATCCTGTTGGACTCTATGCCATCCCGGACATAAAGCGCCACACCACCTCCTGGGTGCTCCTCTCTGTCAATGCGATATAATTTGTACCCCGATATAGCACTGTCCCATTGGTTATCCTTTTTCCACCATGTCTGTGAGATGCCAATTAAGTGTAGGTCATCATTCACTGCTATACATTCTAATTCTCCCATCTTACTTCTTAGACTTCTGGCATTAGCATACAAACATTTCAAAGTTTGTTTTTTGTTTGTATTTTCATTCTGCTTGTTAATTGATAGGGATAAGTTAGAATTTTTTAGCTTAGGTGAGTTTTTAGTTACAGGCACTTGGACTATTTTCTTATTATTGGAACCTCACTGTCGGGATGCCCTAATTCTAATGCATCATTAGTATCTTTTGAAGAGACCTCTCTCTGAACCATGCGCTGCTGAGTGACTGTCGGCTTTCCCTTTTGTTCTAGTTTAAAAGCTGCTCTATCTTCTTTTTAAAGGTTAGCGCCAGCAGTCTGGTTCCACCCTGGTTAAGGTAGAGCCCATCCCTTCGGAAGAGACTCCCCCTTCCCCAAAAGGTTCCCCAGTTCCTAACAAAACTGAATCCCTCTTCCTTGCACCATCGTCTCATCCACGCATTGAGACTCCGGAGCTCTGCCTGACTCTGGTGACCTGTGCGTGGAACAGGGAGCATTTCAGAGAATGCTACCCTGGAGGTTCTGGATTTAAGCTTTCTACCTAAGAGCCTAAATTTGGCTTCCAGATCCTCCCTCCCACATTTTCCTATGTCGTTGGTGCCCACATGTACCACGACAGCCGGCTCCTCCCCAGCACTGTCTAAAATCCTATATCTAGGTGACGCGTGAGGTCCGCCACCTTCGCACCAGGTAGGCATGTTACCAGGCGATCCTCACGCCCACCAGCCACCCAGCTATCTACATTCCTAATAATCGAATCACCAACTATGACGGCCGACCTAACCCTTCCCTCCTGGGCAGTAGGCCTTGGAGAGATATCCTCAGTGCGAAAGGACAATGCATCACCTGGAGAGCAGGTCCTTGCTACAGGATCCTTTCCTGCTGCACCCGGTTGATGCTCTCCCATCATGAGACCTTCTTCCTCCAAGGCAGCACCAGGGCTGCCAGTCTGAAGTTGGGACTTGGCTACTATGTCCCTGAAGGTCTCATCTATATACCTCTCTGTCTGCCTCAGGTCTATGAGTACTTTATATAATGGTAGCATGTAGATGTTGAATAATGTAGCAGATAGAGCTGATCCTTGAGGGACTCCAGTGTTACACTGAAAGGTGTCAGATATCTGATCATTGAATTTAACTCTCATCTAGGAAGGATTTCAACCATTTTAATACCGTTCCATTAATTCCGATGTTTTGTAACTATCGGCATAGTAGTTTATGATCTACTGTGTCGAATGCTGCTGTGAGGTCGATAAGTACAAGACAGTATGATTTGCCAGAGTCAAATCCTCGCAGTATTGGATCCGTTAGTGATAGTAGCAGGGTCTCTGTTGAATGTTTTTTTCTGAAACCGAATTGAATTGGGTAAAGGATTTCATGATCATCTAAATGGTTCTCTAGTTGGTTGAGAACTGTTTTTTTTTAGTATTTTTGCCAGGGACAATAGATTTGATATCGGTCTATAAATTATCCCAGTCATCAATGCTCCCATCTTTATTTTTTAATGTTGGTTTTATGATTGCTTGTTTTAGTCTTTTTGGTACCTGGCCTTCTGTTAGTGATAGGTTGATTACGTTTGCGATTGATGGTGTAATTATTTGGTTAGTTTGTTTTGGGGAATTGGCAGGTATCGGGTCATTTGGATGCATGGAAGGTTTTAATTTATTGATTTCTATTTATTTCCATTTTTTATATTTTTTCAAAAGAAGTCCACATATTTTTATTGTTTGTTTCTTCTGTAGAATTTATTGTATCATTAGTTGGTTTATGTTTGTAGTTAAGGTTGAGTTGTTTTTTTCAGTTTGTTTTCTCTTGTAAGGTGGCTGTGTATTTGTTAAAATCTTTTTTAGAGAGGTTGGTGTTCTTTGGCTTATTTGACGATGGATCTTTTATTAGATTTTTCACTGTTTTATTTTTAATGTTGGTAGGTGCTGGAAACAAAATATTTTAAAGCGTCACTCATGATGCATGATGGCTGATGCAGACTACAAAGAAATCCATTGTCAGGTTCACTCTAAGGTATTATTTATTGATAAGAGTACAACTAGTAGGGCTCAAACCTATATGCATACTTGGGCCCCTTCCCAAAATAATTCAGTTCCGGCTACACTACTCAGGCCCGGCACGACCAGGTGTACAAACCTTGCAATTGCACAGGGCAGCACACGCAGGAGGGCAGTGTGAGGAGCAAGGAGAGGCCCGTGCTATTGCCTGAAGACCCGATCCTATCAGCAGTGGAAGAATCAGAAAGCCTGTGCAGCTGCCAGCAAGCTCCATTCCACCGCCGGCAGAAAAAGCCCGTCCTGCAGCTCCTCTTCAATTGCTGGCCCCGTGGTAATTCAACACTTGCGGTGCTAGCACTTCCTGTATTCTCACCTCATGATGCAGGAAGTGCTAGCACCGTGAGTGTTGAATTACCGCATGGCCAGCATGCAGGAGGAGGTGCAGAATGACTGCGCTTGCCAACGAAGAAGATTCAGGCTGGTGGCAGCAGCAGCGGAGGAGGAATGATCCGTGGACCCTGCCTGCCTGGTCTGCGTGTGTGTGTGTGTGTGTGTTTGTGAATGGGAGCTTGCCTGGGGTGTGTGGCTGTGAATGGGAGCTTGTCTGGGTTTTGTGTGTGTGTGTGTCTAAATAGGAGGCTGCCTGGGATGAGTGGGTGTATGTGAATGGGATGCTGCCTGGGATGTGTGTGAGTGTGTGTGAATAAGAGGCTGCCTGGGATGAGTGCAAGTGTGTGAATGGGAGGCTGCCTTGGATGCATGCATGCTTAAAAATGGGAGCCTTCCTGGGATATGTGTGTGTGTGTGTGTGTGTGTATGTGTGTGCAATGCATGTATGGAAGCTTTCCTGGCATGGGGGGGGAGGGGGGAAGGGGGTGAGAATAGGATCCTGCCTGGCATTTGGGTGGATGTGAATGGGAGCTTGCTTGGGGTGTGTGTGTGAGAAAGAATGGGAGCTGCCTGGGTTGTGTGTGTGTATGAGAGAGAGAGAAAATGGGGCTGCAGGTGGATAGCAACCTGCCAGCAGCTGAAATGAAGAGGAGGGCCTGGGGCTGCTGGAAGATCCTAATCAAAGAAGAGCTGGAGATGCCTGGGGCTTGGTCTGAGAGGGAGTGTATGTGTGTATGAGCTTGTTTGTGTGTGTATATAAGAAAGAGAAGAGAAGTTTGTGCACCCCTCTCCCGAGAATCTCAGGGTGACTGGAAATCAAACGCTCCCAGGTATGGAGTGTGAATTTTTTAATTCTGTTTTTTAGTTTTATTTTTCAGGTGTTTTTTAATGTGTCTGCTGTTTTGAAATATCTATTGGTGTTTGGAACATTTAAAAAAATGTGAGTTTTTAATTATTTGATCCTTTATTTGTCATCTGTTTTTGGAATATTATTATTAGCATGTCTTTACTATAATGATTATGTATTTATTTTATTTCTTGATGTTGTTTGATGTTTGAGAATATGGTGATGGTTCTGGTTTTGCATTGTTGCACTGCATTAGAGTGTCTGGCTTCTTGTGGTTTCCAGTTCAGGTTTTGTCATGTTTATATTTCTACTTTATGGTTGCTCTATTCTGTATTTGGTGAGAATCTATTAGTCTTTTAGGACTTTTGGAGGGTCAAACTCACACATAACACATGTTACGAGAGGCCTAATATCATATGGGTTCCAAGGGTCTTTTTTGCAGGGATTTCTGGTTGGCATCACAGCAGTGCATGTAAATGTAATGTAAGTGATATTTTTACCTCAGAATATGGTACTATGATATTTTTCATGTAAAATGTTATTATAAATGCATAACTCTTAACTGTGTGTGGAGTGGGCGGGGGCATTGTGCAAGGCTATAAGGTTCGTCTAGGGCACCTAATACACCAGGGAGGGGGGGAGGGGCAGATGGTATCAGTTTTCAAAATTTGTATCACTGAAGGGAGCTGGGACCCAGGACAGACAAAAAATGAATTATTTTCAGAAGTGTAATGAAATTTACTTTTGCTTTTAAATAGGTTTAAATGGGTCTGTTTAATCATTTTAAATGGAGAAAAAACATGGGAGAGTGTGTGTGTGTGTGTGTATGTGTGTGCATGGTAACTAGACAATCAGTTTTCAGCTTTTACCTCCTCATCTAGTTCAATTTCTTGCCAATACATAATCTAAATTGTTCACAAAGAACTATGGTTTCCCTATGAAGACAGATGCAGGCCATCGCTATGCTATGACCGTTACCCTGAGGTGCAACCCCACTCTCCAAGAAAATCAAATTCCTCTTATGTATTTAAATTCTTTAGTCATGCTTTGAAATTCCTAAGGTGCTTATGTTGTCTTCCCCTTTGCCATGCAAAAGTAACAGTTCAGAGAAAACCTTGACAGCTGCCTAAGACCCTCCCTCGGTTAATTGATCTTCTGTGTTAGAATAACTATACTCCTAGCCTGCCCATCTATCTCCAAGAGAATATCTTTCTCTTTCCTACTTCCTTTTACTACGTTTTGCATCTCTCCTAATGCTGGCTCTTAACCATTTCATCATGCTGCATTCCTGCCCCCTCATCTATTCCTCTCCTAATGAAATCCTTCACCAAGAAGAGTTTCCTTTTGCTTCTGGAATCCTCTGCCACCATTCTATGGTTCTCATTTATGATGGATCTCCACCTTCAATTCTGTTTCCACTGCAGGAGGCCACTGTAGGTAATGTCCTAATTGCCAATGCCATGAAGAGGTTGTATCATTCTAATGTATCATTCTAATGTATCAATAGGCTGAAATGTAAATATTGTGCTGTTCAATTTCTCCCCTTCCATCCCAAGTTTATTTTCCTTGTTTTTTGTAACTTTCCCTCTCCCTTTTTCTGATTCACTGTATTTAAAGTTCAAGGTTCTTATTGAAAATATTGTTTTTTACGTTACGTTATGCTTTACACTCCTTGTTATTTGTAAACCGGGTTGATGTGATGCCTATCATGAAACTCGGTATAACAAAAACAATAAATAAATAAATAAATAAAATCATGGTACTGTGTGAAGATGTGTCTTTTCTGAACCTATCATAAGTCCTATCATAAATTCCCACTGTCTCAGCATTCTCTGAGACAGTGGGAACAGCCTTGAAAGGCAACACCTTGCATCTACCTTCTACTAAGAAACCTCCATCCTCGGCCCTGACCATTCGCTAATGGGCAATACCACAACCACAAGATGATGTCTCTAACAATGTTTTCCCCAAGCTACTGCATTGCATCTCTCCCATTATTTCTGTTACCTGCGAACAGGGCTGTTTATCCATGATGTGTATTCAGGAAGACTCTATTCACTTTCCCAGGATCACCCCCTCTACAGGAAAAACAGGAAGGGAGGTGAGAAGGAAAGCTCTACCAAAATGTGAGCCAGAATTTGCAATGTAATCAGTAACACTCCAGTGTAAAGTCCAGGTAAAAACTGCCCTTCTTAAGTTAAAAAATATAAGCTTAGAAGTTTATTTATGCAATACAGCCATTGGGGGAAACCTGTTTAAACTCAGTGAACCTTTTGGCTTTTATTCAATCTCTGTAATAATTATGATCAGAATCCACTGAAAACGTATCTCCATTTTATCTGCCTCAGAAGGACGGAGAGCTGAGCTCTTGTTTCCAGTACTGAAACAGATGTTAACAGCTGGCAGCACAGATGACAGACACAGCCCTCTGGGTGTAATTGCCCTCTCTAAGCAAAAGACAGGAACAGTTGTTCATGAAGGGCGGGCGACATAAGGCTACCAAAGTTGGTGTCATCAGTGTCATATTTAATGCAGGATCTGCTGGAAAGTCATTCCCTGCACCGAATACATTTTACCAGCAAACTTTGCCAATAATTTTCAAGGCAATCAGACACCTGGCTTTGAAAATTGCCCCGGTTGGGCTGTTAGAAGAGCCATACAGTTTCACAATGTGGCTACGTTTAGCTGCTGTTAAATCAGGCGTTCCCAAGGGCATGATTGGTTTGGGGAGAAAAGTACAAGAATGTATAATTAAGGCCTAGAAAAAAGGGACAGAGGGGCGAAATTGTGCAGACGGCTGCATCGTGGTGGTGTGTTTTCGCCCTCCACGGTTGTGGCTAGGCCGCACAGTTTTGCACCCATAGCACCATGGGAAAAGGTGGTGGTGTTTCCCGCGGTGCTGCCAGCGATAATGTAGAAAACGGTATTGCCTGCAGCGCTGCCAGGACATAAACTTCACCCACGCTCCTCCCCTACCCCTAATTTGCATTGTACCGCTGTGATGGGGCCGGTATCGCATGTGGTAGAGCGATAAGGCCTTAATGCACACGAGACCAGCACATCGCGGTTTGATGAATGACCCGGTACATTTGTAATTAGATGCAGGTAGTTCCTCCCCCACAGCTCCAGCTGTCCAAATAGCATGCGTAAAGTACTTGGGCTACTTATTTACCACCTACGTTTAATCAATTTTCTAAGAGAAAGTAATCAAGTAATTCCTCTTTGAAATTTGGATAAAGATAGACAGTTCAAAAGTGCCTGCGTACTATTTGGTTTACTGAAATTTGTCTCCTTTAAGGATTACTTTACCTTAGCGGTTTGGATTTTATTTTTGACCGACGTTTCTTCCTGCGTCTTCAGGCTTCCGTCTCAGTTGACACCAGAGCTGGGGATCGGGCACCACGAGCTTTCACTCACGTACTGACCCAGAAGTGTTTCTCCCCCCCCCCCCAGTTTGTATCCCTTACCAACTTAATTCTAATCCTGTTTCTGCAGTAACAGTCCTCAGGCCTGGGCCATTCACCGGGCCCCTTCTGGAAACATCTGCAATCATGGGCCCTAAAATCCGGCCTCCAGGTGGCGTTTCAATCGTCATGGAGAGTGGAGCCTGGATCCTGGTCCACGGCTGGAGAAACACTCACCACAGCAATGGAAAGTAGGATGCTGCAGCCTACACGTAGCAGCAGTAGCCAGGGCTGACCCTACTATCCCAGGAGCACAGACATCTACCAGGGTCTTAAAATCACAAAGGGCAGCACCATCTAAGTCTCAGCTGTGCTTTCATTTCTTCCCCTTCCCTAACTACTACTCATCTGAATATATGTTCTGAAGTAACAGAGCCAAAGGTCAGGGAAGTGCTCATTCTCACTCGCCCCAGCAGCCCTCCTTCTGCAGAGTGCATTTCCTTCTCAGACTGTACATACCAGCCTCAGTGGAGACTCTAGACAGAATTAGTTGGGGGGGGGGGGGGGGTTTGGAAGCTGAGTATGGAGGGGAGGCAAGCCACAGTGATATTTCCACACATCACACCCATCCCCACCGTATGCTCCCTTACCGTTACATTGGCTATAAAAAAAACCACAATAAGAAAAAGGCCCAAGAGCCTTCTCTGTAATATTTTAAAAAACCTGGCCAGTTTTATCTTCCCATTAAGACTACAATTAAAATTATTTGATATCCCCATTCAACTAATTCTTCAGTACGGCTATGAGAGTGAGGACTGGAGTCTATGCACGAAGGGACAGAATCTCAATAAGAACCCTGCACCTTCAGTTCTGTAATGCACTTCACATCCATGGACATTTTCCCTACAATGCACCTTGGATACTTCCCCTTATAACTCACCATACAATATAAAAATTTCAAATTCTGGTATCACCTCAGTAACAGCAACTCAGACAACTTCCATTGCAAGATACTTTGTGAAGTATCGCAAAACTCTGGAACACTCAGAATCTGTGTAGCCACCCTACCATACTATAACACCACTAACTCCCAGAATTAAAACAGCAACAACCCTACCTATGAAAAGACGGCACCGCAATATTACAACGGATCTGGAACATCGATGTGGAAACACACTAAGCTATACTGCAACAGACCCTTTCGGAAGCTACACACTAGCAGAATTCCTCACTTCAATCACACATGCAGAAAGACCCTCACCAAATCCAGAATAAAGAGACCATAGTATAAATGGAAACATGCAGACAAACTGAACTGGAAACCACAAAAAGCTAGAATCTGTGGGGCGGATTTTAAGAGCCCTGCTCGCCTAAATCCGCCCAAAACCGGGCGGATTTAGGCGAGCAGGGCCCTGCGCGCCGGGAAGCCTATTTTACATAGGCCTACCGGCGCGCGCAGAGCCCCGGGACTCGCGTAAGTCCCGGGGTTCTCCGAGGGGGGCGTGTCGGGGGCGGGCCCGGTCGTCGCGGCGTTTCGGGGGCATGTCGGCAGCGTTTTGGGGGCGGGTACGGGGGCGTGGCTACAGCCCAGGGCGGTCCAGGGGCGTGGCCGCGCCCTCCGTACCCGCCCCCAGGTCACGGCCCGGCGCGCAGGAGGCCCGCTGGCGCGCGGGGATTTACGCCTCCCTCTGGGAGGCGTAAATCCCCCAAAGGTAAGGGGGGGGGTGTAGACAGGGCTGGGCGGGTGGGTTAGGTAGAGGAAGGGAGGGGAAGGTGAGGGGAGGGCGTTAGAGGATTCCCTCCGAGGCCGCTCCGATTTCGGAGCGGCCTTGGAGGGAACGGGGGTAGGCTGCGCGGCTCGGCGCGCACCGGCTATACAAAATCCATAGCCTTGCGTGCGCCGATCCAGGTTTTTAGCAGATACGCGCGGCTCCGCACGTATCTACTAAAATCCAGCGTACTTTTGTTTGCGCCTGGAGCGCAAACAAAAGTAGGCTATTCGCGCTCGTTTTAAAATCCGCCCCTGTATGCAGTGGAAAAATAGAAATGTCACCTTTCCTCATAATACATCAAATAAAATCAAGAAATATAAAACATCAATCATAATAATAAATTCACACTCTCTAAAAAGAATAAATACTAAAACAACAAATGACAAATAGACTATCCAAAATTTCCCAGACACCACTAAAATATTTCAAAACAGCAAACACCATACAATAATTAAATCAAATAAGAATTTTAAAACTCCTTCTCTCCAAACATGGGAACTTTTGATTTTCAGATGCCCTTTTTCTGGATTAGTGGGAATGGGGGAATGTGAACAGAACATACCCACTCACTACCACTTTCTCATACACACACACACACACATACACTCTCTCTCACCCATACAGGCTCTCTCACATACCCTCTTTATCATGCATGCACATAGGCCCCCTCTCATACAGAGGCTCACTTAAGGCTCTCTCTCACTTCCCTTTTATCTCTCTCTTTCTTTTACACAGTGTCTCTCTCACATGCACACACAGGCTTGCGCACACATTCTCAAACCCTGGGCCACTACTTCAGCCGCCAATGGAATGAGACCTGCTGGCAGCCGCCGGGTCCTCTTTCACTTTCTTTGGCTGCTATGGGATGAGCGCCACGTCGGCCTTACAGGCCTCTATTGCTCTTCAGCCACCAGTGGGATGCGGTCTGCTGCTAGTTGATGAGTTTTCCTTCTCTCTTTAGCCGCTGTGGGCTAGGCTCCGTGGCAGCCTGCCAGGTTGTGATGTGGGTAGCAGCAGGAGTCACATTTAAGCAAACATCATCTACAGTTGCCGTGGGACCAGTTTTGCAGTATGAGCTGTGAGACTGGCCCCGCAAGAGCAGGAGATAACATTTGCTTAAATGTGACTCCTTCTGCCAGCAGGGTGGGGAGGGAGAAGGGTGGATTACCACTGATCAGAGCGGGCAAGGGTTTGGTTTATTCCTGCCTGATCCAATGTATAAAATTGGGGCAGCAAGCCATTTTTTTAGTTGGCACTTGCCACCCCATAGCAATGCCTATTACCAGCCTATACTCAGGCTAGGAGACCATAACTTTAACAAGCAAACAGAAGACAGTAGCACTATGCATGATTTTTACATAGCTGAACTCTAAAATTATGAAATATGTTTCAGTCCTTGTGATATTCAGATTGTGGAAATAAACAGCTGTAATACAAAAGCTGAGTAGCAATAAATCTGGTAAATGTTATGAGGGAATCCATCCAGGAGCTGTGTTCCCTTATATACAGCACAGGTTGCCAAAATGCTACAGCATCTGGTGGCACACATGGGTGGTTTCTATGTAGCGCAGTGGGGATCTGAAGACTGGTCAGAGTAGAGTACCTGCGGGAAGCCACAGCTTTTTTGTAGCCTGAATGTAATAATTTTTCCTTCTAAAAGTCTTATCCTTTCTATATATTAAGCCCTTTCTGCAGAGACAAGGCTCAAAAATAAATCCCCAAACCCTATGACTATAAGCATGGCAATTCCAAAAGGTTGCTTTAGAATTATTTTGCATGCCTGCAGTGGAGCTCATGATATACATATCTATAAATCCTTCAGCTTACAGATTTTATTGCTTTGAAAATGGACTCCCCAGAAGGCTAACACCATAATTACCATAGTTAGTAAATGGTGTTTGTATGAATGAGCAGCCTGGCTGACAGTGGTGAAAGTATTAAGTGATTCACCATACAAGTCAGTTACATATCACATGTAACAGGGCAATTGCATATAACAAAACAGAGGTGCAGACAATTTTTATTTTGGGTGATAAGAATAAAAGATTTTTTGAATAATAATGCAGAGATTTTATAGTAAATGATTTGATTTTCTGGTGCTGCCATACTGATACTGCCTGAAGCCCACTGCAGGCAAGAGACAGTGGATTAAATCTTTGCACCTTTTTGCTGATACCATATTTCTCTATTAAATTAAATTTATGCCCTTCCATTCTCTGATACCATTTTTCTGTATAAAAATAAATATAAAATAGGAATATAGAATAACAAATTAAAATGAAATTTTAAAGACAATGGGGTAGATTTTAAAAGGGTGTGCGCGTGCTACCTGGCGCACATAAAATGGATAAAGCAGAAAAAGCTGAGTGGAGAACAGGGGGCAAAACACCATAACGTGAACAGTGTGTGATGCCTGAGCTCTGCTCAGCTCTAAACAATGTGTAGTTTTATTAATGTTTCCTACGTCTCCTCTGTTCTATATCTTCCTATATTCCACATACAGACATGCAACTGCATATGGCTTGGAACAAGTATATTAGCCAAACACAGAGCCACAAAGTAGATCAGGTATCTTTATTTTTCTGTTTCACCATTGTTTCCCCCATCACAAATATTCATTTTCATCTAGATTTTAATTTTCAAATTTTTTTTTTTATAACATCTCTAGCAGTCAGGTAATTATTTCTTACCCCACTAGTTCCTCCTTTCTCATCCAAACTTAATCGGCCTTCTGGCACTAGGAACCTTCCCTCTTAACTAGCAGGGGATTCCTCACCTGCCCCCGCCCTCTGTTTTAATACACACTCCCTCCCACTGTTCCTAGTCTGTTAATTGAAGCAATAGTCCTGAGGCTGCCAGCTGTCACCTTTCTTGATGACAGCAATTAGCTCCTCCTCCCCCTTCCCTCCAGGGCAGCGAGCGCCACCCCTGCAGCATCCCCACCCCTGACCAATCTGAGGCTGGAAGCTCTGAGTCGGGAATCAAATCGGAGGTCTTCAGTATGGAAATGCACAGTACTTGCCACTGAAGCAGCAGGCTGGCCACCACCTCTTATTTTTTAATACACCGCTGGTGGACAAGGAAAAACTTATTTCAGCTCAGCCTATTCATTTCCTGCACCTAGTTCTTACATTTGTTAATTTGAAATACTTCCATTCTATGCTCGTTGCTTGTAATCATTATGAACAGACATGAATGCCATCCAATAAAAATGCATAAATCTGCAGGGAACTTGGGAAAGGGAAAATGAGTGACTCTAACCAAAACTTAGATTCACATGGTGGCTTCCCATATAGCAAGGACAAGTCTTCAGGAATTTAATGCTCCTGACAAATTTTCACATGACACTGAACGACTGCTCCATGGGTCAGTCCAGGCACAGTGCTTCGCTGCACGAGATGCTGAAACCCGGACGTGCAAATGCTGCCAACGGGTTTTTCCTCTAGATGCTGGGTCTGTGCCATGGGACTACGCATGCAGCACATCCTTCCACCTGAGGAGGTTTAGCCTACAGGCTCACTCGCACCGGGCCACCTACGGGCACGAATGCAGTGTATTCTTTAAAGACTTTCTCACAGTCTATAATGAATAGCTTTCACTTCCCCTGCTTCGCGTCAAGCTCGTAATCATAACTCTAATTATGCTTCCCTTTAACCAGCACTATTAACAGCACAGTTTCCAGACAGAAAGAAATGTTAAAAGAGCGAGGCCCGTTGCTTTGGCTTTCGGTTGCTGCAGCTCGCTGAGGCGCTGGTGCTAGGGTGTTCATGCTGATGAATAAAAAGAGGTCTTGCTTGAGAGTGGCCACCCTTTTGCTCTGTTTAGCAGGATTGATTTTCCTTCTTTAATGCTCATCACCTTCTTTCTGCACCCGACTTTTCTGCATAAACCAGCAAGGTCTCACCCAGTCCACCAAGCAAGAGGCTGTAAACAAGATCAGGTGCAACTGTTAGTACTGAATCAGGAAGAAAAAAAGAGAACAGTCCATCACAGCAAGAGCAAAGCACACAAGGCCCTGGCTTAATTCCCTTCCCACTTCGAGGACTCCTTGTGGTTCTTAATGTTACATCTATACTGTTCACACAGGTAGTGAAGTCGTACATATATAATTAACACTAGGCAAACCAGATAGCTTATCTTTGCACACATGAGCAAAACAAAAGTTCAATCCATTGGAAAGAAAGTAGAGAAAAGGCACAATATGTTTCCTCTGCACCTGACTCACATCAAATGTCTGTCAGAGAAAGGGCAGTAGAAATGCTCATTCAGATGTACAACTCTATAACGAAATGAAGAGTTTCACAGCCGAAGATAGAAAGCATTAGAGATGGACTGTTTTGGATCCACAACTGGATTTTAACAAATACACGAAAACTCAGGTAAGGGCCCAGTGGCTGAGTGGCACTGTCATGGGGAAGGTCCCCCAGTTTGATCCCAAACTTGGGTCTTCCGCTCCCAGGGGGATGCTCTGGGGGCAGCGTTCGCAGAGATGCCGGGGCATGGGGGGCCCTGGTACATGCCCCACAGCCAAGGACCTTCACTGCAAGGACCAAAGTAGATACACTGGAGGAAGGGGGGGGAAGAGAAGATATAAGATAGGGAAAAAAAATCCCTGGGTAGTTGGAAAGGCTGGCTCATGGTTCCAGATCCCAGACCTGGTTCCAACTGCGCTGAAACAAAAAAACCTCAGGATTAACAAAAAAAAACCCTTCAGATTAAAAAAAAAAAAAAAAAAAAGTATCCTTCAATTAGATAGGTAACAAGTTAACAAGCAAACAGCAATGATAGAAATAAAGGTGTGGGAACACTAGGATTAAAAGAAACAGGGAGCTGGGCATAGAAACTTAGATGACTGAAGAATGAAGACGTTGGGCGAGTCAATCTCCCTCAACCCCCACACAGCTAAAGTTACAGAATAATGGTAGTGTTTTCCCTCTCTCTTTGGAAGTTCACAATCTGAGAATTTTTGGAGATTAAGCTGGGTATGCAGGCCAGCTTAAATTAATTTTAAATCTGCCTTTTATAAGATCAAGCTAGTTAGATGACGTAGATATGTCCTGAATAAAGATGATTTCTGGACTATGATACAATCGCTGGTATAGAATACCTTATGAAGCAAGCTACTATAAAAAGCAGGTTCCTACCCCTGGAAGCTTTTTTTTTTTTTATATTCATATTTTATTGCTTTTTTCACAAAGTATTATTTACATACTTCACCAAGAAAAATAAGACATGTATCATACAAATGAAGTAATGGAAAATAATGAATTCAAACAACCAATATAATCATGCATGAACTTATATTTGAAGAAAAACTGATATGGGACTCCTAGCCTGGAATACAAAGGAGTACAAAAATATACTAATCATTCAAGAAAAACTGGCTTAGTGTGACGTCAGTATTTTTTTTTTTTTATAGACAGGCTTATTGGCCTACTGCGATGGAATTAGTCACACTTCTGGCATACAAAAAGGACTTAAGTTGTTCTACAGCTGAAAACACAAATTCCTCGTCTTTACGACCTATTAAACAACGACATGGATATTTTAGGACAAATGTATATCCTGATGCCAAAACTTGAGCCCTAAAGCTCAGAAACTCCCTTCTTCTAACCTGGGTCGGCCTTGATAAATCTGGGAAGATCTTTACTACCTGGCCATGAAATTCTAAACCCATATTTAGGAAATAATTACTCATTACCTTACTAATATCCCCGTCAGAAATGAAAGAGACTAATGAGGTACCTCTATCTAATATTTCAATATCAGAACTTTCAATGAATCGGGTCAGGTTTTCCAAGGCTTCCAAGCGATTTTCTCCAGTTTTTCTTAAGGATCTATTTAGGAAAAAAGCCTTATTAACAAGTGGCATTTGACCTTCATCAAGCTTTAAACATTCAGTAAAATACTTTAACGTGCTTTGGGTATTCTTCCCCAAAGCTCTAGGAAAATTAGTGAACCTCAAGTTTAAATGTTTAGAATAGTTCTCAAGATATTCCAGTCTTTTGGACTGAATTCCAACATCTTTAATGAGATTCACATTTACCTTTTGAACTTGTATGACTTTACAGTCCAACTCAGTTAGCTTTTTTTTCCATCTCATTTATTTGTCCATCTAGGTTTTGCTTAGTATTCAAAATTTCACTGTCCAGCTTGTTATCCTTTGTCTCACAAACATTTACCAATTTCCCAGTTGCAACCATCAAGTCCCATAGAGCATCCAGGGTGACTACTGTTGGTTTAGGAGATGGTATGAACAACTCACCCCTTCTGCCAGTGCAGTTTGAATTCCTCTGGTCTCTAGCGCTTGGATTTCTCGTAGCCTTTTTTCTTCCTCTTCATGATGAACTGGGGATATAGATGTAATTAATACTCCAGTCTTTGAGGCCCCGATGTTTCAGCTGGACTAGAGGAAAGCTGTTCTGCCGGCACGATCTCGCTCCCTCGGGGACCCCCTCCCTTCAGGTTGATGAGGTCATCTCCCTGCATCGCTTCAGGAGATCTCACCATTGTCGCTGACACCGGAGGAGGCCTGCAGTCAAGGGGGCTGAGAGTAATATCCCCAGGCTGTGATATGGCTCCTTCTCTACTCGCTGCAGCGGGGCATTCGCTCCCCTTCTCCACAGACATCGAGGTAGCGAAGGAATAGATCCTCTTTTGTCCAGAAGGTAATTTGGGTGCAGGGGAGTAAACCCGAAGCTTTCCTTTACATTTTGCAGGCATATCGTCAAGGAAATTAGAATCAGCGAGGAGCAGTTCTCAATGTGTCTTCTCATGCCGCCATCTTGACTAGGACCCCACAAGCTTATTTATTGGAGCCTTACAAAGTGGACCAAGCTGCATCTGGATCTGAGTGATGTGTTTTGGACCTGCCGAAAAGAGTTTTTCAACTCTGATGAGACTGCAAGCCAACGCAGACAAGGTGAAGAAATATAAAAATACTTCAAAATCCCTGTATGCTCTCTCCTGTGAATGACAAATGTTCTGCAAGAACCAGCATCCAGCAATCACAGTGTTAACAAGTTGGGAAAAGGGCTGTACTGTTTACCCTGCACAGAGAACAGCACTTCATAGCCAGCAGAGAAGGAAGCCAAAGGAATGCTGGGAGACCATTTAAGGAAAAGGCTCAATTTGGCTGGCTCTGTTTGTTTTAGGGGCAGGGATGACCAGGAGTGGGAGCTGGAAGGGAAGAGTGCATCTGGCAGACCTGCGGTCAGTTCTTCTCCTGAAGAGCTGGTAATCAAGAAGAAGAGACAGAAATCTGTGCTTTGAGGGCCTGATTTTAAAAAGCAGTTACATGTGTAAAACTGGGTTTTACTTGAATAAATGTACTTTACTCAAGTAAGTGGGCTTTTGAAAATTGCTACAGTGTATGCCATTGAATTGTCCATAGAATTTATTTGCTTAAGTGCACTTTACTTGAGTAAATGGCTTTTGAAAATTGCTACAATTGTATATCACATTTACACGTGTAACTCCTTTGAAAATTAACCTGTGAGGAATTAGAGAGACAGACAGCTGTTCTTGCTTCACAGACAAGCCACATGTAAAATCTCAATAAGGGACGGAGGAGCCAGGAGTTGAGAGACTTCCTTTCTAGAGATGTGCTGGCCCAGGAGCACATGGTTGGATCACGCTCCTAAGAGACTGAGTTAAGCAATCTAAGTTTTGCACAGAGAGAATCTTAGCGAGGAGGGAAAAGGTTTATTTCCTTGCCTTTTGTCACAAATTCAGTATCTCATCTTAACTGTTTCCGTCTTTCAGCCAAAGTAAAGCATAACCCTTGCAAAAGCCACATGAGATATGACAGGTATTTGATGTGGTTTATTTATTTATTTATTTTTCAAATTTCACATAATTACATGTAATACTTTCTAATTAGAACACGGTACATATACCTAAATTATTAAATTCTCAATATACATATTCCATCTAACTTTAACCATAGGCTTTAAGTATATATACCTAAATATAAGAAATAAGGGGGCAAAAGAATAATGAGCGAATTATAATATTTCTCTATTTACTAATGTATCCAATAGGAGAGCAACCTTACTACATTTATGTCGATCCCTCTCTAGGGGAACTTTGAGAGTGACCAATCATAAAATCCCTGAGCTGCTCTGGCTCAGAGAATACGTAATTATTATTTAAATACCTAACACAACATTTGCTAGGATACTTCAAAACATATCGTGTCCCTAAGCTAAGAACCCTCTCTCTCATAACAAGAAATTCTTTTCTGTGCTGTTCTGTTACTTTCACTACATTTGGATATATCCAGATTCGAGTCCATAAAAAAGGACTAACCTGTTTCTAACAAACATTTTCAATACATAATTTCGGTCTGATATGAATGCAAATCTTACAAGCATTGACTTCCTTTCTTTAATTTCTGATTCTAAGGATAACTCCAGTAAGTCAGAAATATCCAATGTATGCCTCTCTTCATCTCCGTCTTGTCCCCTTTGGGGCAAATAGTACACCTTAGAACAGACAGGCAATGCAGATTCAGGTATTTTCAAAACCTGCTTCATGTAAGTTCTGAATAATTCAACGGGTGAAATCCTTCTAATGAACGGAAATGTATTATCCTTAAATTTAATATTCTTAAGGTGTTTTCCACTCTTTCCAATCTTCTCTCTAGTACCATATCAGACTTAAGGAAATTTTGTTGTAAAGTCTCAACTTTGGATATTCTTTCTTCATGGTTTTCAATTTTTAAATTAAATGTCCCAATCAGACTGTTAATCATTGTTTGATTCTTGGCCTCGATAGTTGTTTGAGCCAAAGATTTCAAAGTTGTTTCAGTTGCCTTTAAAGCTGACCACACATTGCCCAAAGTTATTTTCTCAGGCTGGCCAAGATTTATACTCACAGTCACCGGGTCTGGCTGGCCTTCTCTCGTTTCCCCAATGGTTAACGATTGCACCATGCCTGCTGTTGTCCTTGCGGCCTTCATCTGACTTCCTTCTCCTGAGGATCCAGGCTCTTGCACAAGTTGACTGCCTCTAGCTTCTGAGGTTCTTCCTCCTTCCACCCCCATCCCGGCTTCTAGCCGGACTATCTCCAGAAGCTCTCGATGTTTTCCGCTCTGGGCTTCAGGTGTTGCTGGAGACACTTCAGCCTGTATCTCTGATCGGCTCGCCTGGGCTCAGAGTGACATCTAGGGTCAGGGAGGACGGCGTTCACTCCTCTGTCGTCGTCCCCCAGCGACCAGCCCCTCCGGTGTTGAAGTTGCTCTTGCGAGGAAGTCCTCGAAGTGTCTCTGGAAAGGGTCCGTCTCTGGTAAGCTCAGTATTGCTCCCTGACTTTCCCCTTCCTTTTAGTATGGGGCATTTTTAATAAGTATATTTAGTAGGAAAAGAGAAACGCCGCGAGCCTATTTCCTCTGCGACCTATCTGGCGGCCATCTTGCCCCCTTTGATGTGTTTTTTAATGTCTCTGTGTAGATTTTAATTGATCATGAATATTTTATTTACAATAGGTTTCTGATGCAATGTTTTTCTGGGGGTTTTTTATGTCTGCTTTGTGATAAGATTATACAACAGTTTTAAAATTAATTATTTTTAATCTGCTTGGAAGTGATGATATCGTAAGTAAGCAGAAAATATAAATTTTAAAATAAAGTAAATATTCATCTACCCAGAACAATGAAGAGCCTAAAAGGGAAGATGATAATGCCAACTTGCACAGAGAAAAGCAGTAGAAATGCATCTCATTACACTATCCTATGGAACAAGCGCACCAGCATTGTAACTTGCCTCACCTAGTTCCCTGTTCATAAGTCAACACCTCAGAATCTCACAACCTGATCATTTAATTAAAAAAAATTTTTTATATGCCAACTACCCAGTTACAGGCCCAAAGCAACGAATAACATTTGAAGATTATAACCAGTTCAGTATTGACCCCTAGATTCATCAAAATGCTAGTTTCGCATGGATAACACCCAAGATAAGAAAAAGGGGTGTGTCTATGATAACCTTAGAATTACCACACCACAGCCTTTTCATAGGTAGTGTATAGCGAAGCGTGTTAAAGTTTTCACACCTCACAATACTTGTACTTTGCTACTTGCAAGGAGAGAGGGAGGAGAGAAAGACGTACGAACAGCACAGTACACCTCAGTGAAGATTTGACGTCATAGGGAGTGAGGAAAGTCTCACAAAGATGAGATTTCTACAGTGTTCTCTAGCCCTAGCTTGATGGACTCTATACTAGGGTACTATCAAGCTAGGGCGAGAGAACATTGTAGAAATCTCATCTTTGTGAGACTTTCCTCATTCCATATGTGTTGTTCTAACATCTCACTCTGCACATAAAACTGGCCCCAAAACCCTTAACCACCACCAAAACCTCACCTCGAGTTATTGGCTGGCCCTCCTATAGTGATATAAATAGTTCAATACCGTGAAGGCCTCCCCAGAGGCTCTCCCTTCCCCTCTCCGCAAGGCCAAAATGCAATTTGCAATCTTTAGCGCGAATTGCGTTACAGTCATTTTTTACATTTTGCACAGCTTAACGCCAGGAAAAAAGTAGTTATTTCCAGCGTTAAAAGTGTGTGATAGCATATGTTATGCTATCGCACAGTGCAATAATACCCCTCATTTTCGTTAATCCTGCCCAAACCCCTCCCCTATCCCGCCCCCTTGAAAAATTTGCATTCACGCCACACGCTACCATAACTGTTGTATGCATTATGGCGTTAATGCATGCATTAAGGTGTTATATCGGGCGTTAATGCCATAACGCATTTTGATTGAATGACCCTGTTAGTGTGGCACCCTAACCAATTAGCTCTTATTCTTTAGAATAGAATCTTAGGGTCACATTCGAAGGGGCACCTTTACTTAAGTGCTGCTCTTACAGTGAAAAAAGAAGTCCCGGCAATCACCGTCCTTTCTATACATGTGGAAGGGAACACTGAAGAAGAGAATTAAAATAATGATATTGTACTCATCATAGGAGGGAGTTAAACTCCAGAGTGATGAGATGGGGTCAGGAGCTAATTGTATTAAGATTATTAAGATGAAGGTGGATAGAATTTTTACTGCTGCTGTTGGGGGTGCGGGATCAGCAAGTTTATGACTTATGTAGTATTGAGAACTGGGAGGTTGTAATTAGGTAAGTAGGGGGTGAACATGGGTCATTTTTAATTTTGCTATAACTGTTGTGAGCCACTTTGTATTGACTTTTGACTAAAAAGGGGGGGGTGTTATAAATGCTGTTTTAAATTAAATTAAGAATGTGGTCAATATCAGAGGCTCTACATAATGGGAATATGAGTAGAAAGGAGTAAACGTTTGATAAGAAAAAATTTAGATAAAATCACAATATACCATCAGATGCACACTTTTAAGGCCAAATCAAAAAAATAGCAGAGATCTTCAGCTCAACACTAGCAAATCAGCAACTTATAATGGTAACCACATCAGGCATTATCCTGCAGTATGGACAAACTTGGTTTAAAATACTTCCAGTAATGCTCATTAGTGTTCTATATTGTCTCTTATTCAGGCAGGATCCCAATAAGCTCTGGTGTTTTAGCACTTCAGGCACACAGGTCTACAGATGAGAGTGTTCCTGAAAAACTAGAAAAAAATGAAAGTGGAAAAAAACCAAGGGGCAAGACAGGATACATCTTAGGATATTACAGGAAGCCAGAGAAGTTCTGGTGGGGTTGGTTGAAGGATCTGTTCAACAGATCTTTGGAGATGGGTGCTATTCTTCAAGACTGGAGAAGGGCGAATGTAGTCCCTCTTTATAAAAGTGATGTTAGGGAAGTGTTTGGACCTCAGTGGTGGGAAAATTAATGGAACATCCTGAATTCATGGTTTGCAGGAATCCAAGGCAACATAGTTTTACCAGAGCAAGATCATGTTAGATGAATCTGATAAAATGTCTTCAACTGGTAACCAGAGAACTAGACTAGAATAGGTGCTGGATGTGGTGCACTTGGAGTTCAACAAATCCTTTGCTACTGTCCCATATCGGAGGTTCACAAATAAAATGAGCAGTCTTGGAATGGAACCTAAGCCAGTGGGCTGCATTAGAATTTGGTTGAGGAACAGACAACACGGCATAGTAGTAAATGGAGTTCACTCTGAAGAAAGGAAGGAGTATCGCAGAGATTGCTCCTGGAGCTGGTTCTGTTCAATATCTTGCAAAGGAGTTAGGAGGAAAAGTTGGGGTTTTTTTTGTTTTTTTTTTTTTACAAACACTAAAAGTTGTAACAGAATGTACATGTCTGAGGGAGAAAATGGTACATGAAGCATCTAAGGAAGCTTGAGGAGTGATCAGTTGATTGGCGATTATGTTTCAAACTAAAAAAATGAGGAGTTACACATTTGGGGTGCAGAAATCTTGAAGGAGTGGTACATAAGATATATAATATCAATAGCCATGAAGTAGGAGAAAGACCTCAGGGTGATTATATCCAGTGATTTAAAGGCAGTGAAAAAGTGAAACAAAAGCTAGAAGGATATTTAGTTTAGTGTAATTTTTTAATCAATCACATTTTCTTACAATTATAAATCAATCAAAGTGATGTAAAAAAACAAAATATAAACCTAAACAATAATATAATAAAAGCAAACATAATAAAACAAATTGAAAATAGGAAATAAAATATATAATAAAATCAATAAAATATGAGCAAACAAAAGATCAAATAAAAAGTTTCATGTTCCCAAAGTGAGTTCTAGGGTATACAGGGAGACACATTAAAAAAAAAAACCAAAAAAAGTGATTATGCTATTGTAATGTCACTGGGGAGTCCTCACCTGGAGTAATGTGTTCACTTCTAAAGGCTGTATCTCTGGAAAGGAATAGAATGGAGACAGTATGGAGGAGGCCTATCAACATGGTGCAGGGTCTGCACAAAAAGCCCTACAACATGAGGCTTAAGAATCAGGGATGGTAACTTTCAAACCGCTGCACAGGCGTGCACAGTCGCACCGATTTTATTACATGCATATGTTTATGCACGCATGTTATAAAACTGGGTACCCGGACGCACGATTTTACATCAACGTGCGCTTGTGCATGCAAATCCCATCTCGATCGTGTAAGGAGGGCAAATTTTAGTAGGTACGGGCGGCAACGCAATAGGCCCATTTCCCTCCCAGTTTGCCCCTGTAAAGGAGTGAACTTCCTAAATCCCCTATTTAACCTGCCTCCCTTTTATCCTACCAGCCTCGACTCCTAAAACCCTGCTGTTTTCATACTTTCCCGCAGTCCATTGCAGCAGATGTTACGCTTTCCTCGGATCTCAGCATGCGTGTGTGCGCTGATGGCGCAGTCCTGGCCCACCCATGCCCCACCCCCACCGCCTGCCCGGGCCACCTCTTTTTAAAAAATCCTTCACAATGCACACTCCGGGAGATACGCACGTGACTGCGAGCCTCTGAAGATCCACACGGCCTTGTGCGCGCGGCCCATTCATGTGCGTATCTACCAGATTTGCCTCGCATAGGCCTTTTAAAAATTTGGCCATAAATATGTATAACCTAGAAAAGAGAAAAGACAGGGGAGATATGATAGAGAAATCAAAATACCTGAACGGTATTAATGATGCACAGAAGGTAAGCCTATCAGTGGCAGGTTAGCTCTAGAACAAAGGGTCATGATATTAGTCTCCCTGTGGCACACTCAGGAGCAACATCAGGAAATATTTTTCACAGCTAGCATGGTGAATGTAAGGAATGCTCTCCTGCAAAGAAGGCAGCGTCAAACAGTAATGGACTTTAAGAGGGCATGTGAAAAGCACAGTTGATCCTTAGTTGCAAAAATTGAAGAGATAGCAGAAATACAACCTTATGGCATGTGACTGTTATTCAAATATAAAGCTGTTTAGGAAAGGGGTGAAGGCATGGTTATTTGTAAGGGCATATGCTTGAATGTATTTTATTTCAATATACTGTTATTTTTTGTGGTTTTAGTCCTGTGCAATTGTTTATGAATGTTTGGTATTATCTATCTGCTCTGGGCACCACCTTTGGAAGCAGCGGAATACAAGATTTTATAAATAAATAAATAAATACAATAACTAGTTTTGGGGTTGACATGGCATGGAATGGCAAAATGGTGAATAGATTAGAAGTCCTAGTAGAAGTGCAGGCAATCACACAACTGAGTCTCTCTGACAGGCTGATAGACCTGACTAGCAGATGGTTCTGTTCGGCAGGCTGCAAAAACAGTGATTAACTAGAAGGCCCAGTAAAAATTCAGGCACTGATATAGACGATTTGCTCTGGCAAGTTATATAAGGAATCTAGGAGCCTGGATATGTGGGCAATGGCCACACCAGCATTGATAGCTATTTAGATTACTCCAAGCTCCGAGGATAAACATGGGAAAAGGAGGGTTCTGGGATTTAACTAAAGGGGAGATCTTGTATACTTATCTACCTAAGATGATAAAGTACAATCGAGGAACATGAACAAACTGTTCTGGAAAAGGAGAGATATCTATATAGATGGAGATGCACTAAATCCATTTAACCCATTCTTCCAAAGCTTTTTAAATAATAACCAATTTATGAAAATTATATTTAATAACTTCTCTAAATAACATACACTTAATTATATATCTATTTAAACCAACATTTCATTCACCAACACATAAAACAGACATGAGGGCCATAAAGATACAAACAACATAAAATACAAGACACATACACAAAACCAAAAACATGCCACATACCCCAAAAAAATTATTTAGAAAAAAAGCTCCCACCAAGCCAGAAATAGTCTTAAAGTTCCCCAAAAGATGATAACCCTTCTAAATTTGACAACAATGAAAGGTTCCTCAAACAAAGCAAATCAAGATCAGCTCATATGAAGAAAGATGAAATCCCAAACTTGTAATTGAAGGTAACCTTTAGATCTTTCAGAGAATTAAGTCCACTTGCTATAATTCCAAGCCCAGCAGACAACAAGGAATCCACTCAGCAGGGCTAATAAGGGGAAAACTAGCGATAACAACCACCCAACATGTTTCACTTGGAAGGCTTCTTCAGGGGTCCACTTATCGCTATAGGCCCCCCCCCAAGCGAGACTTCGGATTACAAAAAAACCATTCAAATGCACAGATTAACACTCTGCCATCTTTTCACAACTTTGTTATTCTGTGCATTCAGTGTCTTTTTTTTTTTTTTTTTTTAACATGAAGACATGCCTGGTGGCCAATAGCGTAAGGAAGGGTTAACCTGAAATTAGTGCATCTTTATTTATATATGTATGGCTATTGATGGATGTATTCTGGTAAACCTTTTTTGTTACGGTTTTAAAAAGGCACAATATCTTACACATGGTTCATGTTCTCCAGCTGGCATATATCCTTGTAGTGTAGACAGGAATGGCTGGGCAGAACGGATGGGCCAGTTGGCATTTTTCTGCCATCATCTATTGTGTGACTACACATAGGCTGTCAACTCTGCAGTGGAAAGTTTTCCGAAGGGAGGAAAGGAAAGAGAACTTTTACTATTATTACCCAATTAATGGTTGGGTTACTCTGAAAGTAAAGGAGAAAAAAATACTTTACCAAGGTTAAAAAGCAGGATTAGTGGTAGAGCAGGATTAGAAGTAAAGTGCCTTCCTTACATCTCTGTGCTCAGACTCCTCTGTGCATCTTTATTCACACCAAGCCCAGTATCCATTCCCAAATGCAGCGAGCTTGAGAGCATTTACACAATTCTAAACCTTAAGGTACACCCTGAGAATAATACATACCTTTTCTCAATAAGAATAGGTTTTATTTCTGCAGCCTTCCCATGGGCTCTTCTCTCTGTTTGCTCTGGCAAACAAGCATGTTATAATGGATATAAAATGTACAAGACAGCAAAACACTATTATACCGTAAAAATTATTACCTTGGACAAAATCTTAGCCATGGGATATTTATGGTGTGGTTATTTTTTTTTTGTGCTAATTTTGTCTGCACTATTAAAATGTCTCTTTGATTATAAAAATCACTACATAAACAGAGAATCGCTCAGGTTGGCCAAGTCTGGATACTCTGACTTTCAGCAGAGATCTGCTCACTTTTTTACTAGTTATTTTGTTTGTTTTAACTATCTGTGATGGGGCACAGTGAAACTTGCATCTGAAGCCCAGGCTGTATTCTTCCTACACATGCAAAAAGCTAAAAAACGGACCAATCAATCTCTCGATTTAAGCCCTTCGGGGCTACAGTATTGAAATAGTATATCCATTTCTGTTCCCTACGTAATAAATGATTATCAAAATCACCCCCTCTATTACTCGGTGTCACTTTTTCAATTACCGCAAAACGTAGAACTTCAAACGAATGACCCAATTGTAGACAGCGTTGTACTATAGGCGCCTCCACGCGCTGACGCGTGATGGCGCTCTTATGCTCAATCATTCGAGTTTTCAAGCTGCGCATAGTCTTACCAATGTAAAGTAAGGGGCATGGGCACCACAATCCGAAGGGCTTAAATCGAGAGACTGATTGGTCCGTTTTTTAGCTTTTTGCATGATGGGAGTTGTAGTTTCATTAACATCTAGTGTGCATTTCCAGTGACGTACGCTGACTGGGTTAGATTTAAATGTTAGGAGACAAACTTTGTGGTTATAGACGCGTTGGTGCCATTTTTGGAACATAGTGAATGAGACAGCTGCTTTGTCCGGGTGAGTTTCTTTTGCTAATAGCGAGTTTTGTTTGCGTAATTGTTATATGTAACATCTTCCCCTGTTAGTTTGGGAGTTTGTAGAACTGATTTGATTTTATTTTGTTTTTAAGGGTTAAAGAATATTGGCCTGCAAAGAAAAATTCTAGAATCCCCTGAGGAAGACTGTGTATCAATCGAAACATGTCGGGACAACTTTAAATGGAACCATTTCGATTTCTCTATGAGCCTCTTTTGGCCATATTAGATTACTGTATATAGTATTTATTCTATTTTATTTCATTTTATTTATATATTTATTGCACCGTTCACCCCTTCTTTATTTTCCTACTCCAAGTTAAGGCTTCCTTGTTATAATGTAACTGTATGCTCCGTATCTCTTGTTGATTGGTTAATTGTATATTCTGCTTAGTTCATTGTAAACCGAATTGATTTGATTTGTATCAAGAAAGTCGGTATATAAAAGCCTTAATAAAATAAATAAATAAATAAATAAATTAAGCGGCTAAGTATTCGTTTTTTCAACATTTCGGATGTATAGCTTTTAAATTATCTTCGGGTAGTTTAAATGTGGGAATTACAGTATTTTTTGAAGATTAGTGGTAAGATTTTTTGGTGGTTTAAATAACGAGTTATAAAAGAAAAAGAAAAAAATATTTTTTGTTTAAATAAATTTATTCATTTTCAGTATGATGACAATAAATGATTAATTCTAACACACCGCTTTATAAGCTGATTACAGCTTGGGGCCCATTGTGCGGCGAGAGGCTGCAGAGTGAGATTCTGAAGCGATCATTTATGATATTGTCATCTGCTGATATATAAGTTTTTTGTAAAAATGTGTTGTTTTGTTAGATTTATATGATTGGATTTGTATCCTTTTCCCTCTCTTTTCGTTTTTTCGTTTGGTTTCTTCCTACACTTGACAGACATTTGCCAATCATTTCTCAATGTCAGCCAGCTAGCTTTCCAATGATAACTGCTGCACAAAATACATAGCCCAAACTTTGTATACTATCTGAATTTACATCTTTCAAAGCCACCAAGCCTAGGCTGAAAAGTTTGAAGCCAAGATATCATCACATGGCCTTCCTCTTACATCAAGATGAAACTGGTTTTGCTATTTTATTTATTACTATTCATAAGTCTCAGTCAGATGTGTGACCATTTAAAGATGGATGGGAGCGGAGGATGGCGCATTAAGTTAAACCGAATGAAATTCTTTTTTCGGTCAAACTTTTCAGCCCTGAGCCCCTTCACCCACAAATCTCCTCTAGAACACAACAAACAGGAATATATGGTGGAATGCTGGCCCCTCTCCCCATCCAGACATCAATGAGAGGCTGGAAAGAACGTCCCTGCATTTCAGTAATTGTAACGGCTTGCTTAGTTTATGAAACAGGAAAGCTGCTTATTGAACATTAAAAAAAAAAACCTTTGTATAATACGTATTAAAAATAAGATAAACCTTTTATTTTGTTTAGACACTGAAATGTAAATCTGAGCAATATGCATTCAACAACATTATACTGGTCTGAATCTTAGATTTACTGTACCATTGAAAAATCTATCCTATCCTTCATTGTTCCTGAAATGATCAAACTTTCTATAACCCACTAAGCTTTAAAGTTCTGGAATCAGCAGCTGTGTAAAATGTCAGCAAATCCTACATCCCACGAGGTTCCTTCTTCACTATGATGGAAACCAGAATTTCTGCTTCCTCTGTGAATTAATGATGTGGCAGGAATGCAAGGGAACCTCAGCTAAATTCTCAAGCTGGGCCACCCACTATAGCTATACAGCCCACAGAAATCAGGCAGGAGCTGACAAAAGCCAAGGCAGTGGTGGAAGGATCATCATCTGTGCTGTGTGGATCACTGCTAATCAAGCAGAGAGCGCAGATACACATGGACTTGTATAACCAGTTGTTTGAAGACAGGCACCAAAACATAACCTTCTGACACTCTTATAATGGTCTGCCTATCCCCCTGGCCTTCAAACCGCTTAACTTTCCTTTCCTGACCCCTGCTGGGGAAATGACTTGAAGGAGGCAACACCATTTCTGTAAATACTTATTTGGTGCAGTGCAATGGCTACCATCTCTACAAACCATTCATAAGACCAAATCATTAAAACACAAATAGTTAAAGGCAGGACCATCAATCTTATCAGTCTTATTTGTGTTGAATGATGGTAATGAAGGTAATGCTCCAACCCAAATAAAGGGTTAACCTTCCCTGGCTGTATCACCTGACCCTGTAAGGGAAGGGATGTGTTTCTTTGTTTAATTTTATGATTATACTTTTTGGAAACCAGCAAGAACCTTGGATTGAACAGTATACACGTGTAATTGGTTTTTGTTTTGATTTTTTAAAATAAATAAGGAGACAGGCTCTAAGACTTACCTAGATAGCTTGTAACCTGCATTAGTCAGTGAGGGAGTCTGCCCTTGCTCCCTGCCTCTCTCTCTGGTCACACTTACATTCTATACATAAAGACTGTGCAACTGTTTTATTATTATTTGTTATCCAGTTTCCCAAATAAAATGCACTTGCATGCTGTCACAGAAGAGTGCCAAGTCCTTTCCTACCTCACGGTGTTTCTTCTGGAGATGTGGGGGACCCCGTTGCACATACCCGAATCTAACCCTGCTATCAGGACTGGGACAGACTGGTGCTACTCGGCCAACAGTTTGGACCTCCGGTGTCTTACTGCTTTCCAGATGTATTGCTAGATTTTTGGCTAACCTAGGAACACTGACAGCTCAAACCTGATTTTCAGCACATTTTATGAAAGAAATAAAAGCATTGCGCTTTCAATTTGTCCTTCTGTCTGTGACACCAACATCCCAGGTGAGGAACAGTGGTGCAGACATGCACAAAGTAAAAGCCTAAGTGGCTGAGACCCCAAACCATCGCTGCAGCAGCCCCATGAAGCCTATCCTGCTGGGCGGCTGAAGAGTGACATCACAGAGGCCTGATGGATCTTATCCTGCTGGGCTGCTGAAGAGCGACATCACAGAGGCCTGATGGATCTCATCCTGCTGGGCTGCTGAAGAGTGACATCACAGAGGCCTGATGGATCTCATCCTGCTGGGCTGCTGAAGAGTGACATCACAGAGGCCTGATGGATCTCATCCTGCTGGCTGCCCAAGAGCACCGCCGGGGAGAGTTTCTACCTCCAGCTGCCAAAAATCTACTCCACGCTGGGTGGGTGGGTGTGGTCGTCAGGCATTTCTGCATACATTTGGGCCAAGAACCAGGTTTCTGTGTTCCTTTATTTTTATTGACAAATCAGGTTACACAGTAGAGTATTCTCCATGGTAATATCGAAATTATGGAATTTATTACCACTAGAGATTACAGTACAGAAAGATTTGAATCACTTCCGGAAGAAACCGAAGACATGGTTGATGACGTCAGAGGTCTGTGGAGGTGGTAACAGTTGATACTGGAAGTATTTGGAGGTATCTATAGCCAAGTTACCAGAGTCTAGTTATAAATGTGGGAGAGCAGAAGGTGTGTGGGGGGGGGGGGGGAGTAAGGGGCTATTTATTGCTAAAATCTAGTTTTGGTTTCCATTAAGGGATGGTGATAATTTATTTTATTGTACCTTTATGTTCTATATTCTATTTTATAATGAAGTAAATAAATATATTGACGTCATAAGAATTTTTTTTATATATAACTTGGTTGATTTTAAAAGCATTGCTCGTGCAAAAATGCCCATATACGCATGTATGTTGGCCACGCGTAAGCAATGCGGATTTGAAAAGCCATGAATCACGTGTGTATATACCCATGTGCGTGTGTGAAAAATAAGGGGGCAGAAATGGGGCAGGGCATGGGCATTCTGTAGTGGAGCCAGCACTTACGGACATAACTCCATATTTTAAAACTGGAAACCGCAGCACACACGGGCTTGTTATCCGCGTAACTTTACTGCTGCTCCTGAAGAGGCGCAAGTCTGTTGACCTTGAGTTTTATGGCTCATTGGACAGAGTGAGGGGACTGGATCAACTGGCGGGCGTGCAGGATGAAGAACCAGTGGGGAGGCCTGGAAGACCTTGATATTAACTAAACAAACTGGTGGACTAATTGGAAAACTGGGAATGTGCCTCACACAAGCATGTTTAAAATTTGCTTTCATACAGGCATAACAGCGGACAAAATCCTATTGAAGAGAAGCACACTAGCTTTGCTCAAGTAACCTCTTAAAATCAGCAGCATACTTATGAGCGGTTGGTGTATTTTAAGACTAATGTGCACAATTGCGCATATGATTTAAAATTCCAGAGTATCTTCGCTCACGTGCCCATATGCACATGTGTGGGCGCACGCATGCTCGTTTTTAAATTAGCCTGTTTGTATGCATGCTGTTTAGGGAGGGGGTGGGGAGGGAAAGGGTTAAAATGAGAGAAAATTGTATTCAATCTTAAATCATCAGCATCTTTAACAAATAGCAATGGTTACGTGGCAAGTGATCATAAAATGTATCCTGAAGAAACAAGTCATTGTTAATCATCTACATATTTACTGGCAATGGTTTCAAAACAATAAGTCTGAATACCTTTACCTTCAGGGTCTTTTGGTGCTGATTATTGTCACAAATTTAAAAAAAAAGACCTGACAGTTATAAGTTCTGTTTGGCCATTAGCAAAGTTGTAAACTGTCTGCAGAACATTAAAAAGCAGCCTTTTCCATATGTGAACATAGTGTCAATGAGCCTTAAATATTTTTTTATACAAGTTTCATTGTTTCAGGATCATTTCATTCATATTTCTATTTCTGTTAGAAATAAGTGAAGATAATGTTTTTAAAAGCACTACTTCTGCAGCTGACAGCTCCAAAAAACATTTTGAATATTACTGCTGTCTTTTCCAACAATGGAGTATAGTGCTGATGATGACAGGACAGAAGCAGATGGACATTGCTATTTCTAAGCTAAGTCTCTTGCCTACAAACAGCAGGGAAAGTGTGGCTATTCCCTTAGGTATTCGGGGAACATGTCTAGAAAGCAGCAGATGTTTAGACTTTGAAGCCATGTATTAGAAACCACTGCAGAAGGCAGAGAGAGAGAGCGCACCAAGCTCAATATTAGAGGCAGCAGAAAGGCTGAGCTGTATACACCCAGACATATTAGGCTGAAGTTACCTTAAATGGTGCTGGAGCAATCTTCATGTGTGTTAATTGCTCAGTTTGTACTTTGAAACCCTAAGGTTGGGAATGCTGAAGCCATGTAGTGGAAGTTCAGTATTTTGGAGCCATGCTTGGTCAGCTCTGTATGCTTTTGGGGAAACTGTGGTGTTTAGAAAATCCCAAACATCTACGTTTGAAACTTAACCTGTTATTAATTATCTGTAACTTGTGTTGCAAGCTATATACGTTAAAACTCCAGGCTGGAAGACTTTATCTAGTCAATCACTTGGAAACTCTGGCATGGAATCCTTTTATTGAGTGCAAACCAGCCCAGAAGTAGTAGGACTAAGAGCAGTACTTTTCTTCTTATGCTTAAATCTGCATGAAAACTTAAAGGTTGAGCTGTCTTAAGTCCTGCTACATACCTGTTTCAAACTGCTACTGCTCTGCTTGAGTGTTAGCTGTTACTGAATAAAAAGAATTTGGGGAATTGAATTGTAGCTAAGAACTGGAATGGTGCAAGGGTTTTGGGAATCAGACGTACAACATTTCAGGAGTTGCCACAAGCAGATGAAAGTCCAGTTCCAGGTTTTGTTTTGAATTAAAAGGGAGATCCCCACATGGTTGTCAAAGGCCCAGTAAAGCGGAAAATATTAGAATTCAGTCTTCTCAAAAAGAGCCTTGCTTACTGATTAAGACTCGTGTCACAAAGATTAATGAAAACCCCTTTTCCTTACTGTAAGAGGTTTTAAGACATGTGCAGGGGAGATTCTGGCACTAGAAAACCCACTTATGTGTAGAAGGCACGCCACCTCCTTGCAATTCTAGGATCTATAACTTGGAATTGCTCACTTTAACTGTAGAAATCAGCCCCACAGACAGTCCCACATCACATGCCCAAATAGTCATTTATCCAGCTAACCTCTGTGTTAGCTGCCTAAATGCTTCTCAATATAGACCTCTAGGTGCTAAGCAACAATTTTCAGCACTAGGTACCTAACCCTAGGATCTTAAATCTATGCAAATGATCAGTAGTCCTAAATTTAGGTGAATTTTCAGCTGAAAACTTAGGGTCTTGTTTGGATGAAAATAGGTCTTTAACTTATATAGGAACTTGAGTTTTTTTGGGTTTTTTTGTATATCAGCTTCAGTGAGAGCAGCTATGAAGGCAGATGTGCTGCTTTTCAATACCAAAATTTAAAAGATTAAAATCCCTTGGCAAGGGAAACAAGAGATCTGATGCTTCCCAAATGGAAAGCCAAGAAGGGGATTGGCCGCCAATCAACAGAGATTTTCACTCACACAGTACTTTAGATACAGGCCCTGGCCATTACTGTGCTTTTCTGATTTTTGTGCTTTCTTGGCCAATGCTCAGTTGGAGACTGAATTTTGTACAAGGAATCCTCTGGATTGCAGTATCCAGTTGTATATGATGCCATCTGCACACAAACGGAGTCAGGAATGCAAGGCTATAAGGCTGGTCTTAAGTATGGGGGTGACTTGTATGGCGCGGCAGATGCTACCATAAGCTTGCTGGGCAGACTGGATGGATCGCGAGTCCTTTTCTGCCGTCGTTTCTATGGCCTGAATGGAGCTCAAGTACACAATACATCACAGGAAAGATAGAGAAGCAGAGGATGATTGCGTATAATGATAACCACAAGGTAACCAATCTTTATGTAAGAAAAGTAAATAAAAGTAAGAGAGGAAAAGGAAACTGGTATGGTTCTCCAAAGAAGTAGCTAAAAAAAGGGGGATAAAAAAAGCAGCCTTCCAAAAGGACAAAGGATCTCAATAAGAAGAACATCTGGTGAAGGTGAAAGAGACAAGGAAAGAAATCAGAACAGCAAATGCTCAAGTGGAAGAAAGGACTGCTAGAGCGGAAAAAAAAAGAGGTGACAAGACATTCTTCAGATATGTCAGAGAAAGGAGGAAGGCTAGAGCTGGTATTGTAAGATTGAAATAAGTCAATGTAAGGAGAAAGATTTTTAAAAAAGCAGAAAAATTAAACAAATACTTCAGTTCGGTGTTCATTAACAAAGACCTTGGAGAAGATCTGCTGCTGATTGATAAGAGTAAGGATGGGTGTGAGGTAGATTCCACCCCAACCTCAGAAGAGAGGGTATGGGGAGAACTAGCAAAACTGAAAGTGGACAAGGCCATGGGACAAAAAAGGAGCTCAGAGAGGTGCTGACGGGTCTGCTGAAGGACCTGTTCAATAGATCCCAGGAGGCAATTTAGTGCAGCAGAATTGGTAAAGAGCAGTTGTGGTTCTGCTTTACAAAAGTGATAGCAGAAAAGAGGTTGGAAACTACACATTCGTTAGCCTTACTTCAGTGGTGGGAAAATTGATGGAGACGCTGTTAAAGGCCAGGGCGGTGAACTATCTACAATCCAGTAGGTTGCAGGATCCGAGGCAATAGGATATTAGGCTTCTAAAACAGCAGATGTAATTTAATGTGGACAACTGCTAAGTAATGCATATAGGGAAAAATAATCCCAATGACAAGTACACAATGCTGGATCCTGTGTTAAGAGTCACCAGCCAGGAAAAGGACCTCAGAGATCTTTGTGAATAATGCTTTGACATCTTCGGCAGATAGAATGTTAGGAATTATTTGGAAAGGAATAGAGAACAAAACTGAGAGGGGGCGAATCCAAGATGGCCACTCAGTAGCGTTGTTCGGCTTTGAGCTCCTGTGGGGGATTTAAAAAGTTTTTGATTTCTTGCTGCAATATTCCTTATGGGAAGAAAACGAAAAGCACGGGGTGAGCCTTACCCTGCAGCCCCTGTGTCGACAGTGATATCCGGACCCATGGACACTCATGTTGTCCGTAGAGACGTTAGCGCGGGAGTGCAGCCGTTAGAGAGAGGTGGAAGGGAAGTAGAGCGCCCCTCTCTACCAGGCTCGATATCACCTCTAAGCCCCACGGAAGGAACTCCTCCAGGAAACCCTGCTGAGGCAAGGAGTGCCCAGGGACTGTGGGAATTGCCGGACCAAAGTGTCACGGGGCAGAGCCCTGCAGGGTCAGTCGGGGCCAACGAGCACGACAGAGAGCCCACAGAGTACATCGGAGCAGCCTGGAGTGAGAAGGGAAACTTCAGTGGGAGAAACAGCTGGGATTACTCAAGACCACCCGACTGAGAGAATACCTGCGGTGGTAAGAACAGAGACTTTTTCGCTTGAAACAATCTGGGAGACAATTGTTGAAATGAGGCTCTCTATTTTGCAGCAAATATTACCTATAAATGATAAGATAAAAGATCTGGAAGAACAGGCTATAGTGCAAAATAATACCAATACCGAGCTGGAGATGCAAATTTCAACAAATAGGGAACAAATAAAAGTGATACAACAAGTGCAGCAAACAACTATAAAAGAAAGGAAAAGTATGGCTGCCAAAATGGAAAATCTGGAAAACCTAATAAAGAACAGAAATTTGAGGTTTATTAATTTTCCTCGAGTTCCTTACAATTCACCTAGAGAAATCTTTAAAGGGTTCTTTACAGAAGTGCTACAGTAGGCAGAGAGTACTTTTCCACCGTTATCCAAGATTTTCTATTTACCCAAACCTACAGGAATGATGGAACAAGCTGAAGGTCCTCTTGTTCCTGCTACGACTCAGGATCCAATGAATATTTCTGCAATATTAGAGACTTCGGACACTGATCTCGCGCAACCAGCTACGCTAATAGTAACATTCGCATTAGAACCTGATAAAGAGTGGTTGTTAAAGTTATGTTTGCGACATAGGAATGAAACATTCTTAGGATGTAACGTTCAGGCTTTCCCAGATGTTTCACGTGAAACTCAGAAGAGGAGGAAGGCATTCCTCCTCTTGAGATCTCAGGTTTTACAGATTGGGGGGGGGGGGTGTTCTATCTTAAATTTCCATGCAAATGCATGATAAAATATGCAAATAATACTTATATATTTTATGACCCCCCCAACTGACAATTTCTGGTGGGGAAGTCTCCTGTAACCACAGCTGAACCCAGTATTGATATCCCAAGTTCCATATGAAGTATTAGTCTCTATAAGCTACTGAGATTTTGTTGTGTTACTATGTTTTCCTTAGGTTGTGTTATTTCCCCCCCCCCCCCCCCCCCCCCCATTTGTGGATTGTAAATACAGAGAAACTAAGTTTTTGGTGATTGGGAATGTACTTAAGTGATTAATGAATATTGTATTCTCTGATTTTTCTTTTTCAAGATTAATATCTTGTGATTATTGTAAAATTGCATAAAGATAAAATAAAAAAAAAAAAAGAACAAAACTGAAAATATTATAATGCCCTTGATTAGATCAATGGTGCAGCTCTGGTTGCCTCATCTGAAAAAAAAAACACATAGCAGACATGGCAAAAGTACAGAGAGGGGTGACAAAAATGAGAAAAGGCATGGAAAGGCTCCCTTATGAAGAAAAGCTTAACAGATTAAGGCTCTTTCATTTGGAAAAGAGATAACAGAGGGAATATGATTGAAATTTATAAAACCATGAATTTGATGGGAAAGGTAAATAGGAAACATTATTTACCTTTTCAAACAAGACTAGGACTTGGGAGACACACTATGAAACTAGCAACTGGCAGATTTAAAACAAATCTTAGGAAGTATTTTATCACTCCTTGTACAATGAAGCTAAGGGATCTGTTGCCAGAGGACATGGTCAAGGCAACTAACACAGTGGGGTTCAAAGGAGGATTGGACAAGTTCTTGAAGGAAAATCCATAATCAATTATTATCCAGGTAGATATTTATTTGTACGCTTTTATATACCGAAGTTTAGCTAGATGCCTTCACTACGGTTTACAGGTAAAACGCAATACAATTGAGGAGACAACGCCAGAGCTTATCCCTGGGTGTGAAATATAAGAAACAGATCGACTACTGGGGATTCGACGGGTACTTGTGACCCACACTAGCCACTGTCAGAGACAGAATACTGGGCTCGATGGACCTTGGTCTCACCCAGCATGGCACTTCTTATGTTCTTATGTTTTATCAGAGGAATGTTATGTTAGACAAAGATGACTGATTTTTTTTTTTTGATTAGGAGACTAAAGATACAGATCAAGTATGAAAACTTAATGTGATTGGATTTCAGCAAGGCTTTTCACAATCCTGCATAGGAGACTCATTAATAAAATAAGCAGGCTAATGCTGGTCCCAAGGTAGTGGAATGGATTACAAATTGATTGCCTAACAGACAATAGCATATAGTGATAAAGGGTACTTGGTCTGAGAAGAGAACAGTGATAAGTGGAGCGCCCTAGGGGTCGGGTCTGAGGCCAGTCCTGTTCAATATCTTTGTGAGCAATGTTTCAGAGGGGTTAAAAGAAAAGGTTTGTCTTTTTATGGATAAAACTAAGATTTGCAACAGAGTGGACACCCCTGAAGGAGTAAAGAGAACACATGATTTCAGAAAGCTTGAGGCGTTGTCGAAGGTTTGACAACTAGGCAGCACTGCCTAGCAATGCAGAAGCAAAGTACTGAGCCCAGATTATGGAAGAGCACTGCTGAGATCCAGGTTGCATGAAAATGTGTATTTAAGGTAGAAGGGGGACCCCTGGAAAAAAGCCTATTAAAAATAAATAAATAAATAAACAAACAGGAACCAGAAGTGAGGGGGTGGTGGTGGGTGTGAGGTAATGACCCCTGGCCCTATTTATTTTTTTTTTTTAATTAAGATACCACCACTTTGAGGAGGGGGAGCAGGCTTGGCCCAGCAGGGAGAAGGAGGTCTGTTTAGGGCTTGTAGGCCCATAATCTTTTTTTTTGCTGTTTTGCATCTTTATGTAACCGACTATATCTTTTGAATATAGCTGCTTAAGTGGCAGTTTATCCGGCCACAAAAGGCCAGATTAACTTTAGACCTGTTCTGAAGCAGGTCTGAAGTTATCCAGCTAACCTGATATTCAGCTAAGTTAACCAGATATCTCAGCCCCTCTCCGGAATTCCCCTCCCCCTTTTTTTCTTTATTTATGCAATTTAGAATTATAAATCAAAGTACATAATTTGGTACAGAAACATGATATTAAAACAATTAAAAAATAAACAGTAAATGAGGAAAAACAGTCAAATACCCATTAAACCACAAAATAGGAAAGGAATGTCCCTTTTTTATCTGGCTAAACTGTAGCTGGAAAACGACTTATCTAGCTATAATTTTAGCTGGATAAGTGGCTGAATCTGTCACATTTGCCATTTAGAAGGATAACTTTTGAGTTATCTGTCTAAATGGCTTTTGAATATGGACCCCTGGAAGACCTCTTCTATCTCCTTGGACCAGCTGATTGTCTCTGGGGCTTTCTTCTATAACAGACAGGTGAGAAGTTCAGCTTTTTCTGTGACATTTAGTATGAATTTTCTATAGTATCCAATGAGGCCTAAAAAGATTCCCACTTTGCTTGTCATCTGTGGAAACAGCACACGAGCGATTTGTTTTCTGTGCTTGGGGATAGACCTGTCCCTTCTCAGGAAGAATCCCAGATACTGTACCTCTTGGCCCCCATGACAGGCATATCTTGGGGTTGGCTGTCAGCTCGGCCTTCCGCAGGCTGTTAAGCACTGCCTACAATTGGATTAAGTCTGTTTTCCAGTTGCCATTTGTAGATGACAATGTCGTCAAGGTAGGTCACAGCATAGCCATAGTATGGGTGTATTAGGTGGTCAACTAAACTCTGAAACATAGCTGGAGCTCCATGAAGTCCAAAGGGAAGAACTGTAAACTGGAAATGCCCTCTAGGTGTAGAGAAAGTTGTTTTCTCTTTTGTGGCTGGAGTGAGGGGCACCTGCTAGTATCCCTTTGTTAGGTCCAGCGTGGCTATAAACTGAGCTGTTCCCAGTCTCTCAATGAGTTCATCTACAGGGGGCATCAGCTATGCATCAAGTATGAAGGCCTCATTGACTTTCATGAAGTCTATGCAGAGGCGGATACTGCCCATCTGATTTGGGAACAAGCTCAATGGGAAAGAACCAGTTGTTATTGGAGACTTCTATTAATTCAAGTTGGAGCTGCTGCTCTTCTATGAGGATATGGGCTATCTCCATGTTTGGTTATTTGGGCCTCAGGTGCAGCAGGCCTCTCTCCCTTTTTTTTCCTCTAGGATAAAGGGAAGAGAGAAAGAAAAACCTAGCCTATGCGGCTCTATCTTACTATATGTCCTTGTCTAACTGGGTGGGGTTAGCCCCCTTGGCCCACTGTTCTTATCTGCAGCCAAGCCCCCAATTTATTTTTCTTTTTAACATAGGTCTCCGATCTGTGCTGGTACTTGGACCAGAAATACCATCGCTTACACCATGTGTAATACTGTGGGCGCAGTCCTTGGATAGAAGGGTGCTGGAGGACAGAGTAGTCTGGACTTTGGACCTTTTCCACAAAGAATAAATGTCTTATTTACAGCACAACAGAAACTACCAGGAAAAGATCTGCTTACATCAGCAGCTTTAAATCAAAAGTTGCAGCAATTGCAAATAGACAGTCTTAGCAGGCCCAGCAGGGAACAGAAAATCCTTGGGGATGAGAAGGTGGCAGATTCTATTCTCTTTTGTTTCCCTGCTTAGGGAAATGCCCTGTGACCAGGATACATACCGGAAACCTGCCCCTTAAGGTTTTCTGGGACTCTTTTAAACTCTTTCACATGGGGTCTGTTCTAAAAGACATACGGAGTTGGGACTGAAGAACCCAGGGCTTAGTTTTTGGGGGAACTGCCCAGAATGGAGTTCCACCACTTCTTTTCAGACTTAAGAGGCAGAGAAGCAGGGGTGTTCTGCTCCAGCCCCTTCCCTCCAGTTAGCCTGCAGGAAGAGGGGGTTGAGCCTGGATGAGAGAGAGCAAAGAACATCTACTTTGCTCCCTAATTCTGCAGAGAACAGGAGGGAAGGTGATTCTGCAGCAGACATTGCTGCACAAAGAACAAACACAAAAAAAAGAGCTGAATTAGCACAAGTGTGAAACTTGGGAACAGTAGTGCCGATCATCAAAGCTTCAATCCTGACCACTACAATACTGCTCATAAGTGTTAAACTTACGCTTATTGCAATCACCTTTTGTGTCCTGTTGCCCAGGGCTTAATTTCTGAAGGGCTGACCTAAAATAGCTTTCTGCCAGTTCTTGAGGAAATGAAGCAAAGCCAATGGTGTAAATCAGTCTGGTGGGCGAAGGTCAGCTGGGGCTTGAGCACTGGTCGGGGGCCGAGGATGAGGAATCGCTGGGGCAAGGGAAAGGAAGAATTGTGTTAGAGTTATGTGTTTGGGCCTTGTCCTGGCCCCAACCCCCTCCCTGGGTAACTCCATGGTTCCAACTTCCTTTCTGTCTACAAATTAAGCCCTGGCAGAACCTAAATATGTATACCCTACAGGAGAGGAGACAGAGTGGATATGATAGACTTTTAAATACCTGAAAGTTATTAATTCACAAGAATCAAACCTTTCAAGATGAAAATGAAGCTGTAGAACTAGGCGTCATGATATAAAACTCCATAGGGGTAGAGTCAGGAAATCTTATTTTTCACAGAAAGGATGGTGGATGCACAGAGGATCATTAATGGAGAGAGGATGGAAATGAAGAAACCGAGTAACCTGTGGCAACTTTTGGTGTAACATTTCTCTATGGGGGTAACCGGCTCAAACAGCAGTTACAACCTTGAACAACTTACTGGGCAGACTGGATGGATCATTTTGGTCTTTATCTGCTGTCATTTACTATGTAACTATAAGGCACAGAAGATCAAAAGAGAATGACAAAGTCATCAAGCTACTTACCAGCAAGCAGTTGGCACATTCAGAATCATATCGAAGAAAAATAATGATGAACCAGCTGTAATGACCTGCAAAAAACAAACCAGTGTTAATGGTGAGTAGCTTTGCTTCAGCATAAATTTAGTGTAAATGAGCACATCTTTATTGTCCATAGACATGGAGGGAATGCAATTGATGCAAACGTAAACAGCACAAAAATATAGGACTGATCAGTACGAGGTACTTCAAAAGCTGAATCAAAATATATACAGGATGGATATGTGCTCTACAGTATAGCAAGGAATCATGAGAGCCCCCAAAACTCAAATTGAGATCCTGCTTGTCTACATACTCTCAGCAAGATCCTGGGCAAGTCACTTTCAGCCTGTGCCTCTGTTTATCGAACTGCAATGGAATAAATAATTACGTGCACTTCAGACACTTATCAAAAACCAAAGTCAGTGAATGCAGCAAGCTTATCCCCTCACCCTCCCGAGTAAACCTACCCTAGGTACGCAAGACTGTACAACATGATCTCCATTATGTAAATGTTTATTTATTTATATTCCAATTTCATGATACTTTAAGGTGGATTACATTTAGGTAAAGCAGATATTTCCCTATCCCGGCTTACAATTTAATGGAGAAATTTCTTGCCCTATAATTTCGTTTTCCTTAGTGTAGACAGATGGACTCAGGACCAGTGGGTTATGTTCCCCTGCCAGCAAATGGAGATGGAGCAAGCTGACATCACAGAATATATACTCCTGCAGTGACCCCAGCCTGCCAGTATTCTCTTCAAAAGCAAATGTAATGCTTAGACCCCCTTCAATTATTGCTAAATGCCGCAGCACAACTATTACCAGCACCAACGAGCATGAGCACATCACTCCAGTGCTATCTGAATTATGCTGGCTTCCGACTGTGGAACTCATTAAGTATACGATATCTCCTCTGATGTTTCACCCTGGAGCAATGCTTTTTTACAGCTTTATTGTCCATCTTGTCAGCTTCGCACCACACAATGAGGCCTGTTAGATGTGCCCTCACCATTGCATGCCAGATTTAGTGTTACCAGAGATTGTGCTTTTTCTGTGGCCACCCCGGTTACCTAGATTTCTTTTCCTGAAGCTCTACAATTGGCAGACAGCATTAAGAATTTTAAGACCCTGCTAAAAACATGACTATTTATACAAAAGTTTTATTAAGTCTGCAGAAGATTCCTTGTATATTTGAGTTGTATTATTGCTGTGAATTCTGATTTTTGTGTGTATTTATCGAAATGCTATGATTGGTTTTATGTACATTGCCCAGGATATAGGCGATTAATAAATTCAGATAAAAGATAAAAAAGATAACTGTGGACAGACTAGCAAACAACTTGACTAAAAACAGCCAACCATAACTGTACTCAAACAATAAACAGTGAACTCACTTAAGAATCTAGGTACCCCAATCTATGGACTGGATGAACATTTATCAATAATCCTTGGGAGCCAAAGTCCCACAGGAGGATCAGGCAGCAGCCGAAGGCAGGAAGCTGAGTTCATCTGTCTACACTAAGGAAAAGAAATGATCAGGTAAGTCATTTCTCCATTTCCTAGCATGTAGACAGAAGGGCTCAGGACCAGTGGGATGTACCAAAGTTACTCCCAAATAGGGTGGGAGGCTGCCCATGATACAGTCAACACTGCAAAGGCTGTGTCCTCCCAGGTCTGCACATCCAGATGATAAAACCTGGAAAAAGTATGTAAGGAGGACCACGTCGCAGCTTGGCAAATGTCGATGGGAGACAAAAACCTAACCTCCGTCCATGATACTGCCTAAGCTCTAGTGGAATGAGCCCTTACCTGAGGAGGCAATGGCTTTTCAGCATCCACATACATGGCCGTGACCACCTCCTTAATCCAGCGAGCTATCGTAGTCTGTGAAGCTGGTTTGCCCTGCTTCCTTCCACCATGAAGGACAAACAAATGATCCAACTTTCGGAAAGGTTCAGAAACCTCCAGATACCACACAAGTCTCTTGACATCCAAGGAACGCAGGACCTTATCCAGGGATGGCAAAGAAATGGACTGATTCAAATGAAACTCAAAGACCATCTTAGGCAAGAAGGATGGAACAGTACGCAACTGCAACACCCCTGGAGTCACCCAAAGGAACGGCTCCTGGCACGACAAGGCCTGCAACTCAGAAATGTGACGTGCAGAACATATTGCCAACAGGAACATTGTCTTCAGGTCAATAACCGCAAGGAAGAGCTAAACAGTGGTCAAAACTTAGGGCCCGCTAAAAAATCCAGGTTAAGACTCCACAAAAGAACCGGCAACTGCAAGGGAAGCTGAAGGTGCTTCACTCAAGAAATGGGCCACATCAGGATGGGACGATAGGGAGACAGCACTTACCGTGCCTCTGAAACATGTAAGATCCGCAACCTGAACCTTCAAGGAATTAAGGGCCAATCCCGTATTCAACTCATCTTGCAAAAACTCCAGAATAAGCGGGATTTTAACCAAACAAGGAAGAATACTGCGTTCCTTGTACCAGGCCTCAAACATTCTCCAAACCCACACATATGCTAGAGAAGTGGAAAACTTCCGAGCTTGGAGAAAGGTAGAAATCACTGCAGAAGAATATCCACGTTTCAAAACAGGTGAACTCTCTCATGAGTCAAACCGTAAGACAGAACAGAGCCGGATCCTCATGAAGAACCGGCCCCTGCTTCATCAGATCCATGTGTGGCAGAATTCGAAGGGGGTCCTCTAGCAGGAGTCTCCACAAATCCACATACTATGGATGACTGGGCCAATCTGGAACTACCAAGAGTACCAGCCCCTTGTGGATTTCGATTCTGCGAATGACCATGCCCAGCAAGGGCCACAGAGGAAAGGCATAAGCCACTCGTCTTCCAGCCAAGCCTGTACGAAAGCATCGATGCCCAGGGGCCCATGGATCTTCTCCTGAGACTGAATAATTGAGGAACCTTCGTATTGCAAGAAGTCCCCAGTGATCCACTATCAGCCAAAACGCCTCAGCAGAAAGACACCCATTATCCAGGGTCCAGACTATCCCTACTGAGAGTCTGCTCGCACCTTATCTTTTCCTGAGATCATCTGAAAATGTCCTTCTGCCCATTCCATAAGATGGTCTATTTCCTGCAACACTTGCTGGCTTTTGGTTCCTCCCTGGTGATTGAAGTAGGCCACCATCGTCATTTTGTCCAACATCATATAGACCACTCATGTAGTCTGAGGCTGAACTACAATCACGCCCAGTAGTCTGAGGCTGAACTACAAGCACGCCAACCTGACTGACTTGGCTTCCAGGCAATTGATGTTACAGAGAGCCTCTTCAGATGTCCAGCTTGCCTGGGCCATCAGTTCCTGACAGTGTGCTCCCGAACCCTGGAAACTCACATCTGTTGTGAGCTCCAGCCAATTCAGGAAGGTCAAGGAAATTCCCTTTCTCAGATAAGCCTCTTGCAACCATCACTGGAGGAGAGAGCAGATTTCTATCGGTAAATGGAGCCAAATCAAATAGTCCTGAGACTGAGGGTTGAAACGAGACAGCAGTGAGCGCTGAAGAGGACGCCTATGCACTCTTGATCACAGCACCACTTCCAGGGTTGCCACCATCAAGCTGAGTTCCTACAGATAGGACCATGCTGTCGGGCGTATAGTGTTTACCAACTGGCGCACCTGAGATATCAATTTCTGAATGCGAACTTCTGGCAGGAAAACTTTGCCCAGCCTCATGTCAAAGTGAACTGCCAGATACTCCAATGACTGAGAAGGCCAGAGGCTGCTCTTGGCCAGGATCACCATCCAACTGAACTCCTGCAGCAAGGAAGTTACCTTGTTGGGCACCAGACTGCTCTCTGCCAAATACTTGGCTTGAATCTGCCAGTCGTCCAAATATGGGGGTACCAGGATCCCATCTTTTCTCAACGCCATTGTCACGATCACAATAATCTTGGAAAAAGGTCTGGGGACGGTGGCCAGACCAAAAGGCAGCACCTGAAACGGATAATGGCGACCCAGCACGCAAAGTATAGAAAGCTTTGGTGCTCCAAATGGACGGGAATATAAAGGTAAGTCTCGGATAGATCCAGGGAGGTCAGAAACTTCCCTGATTGTATGGCCATTATCACAGATCATAAGGTTTCCATGTAAAAATGAGTCACCCGCAGATGATGGTTGAAACTCGAGGTCCAGGATGGGACAAAAGGAACTTCTTTCTTGGGTACAACAAAATAAATGGAATAGCACTCCATAATTTCCTGAGACGAAGGCACGGGAACTACAGCCTTCAACCGGAGGGGCCTCAGAAGCATAGACTCCGCTACATGCTTCTTCTGTGGGGAGTGGCAAGGAGACACCACGAACACCATCCCGAGGAATGCTGCGAAACTCCAGCGCATATCCTTCCCATATCACTTCCAGGACCCATTGATCCAATGTGATCTTGACCCACTTCTGATAAAAGAGAAATAGTCATCCCTTTAACTCCTCCTCCCAAAGGTGGGTTGGCAAACCTTCACTGGAAAACTCGAGATGGGCCGCCACCCGAGTCTGTTCCTCTCTTGGACTATCGGGGATGAAAGGACTGAAACTTACCAAAAGGCCAAGTCCTCTGATAAGTCAGGTTTCTGTAGGGATGAAAACACTTGGAACCCCTGAGACGACCCCTCATAGAAAGGGGGTGCTGCAATTGCTTCTTATCCTCCGGTAATCAGGGAACTGGAAATTCGCCCCACTTACCAGCCAGCTTTTCCAACTTGCTCCCAAACAAGGATAAGCCTTTAGAGGGCATTTTTGTAAGATCAGCCTTGGAGGCTGTGTCAGCTGACCAATTCCACAACCATAGCTGACGTCTGGCCACCACTACCGAAGCCACTCCTCTGGCCGAGGTATGGATCAAATCAGTGGGTTCCATAAATGCTCTGGAATTCATGCCCGAATCATCTACCTCCTGAGAGAGAAGCAGACAAGAACATGCCACAAGAGCACAACAGGAAGCAATCTGCATGGTCACTGCCACTGCATCAAAGGCCTGCTTAAGGATAGATTCAAACTGCTTATCATGCACATCCTTCAAGGCCACTCTTCCCTCCACAGGGATAGTCGTCCATTTAGATACAGCGCAGACAAGTGCATCCACTATGGGAAAATACAAACACTCTCTCACACCTGGATCCAGAGGGTATAGGCCTTCCGATGCCCAATGGTCTTTGAAATTTGCCTCCAGGGCATCCCATTCAAGATCAATCAATTCTTGAATGGTGTCCATAACAGGAAAAAAGCAAGAAGCTTTACACAAGGAGACCAAAACGGGATTCTTCTTTGGCTCTGACATACAATCCGCCCCAGGCACTCCCAGCATCTTCAATGACTGGGAAATCAGGGTCGGTAGTTCATCTCTAAGAAAGAACAGTAGCATGGCTCAATACGGCTCCAAACCAGGATGAATTTCACCTCTTCCAAGGAATCAGGATCTGCCTCATCATCATGGCGCTTAACTGTAGGATTGGAAGAGGAAGGGGCCACCGGCTGAGGGTCCGACCTGACCGGAGTGGGCAAAATGGAGGACTGCGCCTGAACAAAGGCTTGTAAACCTTAGAAAAAAAACTCCACCCAAGAAAATGCAACGGGATCCAGACCAAGTCGAGAAGGTACTGGAGCTGGCGCCATTGAACTGCCATCTCCTATGGAGAAGCCAGTCAAGGGAGTACCAAGATCTAGCGCATTTCCAGCCAAAACCATAACCAGACCATCAGAATGAGAGGATCCAGGTTGGGCAAAATCCAAGGAAAACAACTCTCCCTGAGCATCTGAACAGCGCTGACACATTTTGGAAGACAGGTCAGACTGAGAAGCTTTAATATGACAGGCAACACAAAGAGAAAGGCACCATGAGCAGCAGCAATTGTGCATTCAAACGGCTCGCACTCAAAAAAAGTTATGCGCACAAATTACAAGCACCCCAGCAGTAAGCATAGCAAGGCACATGCACTACTAGTGCGCCTTGCTGGAATGTATCACCACGCCTAAAAAATTTATGCGCACAAAAGTCACGCTTAGCGCATCCTGTAGAAGGCAGAAAGCACGCACAAGCTTGCAAAAATGCTGCCGCAGCTTACCACACAGTATACCAAGAAAAGCCTACTGCAGGGCCTAGCGCAGTTCCCCTAACCCTAATGGGAGCGGGAATGGTGTTGGGATGTCACGCCGAGCACAGAGACTGAAGGGAAACATAACCCACTGGTCCTGAGGCCATCTGTCTACACACTAGGAAATAGGTAAATTTACTAACCTGTGATAAGGCTATAGCCGGTAAACAGGATTTAACACATGATAAATGTTTATTGTGCGATATTTAGGCCTCCAATCCGCCCCTGTTACAATTAACTGCTTTTGCAGTTAATTGTAACAGGGTTACCTATGCAAAGCAGCTCTTGCATAGGTAACCCTATGCAAATAAAATAACGTGGCTATTTCTCCAAAACAGCCAGCTGTGTTATTCTATTGCTTTTTCAGGAGCTGTAGATAAAACATCTAAGGGCCCTGGGATGCTTAGGGCCACGTGGCTCAAAAACAACTCCTTTCCCCCCAAATTGAGCCAAATCCCCCCTGGGATTGTGCGAGACCTCATCCACCCCCCACAAGTACCTGTAGAAGCGGCACAGCTTAAGAAGAGTTTAAAAAAAATAGCAAAATTACTCACATGGCAACACCCTGGCCCTACCCAAACCCATCCCCTTTGTAAAAAAAAAAAAAAAAAAAGAAAAGTACCCTGTCCTAACCTGAGGCCTCCCACCCCATCCCCCAACATATACCATAATCCATGGGTATCTAGTGGGCCACCCTTACCCCTCCCTTACATAGACAGAAAACCCTGCCCCCCCACCTCCCCCCCCCCCCCCAGGTCCCCCTTGTACTTAAAAGAAGAGTCTCTGGTACTTTAGTACAGCCTGTGACGTCCACTAGCTCTGGTCAACCCCATTTTATAAAATGGCGCTGACCGGCCTGTGCTCCTGTCACATGATAGGGATAAAGGCCGGTCAGTACCATCTTGTAAAATGGCATCAACTCTCCCAGAGCTAGGCGGCACTTCAAACCACCAATAGACTACCAGTGTTTCTCAAACAGCGTGCTGTCGCACAGTGATGTGCCTTCAGACTTAATCAGGTGTATCACCACTGCCTGATGGCTCAGACCCATGCTAGGCCTGAGCTTGCTCTCAGCACCTCACAGCAATAACAGATACTAGCAGTGATTATTAAACATGCAGAAGCTCCTTTCTGAGAACATTTGTAATCAGACATGCCTCTTCATCCTAGCTGTAGCCTGAGCCCTGGAGTATGGTAATTTATGGGCAGCATGAAGGGCACAGATAGCTAGGCTCCACTTTGCGCAGCAACCACACTGTACAAAATATCTCCTCATCTTCCTCCTCTTGAGCTTCCTCTGAGTCTTTCCAGCCTCTGTCTTATCCCCAGGCTGAGTGAGATAGGGACAGCATGCACTGAGCACTGGATGTGGCTCACTCTGACTGTTAGGCAGCAACAGAGGAGCTCTGGCGGTCACATGCGGCAGCCAAAGTAACTAACCAAACTGGCTGTCTGCACCACATCTCCTTCTTCCTTCTCCTGGTCTTGTATGTAATGCCAGCTAAATCCATTGTGATGAGTTTGTGTGTGTCTCTGCCCCCATCACCCTTTGTTTTAAAATTTGGAAGAGAGACTGGTGGGGCTTTCAATGCTGCCATAGCTCTTTTTTGGCCATATGGGCTCTGTTCATGGCTGCGCTGCCTGCCCCCTGGAGGCTGGTGTGCCACAAGACATTTTTGTTAATGTAAATGTGCCTTGAGTTTGAAAAGTTTGGAAAACACCAGGGTCTTTTTTCCATGGTGGGGGGTGGGAGGCCCCACTAAACGCTAGAGATTATGGTGTATGTTGGGGGGTGGGGGCTAGGGGAACCTGTTACCAGAGGGTGGTCTTTGTGTAGGGGACAGAGTGTCACCATATGTGCAATTTTGCAATTTTTAAACTTGTTTTGGACTGCGCTGCCTCTAGAGCTGGGGGGGGGGGGGCCATGGCTGGGTGGAGATCTCAGCTCATTGCAAGGGGAGGAGGAGTTGTGTTGGGGCCGGGTGGCCCTTAAAAAAAAATGGCAGCCCTGTGTGAAGTGGGCCACCATTACAATTTTCAGGCCTTGCGGGTTATTTATTTATCGAAGAGTTTTTCTGCACAAAAAATATATTGTGGCGATATCACCACAACATTTTCCCGAGGAGGAGCAAAATCTCGCAGGAATTCTCCTGCAATGTTTCACCCCTTCTGCTCTAAAATATCACTGTATGGTAAATATCCCTCTAAATTTGTATCTGAGGCAATGGAGCATGAAGTGACTTGCATCCTTTTGCTTATACTCAAAGCCCCCGGGTCTCCTGATTCTGTAGCCAGGGCCACAATATCCTGCCCTCACTGCAGAACTGCATGGTCTCACATGGAATCGCAGGAGACCAAAGGTTGGGTCTGGGAAGCAGCAGCTGTCTAGCTAGCTGATTTGAACATATGTCAACAGGAAGAGAAACTGAGTGGCGATACTTTGGGCCATGTTCTCTTTTACCACTCAAGGTCCAACTGCTACTTTAAACTGTACTATAGTTAGAACCCAGGTAGCGCAACAGGAGAACAAGGCCTCTAACTTCCTTCTCCTGCCTACTCAAGATTGGAAGTATGAAAGATTGGCAGAGGACATGAGAAGACAGAGTGCTTCTGCATCAGGTGGGGAGGGAATGTGAGAGGGACTCCTCTCTCTCTCTCTCCCCCTCCCAAATCCCCATTTTTCTCCCCTGCACTCCCATCCTTCTTTCCTCCTCTTATCCTAAATTCCCTCCACCTCCTATTCTCCCAGCTTTCCCTTTCCTCTCCTCATCCATTTCCAATCCTCACTCCTCTCTAAGATCCCTTCTATTTTTCCCTCTCCTCACCATCTCAATCCTCCTTCCTTGTACAAGTTAAGATCCATTTCCCCCACCCAAAAACAAAATAAAGAATATTGTTTATTAAAACAGTTATAGACTGCCTTCCCAGCCCTCAATACAAGATAACGCCCAAAGAGATGCACAAAATTAAATAATGAATGAACCAGACACAAAGACTAGAAAATCAATATTTTCATAAAGTTACATGAACATTATTTAATATACAAATATGCCATAGAATTGCTGCAGAATTTCAGAAACTTGTCCCCTGAGTTTTCGAACTGTTACCATAGAATCTACACCTGGGTTGCTGCAGTAAACAAGGGGACTATGTCTATTGCTTGTATCTGGCTCACATCAGACATGAACTCTTGAATGCTGTTTTAAATATTCATCTCAATTTATTTTGTAATAAGTAGCACATTGCATAAATATATAAGCCTTCCCAAAAGTGATTTACAACTTTAAAACTGCAAAGAGTAAGAGGGTCCCCTACTGCAAGAGAAAGATCAAACAGAAAGGAAAACTAGCAAAACCACACAGGTAATAACAAGGAGGAGAAAGAAGAAAAGTGCAGACCAAAATTTCAGAGAAGGGAGAAAAACCACAAGTGACCTTTTAGATAGAATGAATAAAGATAGAGACTATTTATATTATGTGCTATTTGGAATGTCATGAAAGGGGACATACAAACACAAAATTTCATCTTATATGCAGTAGATCACCAGGGAGTCAAGTTTTATTATATCCACTCAACTGTTTTTCAAATTGTTAAACAAAACACCTATGGGACTTGTTCACAAGAGTACAACTGGGAATGGGGTAGATACTCTTCTAGTCAAGGAAGTGTATCTGCAAGAAGCTAGCAAAACTGAAAATGGACAAAGTCATGGAGCTGGATGGGATAGATCCTTAACCAATAAGCCTTATGCTTCACCTTGGATGCAACTCCAACATTACTCTCTGCATCAACGGCAGGGGGTGGCAGGAAACTCGAATCAAACAGTTACCAACAAGGGCCCTGAACTTGGAGGTCGGTGAAACAGATACCATAATATGGGAAAATAAGTGTGGGAGCTTGCTGGGCAGACTGAATGGGCCGTTTGGTCTTTTTCTGCTGTCATTTCTATGTTATGTTTCTATGACATTATGGGAGGACAGAGAGGTTCTGGCAAGTCTATCGAAGGAAGCGCTCAATAGATGTTTGGGAATGAGTGTGATCCCACAGAACTGAAGAAGGGTGGCTGCTATCCCTCTTTATAAAAGGTTGTAACAAAGAAGAGGCTGTAAACTAGAACAGGTTAATGTGAATCCGTTATTTACTCTTTTGGATAATAAGAACATAAGAAAATGCCATACTGGGTCAGACCAAGGGTCCATCAAGCCCAGCATCCTGTTTCCAACAGTGGCCAATCCAGGCCATAAGAACCTGGCAAGTACCCAAAAACTAAGTCTATTCCATGTAACCATTGCTAATGGAAAGAAAGACTAGGGGGCACTCCATGAAGTTAGCATGTGGCATATTTAAAACTAATCAGAGAAAGTTCTTTTTCACTCAACGCACAATTAAACTTTGGATTTTGTTGATAGAGGATGTGGTTAGTGCAGTTAGTGTAGCTGGGTTTAAAAAAGGATTGGATAAGTTCTTGGAGGAGAAGTCCATTCCCTGCTATTAATTAAGTTGACTTAGAAAATAGCCACTGCTATTACTAGCAACAGTAGAATGGAATAGACAGTTTTTGGGTACTTGCCAGTACTTATGGTCTGGATTGGCCACTGTTGGAAACAGGATGTTGGGCTTGATGGACTCTTGGTCTAACCCAGTATAGGCATGTTCTTATGATTAAAATCCCAGTGATGCTCCTTGTGACCTCGGGCAAATCACTTCATTTTCCATTGCCTTAGGTACAAACTTTGGACCTGATTTACTAAGCTTTTCTCCCCACAGACACAGAAAGGGAGGAAAACATTAGTAAGTTAGGCCCTTGGATTGTTAACCCACTGAGGACAAGGTAATACCTGCAGTACCTGAATGTAACTTGCCTTGAGCTTCCAGTGAATAGGCATGAGTTAAATAAAAGTAAGCAAATAATGTGAGAAGCCCGGGGATGGGTATTAAGGTGGTAGATTGGATAAGAAACTGGTTGACTGATAAGCAACGCAGGGTAACGGAAAATTGAATTGTCCCTGAGCAAAGAAGTGCTGTTCACCTGCTTTGTGGGCTGAAAGAGCTAATAATTCCAGTTTTAGCGACCTCAGATAATCAATCAGTAACATTTCTGGAGAGAGCTGCATCCAGTTCTCTCAGCCCCATAGAAGAATTGCAGTGCACGGTTGTATGTAATTGCTCTTTAATAAGAGCGAGGTAAAGCAATAGAAGAAAAGATATTCATGCTGATTCCCCAATGAAGGTCAGATATTATGGATCATAGCTCCTAATAAAAGTCAGACAGAATAAGGAAACAATCATGAATGACAGATCAGTGATGACAGCTGGATGTAAGAGGATATGCATGATGGATCCCTGATGAAAACTGAACAGCAAGGAATAATAAGGTCATTCATGATGAATCCCTCAGAGTTGGAAGAGGTAGGAATAAACAAGAAGTTCAATGTGATGCGTTTCTAATGAGAGTCAAACTGGAAGAGGGAAATATAGAGGCCATACATGGCTACCCCCTAAGAGGAAAAAGAAAGAGGATATAATGCTCAACCCTTTGTCTGTCCTCAAGGAAAAATCACACCAAGTGGTCTGTATATACTTCAAAGGAATTTAATAATTTTCCAAAATTCATATATCAAGGGACGTGTTTCCCAACACGGTCTGGGTTTCGCCATGTGGCTGCATCGGGAGTGACACATCAATTGCAAACAAAAATAATTCAGTATAAATGACAGACAATATCCTCAAGGCTATCCCCAGCATATATCAATACCATATACATACCATAAATATATTAAGTGATCAATACATACAAAATGATTATAGGACAGTACTGCATTGAATGAAACCAGAAGTAAAAAAGGATTAAAAAAATAGTGCCAAAAAGATCACAAGGTACAAGATAACCAATAAAAAAAAAGCCCAAGAATTCTGAATGCACAAATTTTGAACCTTTGCCACTGGAATGCAGATAGTAAAACTTGAGGTATTGAAATGAAACTCTAGGGGGGGGGGGGGGGGGACATCTTGAAACCAACATCAGGAAATATTTCTTCATGGAGAGGGAGGTGGATGCCAGGAATGTCCTTCCGGAAGAAGTGAGGAGGACAAAAACAGTAAAGGAATTCAAAAAGGCATGGGATAAACGCTGTAGATCCCTAAATGTTAGAGCATGGAAATGAAGAAAAGGGTACATGGGGGTAAACTTGCATGGAGCGGCAGTTTCTACCCTTAACCAATTAGCTTTCATGATTTTGACACAATTGCGACATCGCTCTCCACTTCAACAGTGGGGGTAAAAGAGGAATTGGATTCAAACAACAGCCATTACTGGGCCCTGACTTTTATGGTCTGGGGAACTGATACGCAGACATTAGGGAAAAAGTGCAGGACTTCTTCTAGAGCCAAGTCCAAAAACAAAGCACTTCAAGCAGCATTGTCTAAATTATCAAGCCTGCTCACCCTGTAAAAATATTGCTAGTAGTATTACTACCCTTAACATGAGGCTTGGGGGTAATCTGCACGTAATGGCAGTTACTATCCTTAAAAGTAACATGGGGTAACCTGCACAGAGTTGCAGTTACTACAAAAGAAACTTGCTAGGCAGACTGGATGGACCATTTGGTCTTTTTCTGCAGTCATTACTATGTAACTATGAATGGGAAAAAGAATCACATCAGATAGAGCAGCCAATCAGATAGGGCCAATACAAAACAATGAATAGCAAACACACAAAAAATCAATGAGAAACCATATGGAATAGAGCAACCGATCAGGAAATAGAAGAATGTTAAATGTGAAAAAAGCAATTGCTACAAGAAATATTATATTACAAGATCCAGTCAAAAATGACCAGACCACAAAGTAAAATAAAATGTTGAAAACAAACCCATTTAGAGAGACCGTTCAGAAAAACACAGACCACTCAATTTTGCAGTTTAAACCAAAAGGGGCAAGAGGGGTATATCGACCATTGCTCATTGCAGATAAGCTATTCATCAAAATTCCCACTATGACCCCGTGGGCAAAGAACTTCAATGGCAAAATACTGTAAATCAGAAATAGTGTGTTCCAATGCAGATCAATGCAATACTAGTGATGCTTCCTCCCTGGAATTTCAGATGCAGCTAAGATGTTAAAAAATACAGATGTGTCATGTTTTTCCCCATAAAGAAAAGGGGCATGGGCAAATAATTACATAGAAAGTCCCCAAAGAGCAGAGATAGGATGACCAAGTTCTGAAAAAGCTCAAACCCCTCCTCCATTTCTAAGATTTCAGGACTGTCCTTCAATCCACACTCTTCCTCCAAGACTGACTACTGTAACACTCTCCTCCTTGGGCTCCACATCTCTTCCACCAAACCGCTACAGATGCCCCAGAACGCAGCAGCTAGAATCTTAACCAACACCAACCGGGGATCACACATCACTCCTATCCTCCAGAACCTACACTGGCTGCTAATAAAATACAGAATCTTGCACAAATCACTCACCACAATACACAAAACCATCCATAAACAGCTACAACTAGATCTGCAAATCCCACTCAAACTATACTCCTCCTCAATACCCATCAGAGAAGCATATAAAGGAACCCTCCAAGTCCCTCCAACAAAAGCCACGCGTCTATCAACTAGCAAACAATGAGCTTTCTCTATTGCAGGCCCTGCCATTTGGAATAACATGCCCACAGACCTCAGACTGGAACCCTGCCTTCTAACCTTTCGAAAAAAACTTAAGACTTGGCTTTTCCTTCAAGCCTTCCCTTAGCTTTCCAAACCGTCAATATACTACCCATCCAGACACTATTCCCTGACTAGACACCCCACCTAATCTCCGGCACTATATATTTTTATTTATTTAGTTCCGCTGTCCTTTGTTTCTGGCTACCCTAGCCCCCAAGTTCTATTTCCTTGTTTTATGTAACTTTTTTGCTTCTTTGTTAATAGGTTTATTAAGTTAATCCATATGTTCCATGTAAACCGATTTGATATGAATCTATTCATGAAGGTCGGTATAGAAAAGTATTAAATAAATAAAAATAAACAAATTGAGAGAAAAAGCAGGAAAAAAGGGCATGAAGTGCACTGAAAATAGGGATAATGACACAAAGAAGATACAGAAGGAGCCACTGCATCCTGTAGTTCCGATGAGACTAATCAATCCCTTAAATTCTTACCCTGATAAAAGGGAAAACGGGAAGCTCACTTTGAACAGGGTGAGGGGATAATATAGGCCAATAACATTTAATAATAGAGCAAACCTGGCCAACCCCGGTGAAAACAGGTAACAGTCACGATCAGTGAGCCCTTGTGCTATGGCATGGTTGGCACAACCTAGTAGGCGAACTTACTAGGCCCACGCTAACAGCTAGTGAACACACACTTCGACGCAACTGGTTTCCAGGGGCTGGCAGGACTTAGGCAAATGTCCTTAGGGGTAGTCAGAGTAAGACTGTCCAGTGATGGACTAGAGTCAGGGCAGGCAGCATACAGACTGAAATCAGGGGCAGGCCAAGAGTCAGGGCACAAGGCAGGCAAGAGAATAGTCAAAGTCTGAAGCTAAGGTCAGATCCAAAAGAGCAAACAGAAGGACTGGAAGGGTACTGAGCAAAATGAGGCAAGGCTGGCTAAGTCAAGGAAGCAGAAAACGCTGAGGCAAAATATGTTGCACATAAGGTACTGCTTAGGTACTGGTGGGGAATGCGGCCAGGGTCTAAATACCCCACGCTGAGGCAATGGTTCCTGCCATGAAGCCTATTTAATCTGCTGGGGTGCATGCGCACACTGGCTTATCGAGGGCATGGTGGCGTCCAGATTGGTAGGGCGTCAACATTTCAGCCACATGGCAGGCCCTCAGCGTTCGTGGTCTGACCATGTCGGAAAGGTTGGCAGCATTTGGAATTAAGTGAGGCCGGCGACTGGCCAAATGTTACACACACAGATCAGTCTATTAGAAGTCACATCGGACTGGGTAGACGAGAAGATTGCAGTTAATATAAAAGTGTCTGCTTGAAAGCAGACTAACACCTTTTAGGATAGGTCAGGAGATGCTTTCTTCTTCTGGGCTTGTTCCTGGAACTTTAAATCCACATGGATAGCCAGGGCAAAGAGTGCCTCCAGGGAGGATGAAAGATCTCGGTCTGCCAGTTCATCTCTGATTCTCTCAGCTAGCCCTTGCTAGAAGATGGCCGCTTGGCTACCTTCACCCCAGCCAACCTCGGAGGCCAGAGTGCGGAATTCTACAGCATACTCTCCCACAGTGCGAGTGCCTTGCAGATACGTAGCAATTCTATGGCCGCAGACAAGATACAACCAAGCTTGTCAAAAATCAGGTGAAAACTGTTGTATAAAGTTGTCAAAATTCTCAAGGAGTGCATTGCCTTGTTCCCACAAGGAGAAGCCCAGGTAAGGGAAAAGTCATCCAATAAGGAGCGTATATATGTCACCTTAATGCGGTCTGAGGGGAAATGAGCCTCCTAAAGTTAAAAGTGCATCTTACATAAATTGAGCAACCTCTTGCATGCCTTGGTGTCACCATCGTACCTGGGAGGAGGCAGAAAATGTCCCATGGATTCCAAGGCCCGAGCGGGCGCAGGTGGAGGATGTGCCAGAGCTAGTGCTGGAGCTGGTAGATGGCCCTGCACGGTGTCCAATCGTTGAGCAAGAGCTTGAAGTAATCCAGTCGCATGGTTAAGCTGCTGAGCTTGATGGGTTGAACTTTGGAGGAGGCCAGCTAGAGAATTCAGCTAGTCCTGTTGTTGCTGCACCCGGAGTGCCAATCCAGCAATGCCCTGTACTGGGGATGAGTCTGCTGAGCTCATGGCCTCAGCAAACTGTTACAGTCGATGAGCCCTTGTGCTGTGGTATGGTTAGCACCACCCAGCAGCAAACCTACTAGGCCCACTTAGACAGCTGGTGAACAATGCCTTCAACGGTACGGAGATGAAGCTGAGGTTAGATCCAAGAAAGCAAACAGGACTGGAAGGGTAGGGAGCAAGAACGAGGCTAGGCTGGAAGGCTGGACAAGACAAGGTTGGATGAGGCAAGGAAGCCAGAAACACTGAGACAACGTGTACTGTACACAAAGCAGGAGGCATGTTGCCGAGGAACAGGTGGGGAGTGCAGCCAGGGTCTAAATAGCCCAGCATGGCAACATCCTCAGGAGACACCAAGGCAATAGTTCCCACCACAGAGCCTATTTAGCATGCTTTGTATGCACACGCGCACTTGCCTATGGAGGGCATAGCAGCGGCGTTCCAGCTGCATGTCAGGCCCTTGGCATTAGTGGTCCAGACCACATCAGAAAGGGTTGGCAACATTTGGAAGTGAAGCCAGTTGCAGGCTGAAACATAGCCAGCCAAATGTTACAGACACAGATCAGTCTGTTAGAAGTTATATCGGACTGGGGAGATGAGAAGATTGCAGTTAATATAAAAGCGTCCACTTAAAAGCAGACTAACACCTTTATAGGATAACCCCTAGAAAGGAAAACATCTATCATTTTATATGCTTGTTCCAAAAAAAAATCCCTGTGCGTAAGCGAAAAAAAACTAACCAACAGGCATATTATCCTGAAGGATCCGTGGTCATGTAGCAAACAGGAATATTATCCTGAAGCATACATAATACTCTACTTTGCTACATAAATACTCATGTAGCAAAGTAGAGTATTATGGTTGGTAGGTTTACAAAAAAATAGAGGTTGAAAAAGAACAATATTGTACCAAAATTAAGACATCTAGAAAAGCAACCTGAGATGGACGTGCAGTATACTGAAAGCATACGTTTGGATCACAAGTGTTCAGCCAATCAAAAAAATAAATAAAACTGAGTCTCTGTGCCCAACCAAACAAAACCATAGCAGTATAAGAACATGCCATACTGGGTCAGACCAAGGGTCCATCAAGCCCAGCATCCTGTTTCCAACAGTGGCCAATCCAGGCCATAAGAACCTGGCAAGTACCCAAAAACTAAGTCTATTCCATGTTACCATTGCTAGTAATAGCAGTGGCTATTTTCTAATTCAACTTAATTAATAGCAGGTAATGGACTTCTCCTCCAAGAACTTATCCAATCCTTTTTTAAACACAGCTATACTAACTGCACTAACCACATCCTCTGGCAACAAATTCCAGAGTTTAATTGTGCATTGAGTAAAAAAGAACTTTCTCCGATTAGTTTTAAATGTGCCACATGCTAACTTCATTGAGTGCCCCCTAGTCTATTATCCGAAAGAGTAAATAACTGATTCACATTAACCCGTTCTAGACCTCATGATTTTAAACACCTCTATCATATCCCCCTCTCAGCCGTCTGTTTTCATAGACCAAAAAAGAGAAGTGTACAACAATGTGGACTCAAAATGGATCATATAAATGCATGCGATCTCAGGGATGATTGTGGCCCCCATCACATTGCCTTTTACTTGCTAGAAAAAAAAGTGTCTTGAAACCAAAAAAAAATATTCATCAGGCAAGACGGGTGAGGTCTATTAGAAAACTGGTGAGTACGTGAGGCTCAGAGGATCTCCAGTTCAAAGCAGATTCAACTATGGTGATTGTAGATTCTTGAGGGATGTTAAAAGTAGAGAGATTCTATATTCAACGTGACAAAAAAATATGTAGTACAGGGGATAGTCACTGGTCCCAGGATATAGATTAAGTGATCCGAGTCACACACGTATAATGGAATCAAGGGTACAAAAAGTTGCAGAAATGTATCTATAAATTTGGACAAAGGCTCTAGAAAGGAGTCAATACCAAACACAATGGGGTGGCCCGCAGGATTATGGAGGGGCTTAAGAATCTTCTGGAGAACATAGAATGTAGGAACAATAGGATGCTTCTCTATCAGAAAATCCGCTTCACAGTTGGTGTCGATCCAGACCTGATTGCATTAATGAAGAAATCTGATTGGCAAGGTCGAGGGTGGGATCGGTGGATAATGGTTTATAATAGAAAACTGCCTTAAAATGTCACACACATAGTCAGGATTTGTCTGCCGGCTTAACAACAACTGAACAGTCAACAGCCAAAGTTTTGACAGCTGACAGATCCATACGGGACAGGTTATGGTAACAGTGATGAGGCTGCGCTTCAGAGAGGGAAAGGTCTGGCTAAACCAGCCATTCAAAAGCGGATGCCGATAGAGCCAGGCTCGAAGGACACTATTTTGTATGTATAGTTGACCTAGTGTATTTGTGGTATGTATTTTCTTATACAGTACAGATCATTTGGTGTGATCTTCCCTGGGGACAGGCAAAGAGTTGAGTGAGATACCCTCTTTTTCTTTCAATTTGACATTTTTGTATACTGCCTCATTTTCTCTACTGCTCCATTTGCTTTTGCCCCCCTGAGAGGGCCAGAGCAAAGGCAGAGTGAGAGGGACACTTGCCCCAGGTGATCGACTGAGGAGGGGGCCAAATAAAGACAAAAACATCCATTATTAAAACCAAAAAGGTTGGGCTACCTTGTAAACTTACAAACACCCAATATTCATTTCACTCCAGGTGCAGCGGTGGGGGTGGGGAGGAAGCCAGGGCATCCTTAAACCCACTACATAGAACACTTGTCTGCCAGACACCAGTCTCATCTCTCTGTGGAGTGCAGAGCCCTAGAAGACACACTGCTAGTGGAAAAACTGAAACCTTTGTAGGTTGTGAAAGCTTATTACGGATATTTGAACAAAGGACCTGCTCAGTCACACAGCCACATGCACTACACTATAAATAGTAGGCATGAGCATTTGCTTCAATTGTTTTTATGTGCGTAACTCTTAGATTTTATAGTATACGTAAAAACAGATATGTGCACATAACAGATAGTGTGCACATAACTTGAGTTATTAATAGTACATGCATACTCTCTGTTGTGCATGTACTATAAAGTCCATGATTTAGGCACCTAAATAATGAAAACGAATGAACTGAATGCATATGCCTAATAAATTGTATGCTGAGCCAAGAAAAGGTATCATGATCTACAAAGAGTCCAGTAAGCTACCATCACCAAGCTCTCGCTATCATTAGGCTGTTTCATTTTCTCCCTTAAATATATCTAGCACTTAAAATTGTGTGCCTCATTCTCTGCATACAAAAGTTCAACTCTTGTGAGCCATGGAAAAATTATTGGATGCGAACGGGAATGACTCGTCTTCCCAAATTTTGCAGAAAGTCACAGGGTAATTACAAATCAGTTACTTTCAAAGCCTGTGAAATAAACAGAACCGTTTACATAGTTTTGCAACACTACAATCAGTATAGGGGTTAATAATTCAAGGAATTTGTTCTCAGCCTATGCATCCTTAAACAGAAATAGCAATACTATTTCATTTAAAATACACCCTGCCCCCCCCTTAACGACGACAAATGATAGATGTGGACTGCTTTTATGCTCTTAAAAGATATTCAAAATTGTATTTCCCATCGCATGAATCTCATGGGAAAATATTATTCATAGGTAAACAATTCCCAGCCCGGGCAACTTTTATTATTTATTTATTTTCTAAATCTTTTGCTGAACTAGTTCCACATGGCATGTCAGTAATAACACAGCAGCAATGTTCTGCATTCTGCTTCCTTGCACGCTTACCGAGTTTCAGAGGTGATGTAATGGAAAAAAAAAATCAACACACTGAACACTAGAAGGAGAATCATGTTTGCTTAAGGCTTTACTTTTTCCATAAACTAGGATGCTTTTCATTGTTGTACAACCAGTGGGGAGGAAGGGAAGGGGGTGGAGATTGAGAACAGGAAAGGATAATATTTAATTAACATCAAAAAACAAACACTGCATTTCTATTAAATATCATATGAAGGACGTGCTGAAATGCAGATGTTTGATAGATGTTTGCTGCAGGCTAATATCTAGTAATTTGAAAATTAATTTTCTGACCAGAATACCATCTTGACAAAATACAAAAATACGAACTTTTTCTAATGTCATTTTTGATTGGGCTTTTTAAAAAATGTATAGTTATTATGAATTTTCTTGCCAGGTTAGATCCAAATTCAGATTATTTTTAGAAATGCTGTGGGTGGAAGGATTAGGTCTCACTTACATGTGACCTATTTCATAGGAATTTTGGTTCTCAAGTTGAAAAAGATCTCTAAATTTCTCAAGTTTCAGTTTGCATGGCAAAATGGAGGAGTAGCCTAGTGATTAGAGCAGTGGGCTACGAACCAGGAGACCAGGGTTTGAGTCCCACTGTCACTCCTCGTGACCTTGGGCAAGTCGCTTTACGCTCCATTGCCTCAGGTACAAACTTACCCCTAGATTCATCAAAATGTTCTAACGCATAGATAATGCCTGCGATAAAAAAGGCTTTAGGGAAATTTTAGACTTACCACATCACGTGATAACATACCACTTTGCATCGGTAGTATCATGTGACGTGGTAAACTTATCGCACCCTGCGATAATTCCTATTTTCGCATCTTGTGCAGAGAGAGACAGACAGACAGACTAACTACAAGACCTTCATAGTAGTGAAATATTTATATCTCTATAGGAGGGCCATCTAATATGTCGAGGTGAGGTGTTGTTGGTGGTTTAGGGGCCAGTTTCTCATGTAGAGTGAGATGTACGAACAGCACAGTACACCTTGGTCAAGATTTGACATCATTTGGAGTGAGGAAAGTCTCCCAAAGATGCCATTTCTACTATGTTCTCTCACCCTAGCTTGATGGACTCTGTAACAGGGTACCATAACACATTTTGATGAATGACCCAGTCTGATTGTAAGCCCTCTGAGAATAGGGAAATACCTATAGTACCTGAATGTAATCCTCTTTGAAGTGCCAAAGAGTGGAATATAAAATCTAAATAAACTGCTTTGCCAAGTTTGGATAGAGTTTGCTATCACCAGCAACGTTATACAAATTGTCAAACCAGCTGATAGAGGCTGCCTGACAAATTTCTTTTATTGGACTCGCAAACCCATCACCAATTTCAGGGTAAATACTGGAATGTAGTAAAAACAAAACATTCTACGCAGAATTAATGGCTCCTACTTTCAAGGATGTGTCCATGCGTATACATCCTCTGACATACCCTGACAATTTGGGGTTATTAAAGTGCACACCCACACATGGGCTCACTGACCTCATAAGGCTACTTTGCTTCCTTCGGAAAGTAGGCAAAAAATGAGATGGTTATACACTTGGAAGGGAGAGGAATTATTAGCAAGAATTGGCATGGGATGAGCCTGCCAGACTAACTTTATTGGGTTTCTTTGGAATGACAGCTGCCACGCCGACGTGGGAAACATGACTGCTATAGTCTGCCTGGATTTTGCTAAAACCTTTGGTAACAGTTTTACATGAAGGCTGACTTTCAAATTAAGGTACATTAGGGGGTTCCACAGGGGTCTTCACTGGACCACTTATTTTTATCAATTACCTTGAGGAAATAAACAATATTGCCATTTTTGCAGATGACACAAACAATATCATATAGTAAACATACAACAGGACCCTCTGAACTTAGATACTTTAGACAAATGGAAAGAAAACTGACCAATGAGATTTAATGTGGATAAATATAAGGCAATCTATTCGGGCATAAGAACAGGCAGATGAGATATCTGAATGGGGCAATTCAAGCTAATACTAGCCAGGAAAAAGACCTGGGTATATTAGAGGCTGATGTTCAGACTTAGCTAGATATATGGCGGGGTTTGAAAATCCCTGCTGGCTGCCCTCCTCCAACTTATCTGGTTGTTAGCCAGATAAAACAGATAACTTAAGAAGCATTTCGGGGGGTGTTTTCAGGCAGAGTTAAGTTATCCTGCTAACCCCTATATTCAGTGGTCTATGGTTTAACACTGGGATGTAAATGGCACACTGTGAAAAATAAACCCGTTTCCTACATTAGATTCTTCTGTGGTTTACTGGTCACGTTTTCTGAGAGTACTCGATAAAAGTCACTTCCCTCCCCCCCCTCCCTCTTTATCCATTTAGTTACTGCACTGTAGAAACACAATGCAAGTTACAAAAACCCACTTCAGAAAGACTCATCCCGAACACTGCATGCCAGGCTTCCTTAAAGGCTAGCAGCGCTTGGCAAAAGTCTTCTCAGACATACAATATGTGAAAGTTGAAGGAAAAACAGCCCCGGAGTTACCAAACCCTATTCCAGCAGTCACGCTTGTTAAAGGTTTCCTAATTAATAATGTGACATTTATTAAAGAGCTAGGAAGCCAGTAAGGTACGATTAAGCGTGCGCTGCAAATGAAGTCGTGTGTGTGTGTGTCCCTATTCCACCATCGCAATCTCCTGTTTCCAGAACACCCTGAATTTAAAATATATCTTTCAAATAAAATGGACACCCACATGTTGCACATACGTACACGTGCAACGCTTCATGGCCAGAATCTGAGATGTCGTCATGGAAACTAATTCGAAGACTTTACTGTACCGCAAAGTTCATAATTAAAGCTTGTTGCCACGACGCCAGGCTGCCTCCATGGAAACCACAAAGCCTGCACTTCGGCGTATGGGCCCACGGACAGAGCTGAAGTTTTTTGTTTTTTCCCTTCACTCGGAGAAATAAGGACATTAAAAACGCAAAGTGCAGAGCGGGAAGACTCTTTACAAGCAATCGGGCAAAGTGGACTGTAAAGCACAGACTCCCAAGGAAACGTCTCGCTAGTCCACAGAGGGAAATCTCACGCTGCTGCCTGTCAAACAAAGCCTAATGGGTAGAGCGGAACATTTAAACTCAGAATAGTAATATCCCCCTCCGATAGTACACAAAATGGTATTCTCCCCCCCCCCCCCCGCCTCCCCCAACCAAATGCGCTTTTTCACAGGCTGAGCCTGTCCACTAAACTGAGATTTGCAATCCTGAGTGGCTGGGGGGGGGGGGGGGTGCGGGGGCAGTTTAATAGGAAAAATCCAGAATGCAGTGAAGCAGAACTCAAGAAAAACAGGAATGGGTCAGACAGAAATATTAGCATGCACCATCAATTAATTCATCAGTTAGACTAAAGATCTGACAGGAAGCATTTGCCACCAATAAATGCTTCGCTTCTTAGAGGTTCATATTTAAAAAAAAAGAACATCTCAACCTGGCCACCCAAAAGCTGGGAAAATTGAAGGGGCTGGATGGCTCAGGGGAATGGCCCTTCATCTCTCGCGGGCCGATGTAACAAGGTGCACCAAAGCCGCCGCGGGTTTGTGCTCGCCTATACGTGCATTTCTACACGTTTTCCTGCATAAAGCCCTATACGGGTATGTAATAAAGGTTTTGTGCATGGGACAAAAGCGTGTACAAACGCACTTACAGACCTGTGGGTTTTTCTGCGCGAATGCATACCAATGGCATGAGCAATACAGGAAGCCGGTTTGCAGAGAGATCGGGTTAGTGTGGGTTTTTTAATGCAGGTTTTTAGCGCCTGGGTCAGGGCAGGAGGGAAATGAAAGCACCGGCGTAGACACCGTTTTTTTTTCATGCTTTTGCGGGTCAGCCAGGTAGAGAGAAGGCAGCTTCTCAATGAGGCAGAATCCCCTATTTGCATTTCACGCTCTCTCCAGCGGTCAGAATCCGATCATGAAAGGGGTTAGATATTAATGATGTGCATTCGTTTCATTCGTTTCCTATACAAGCATGTAATATTAAACAAATGAAATGAATGAAACGAATGCACATCCCTATTAGATATTGCTCTACCCACCTTTACATCAACCTCTGGACCACTAATTTATTCTTTTTTTTTTAAATAGAAAGGCTTTTGCTGTGAGAATCAATTGCAGGCATTCACATGCCGATGGGTGTCCACACGGGTTTCTGCACAGATGTCTGCACGTTTTACTACATAGGGCCATTGGTGCGCGTTACTGCGTGCATTTTGGCACTTATGTTTGGTGTGTGTGGATTTTATGCGGTTATTTAATTAACATAGTGGCTGTTATTACATCCCGAGCTTCCACTGTTTTTTGCTGTGTGTGCAAAGAAGTCCACGCAGAAAAATCAGCGCAGGTCTTATTATATCAGCCCCTAGGTGAGCAGTTCAAAGGTGACATAGGTCAGGAGTAAAGATCATTACCATCTGAAAGCGATTCGATGGCCCATGTCTCTGTCCAGCTCCCAAGTGGACAGGTGGGAAACACCATTAAATTTATCAGTAACTGGCAGAACTCTTAGCTGTCTCAGCAGAGGGGTTGCAGAGGCAAGAAAGAATTAGATGTTGAGCCTTGGAGCTGGTCTCCTCTCGAGTAGGGCTGAGACACACTGGCAGAGCAGGGTCTGCTCTGTACAGAAATGTAGGACTTCAGCTTCCAGTGTGGCCAAATCCAGCACCTTTCATGAGCACTAAATTCAACAGAATGAAATTGCAAAAAAATGCTGACTAAACAGAAATACAGTTCCATCCCATCCACAAATTTATTGCATTTAATTGAATTTCCCTCCAGGCAAGTTGCAATATATCATTAAAAACATGTCCATAATAAATATTAATATACAATAATATACAAAGGAGGGTAATTTTCACACAGCCCACACAGTGCTAAAATCTGTATGTACAGCATGCATTCAGACATTACCGAGTATTTGCAATGCAAACTTATGTGCGTAGACTTGCTTTGGAGATAATTAGCCAAGTATGTGCACATCTCACTATGCACAAATTTACGCCTGCTCCAGGCAGGGAGTAACTTGTGCATGGTAACCTGCACGCATAAATTATAAAATCAAAACCTACGCATGCAAGTCAGAATTCTACCCCAGCTCCGCCTCCAGGAATGCAACTCCACCCTAACTCCGCCCCAGGAACAAACTTTTATGCACATAACCACCAGGGCTATTTTCAAGAGCCACTCACAAGCATAAAATCAGGATTTGCAAACATAAGTGGATTTGAAAATTATCCCCAGCATAGAGTTAATATATCCCAGAGGTCAATATTCAGGAACCTTGACCCCCCTACCTGACCCCTTCCATAGTTTCTGACCACCCAGAAAAGTAGCAGGGTGGCAGGAAGGATGGAGGGTGGGCTAGATTGCAGGAATGTGTGTGTGTTTGTGTTTTGCACATTCACTCATCTGACCTCATGTACGCTCGCTGCCTATTTCCTTTTATTTCTTATACCTTTCTCCACCCCTTCCCCTTTTTTCCCTCCTCTCACTCCCCTCTTTTGCAACATGCCACTTTCATGATATAAGCAAAACAACCCCTTCAGAGACCGTAATCCAGGGAGACACACAAACTAGATATCTGCACTCTGCGCCTCCAAAGCCTGCAGTCTTATCGGATAATGTTCATACTCTCGCCCTCTCAGCTCTGAAGAGATGATAACAGTTGGGAGCTCCAGGAACCACCATCCTTATCTGACTTTCCTTAGCTGCCCACAGAGCTCAGTGCGCCCTCCTCCTTAAGGCCTACACCACTCTCCATAGCAGCCAAAAACTCCTTATAGCTTTGCTGCAGCCTCTCCCCTCTGTTTTCAGCCCGAGTGGCTCCCCCTGCACAAGCAGCATCAACACCAGCAATGCATAACACAGTCAATCAGTGGTGGCCTTGCTCTTCTGACATCAAGCACCTGAGCTGCGGAATGCGATTCCACCAGCACCACTGCAGGCCAGATCAACCTTCATCTGCCACTGCTGCTGCGGGCCAGAACAGGCTCCTTCTGCCTTTGCTGCCTGGGGCCAGATTAAATTTAACCAAGAGCTGCATCTGACTCTTGGGCCAAGGTTTGGGGCACTCCTGCTGTATAGCCTAGGCATCATGATTTTCTGACAATATGATACAACATTGATTTTATGGCTTCTGGTTGCAGGTCCAGTCCAACAGATATTAAACATGCTGTGGCATCAAACAAAACTCGAGCATACTTTGTAGTGGGGAAGGGGCTGTTTTTTGGATTATTTTTGACCTGGTAGTTCTTCTTTCCTCTTTCTTCCAGCTCAGATCAGAAATAGTGCTGGGATCCTGGCACCATGAACCCTCATTTGCAATTACTTTGCGAGTTTTCCCCCAGTTTAAATAGACCCTCTTACTGCTCCCAGCCTGGTCACGGCAGCAACAGTCCTGAGGCTGGGAGCCGTGCACCAGGGCTCCTTCTGGAACCCCAATACCATGGTCTCTAAACCCAGCCCACCAGGTATCACCTTTAATCATGACCCCCTCCCCCCCAGGGGCTGCGAGTGCTGCCTCGGTAGCATCCTCAGGCCCTGTCAACCTGGGATACAAAAGGCCCAATCCAGGAATCAAACAGAGGACTCTCCAGATGGCAGCGCGCAGCAACACCAGTGAACCAGCCCTCAAGCCTACTCTGCATTCGGAGTAAATAAAAGCCTCCTTCCGAATCACAGAATCAAAAACAGTGACCAAACCTTTCCCTCTGTGTCTATAAAGCGCAAAAAAAAAAAAAAAAAAAAAAAGAGGCTTCCGCTATGGGGTTTATTAGCCCAAGCAGCGTACTCTTGATGGCAATTTCAGCACGACCTCCTCAGTCACACAGGCAGCACCATAAAGTTTCCGAATGGAAAACCAGATTCGCTTGTTTCTCTCCATGGGTCCCCCGAGTCCGCAGCAGAACAGTCTCAGGACCGGCTGACCGCTCCTCCTTTCTTGGCTCCTCCTCAGCACAAAGGCAATCTGGCTTCCTTACCATCAGAAATTGCTGAGAATTCTCCAGCAGGTCTGAGAGGAGGACACAGTGGGACCATAATCACTGTGGGGGGGGTGGAAAATACACATTTCCATATGGTAATTTAAAGCTGCTCTTTTAGGTCTTTGTCAGACATCTACGGCCATTCTGTTTGATTTGTTTTCTTGTCATTATTACTTATATTTACATTAAAATGAAACAACTTATGTTGCATTTCTTTCCATATTTTCTTTCATAAAGAGAGACTGCAATTTACAGTGTATAACTGGCAAAAGTTATTCTGCTTTCCATATTCATTCTCTCCCTTGATGTACCGATTTCAGTAGCCCATTCAACCAAGGAACAATCGCATAAAAGAAAACTGAAGTCCAGTGCAGCATTTCAGAAGCGTACCAGCATCTTTTCTCCCTTTGGTAGAGGCAGAAGCAGTAGCTGCAGGTCCCAAAAGGTTCTCTCTTTCACTCATTACAACATCTTCATGCTCCTGCTGGGGCCCGAAACAGCTGGCTTAAACAATGCCACTGCTTTCTGACCGGCAGTAAACAGCTGATGCTTTTTTTTTTTTTTTTTTTTTTAAATTACCGTTGCGGCCCCCCGGCACAGCTGACTGGAGCTGGAGGTTGGCTGCTGCTACTCACTTTGCCCAGAACAGCTGATCAGGCCAGCGGTTCTCTCCTCTTCTCCTCCCAGCTGCTGAGCTGTCAGCTCAACCATTTAAAAAAAACAAAAAAACCCCCCATAAAAAACAAACCCTCCCTTGCTGAGGCTTTCTCCCAGCTCTCCCCCTCAGCAGGAAGGAAGAAACTGTTCTGTAGCCTGCACAGTTTGGAGGAAGAAGCAAGTCAGCCCACAGAGGTAAGATGGAGGGAGGGCAGAAGAGTGTGCTAGGGTAGTGTTTCCCAACCTTCTCCTGAAGGTACATGGATAGTATCCAATCACGCAAGGCAGGTGCTAGCATTTTTGCTGCCCTGTGCAAACAGTTATTGTGCTGCCCTCCGCTCCATTCTGTTTTGTTTTTTTTTAACACAGAATTCTTGTTGTTTTCCAAATAACCAACACACAACAGAAACTATTGGTTTCGTGCTGTATCCCAGGATCCCCTTTCCCCATTTTAAAAAGCCCTGCTCTCTCCAGCGACACAAACTTTGAAAAATGACAAACCCCCCTGAACATATTTTACCCCATCCACAGGTGAAAAATTCCTAAATTGTGCAGGAGTGATCCCCATGTGCTCTTGCCCCATCTACCAATATGTAAAAATGGCACTGGCTGGGTCTTATAGCCATTACCAATTTTTTGTACAGAAAAACCTGTACTGCTGTGATGCCACCCAGATAACCCTGCAAAAAAAAAAAAAAAAGTCACTTGGAACCAATATGGTGGTATTAGGCCAATTTAACACGTTAGGTGTAGGTTTGGCCCTCGGGCAGCCTTGAGTAAAGTGAATGACAATATAGTAAACTTTCCATATCAAAACAGTACTAACTGCAAACATTCGAATAGGAACAACCCTATCTATGAAAAGGCAACACTGTAAATATTACACCAAGCCCTAAAACACCTCCTACTGGGAAAGCAGAACAAACCAGGCTGCTATAAATCCTTATATAGAAACTACATGCTATCATACAGGCCGATTCAGTAAAAACACGGGAGAGCAGATGAACGCCTGCTCTCCTGGCACGCGCACCAGCCACTTGCCGGTGCGCGCGATTCAGTATGTAAACGAGGTGGTGCAGTAGAAACGGGCAAAAGGAGGCGCTAGGGACACTAGCGCGTCCCTAGCGCCTCCTTTTGACCCGGAGCAGCGGCTGTCAGCGGGTTTGACAGCAGACGCTCAATTTTGCCGGCATCGGTTCTCCAGCCAGCTGTCAGCCACGGGTTCGGAAACCAGACGCCGGCAAAACTGAGCATCCAGTTTTCGACCCGACAGACACCAGCCCAATTTAAATTTTTTTTTTTTTTTTTTTTTTTTTTTTTACTTTTTACACCCTTCGGGACCTCCGACTTAATATCTCTATGATATTAAATCGAAGGGTGCACAGAAAAGCAGTTTTTACTGCTTTTCTGTGCACTTTCCCGGCAGAAACTAGCGCCTACCTTTGGGTAGGCGCTAATTTCTTAAGAATAAAATGTGCGCCTTGGCTGCACATTTTACTTACTGTATCCCGCGCACATACCTAATAGGGCCATCAACATGCATTTGCATGTTGAGGGCGCTATTAGGTGCCGCGGGTTGGATGCGCATTTTCCTCCCCTTACTGAATAAGGGGTAAGGGAAAACGCGCATCCAAGAGCAGGCTAACAGTACGCTCAGTCAGAGCGCACTGTACTGTAATGGCCTGATAGTCGGGGGAGTTTACTTTGATTTCACTTCTTACCTTACCAACTACTTCCCCTCATACCAGTCTCAAAATGTTGAATCCTGCTATATCACATACACTTAAAATGTGGCGTACTGCCAATAAATTATTAGGCTTTCAGTCTAAGGGACTGACTCCTGTCTCATGCCTTAAGGGTAATCTGGTTTTATCCCCTCTTACACTGTCTCTGGACCTGAGGAAACAGGGAAGGGAAGGTTTAAGATTTCTAGACCAGATCTGGGGGGGGGGGGGGGGGGGTCACTTTAAGAGTTTTCAGGAACTTCAAGATGAATTTAATATAGGGGCTTATACACAGTCCATAGATAGAGGTCTTTAAGATCATGAGAAGTCTTGAATGAGTAGATGTGAATCGGTTATTTACACTTTCGGATAATAGAAGGACTAGGGGCACTCTCCATGAAGCTAGCAAGTAGCACATTTAAGACTAATCGGAGAAAATTCTTTTTCACAACGCACAATTAAGCTCTGGAATTTGTTGCCAGAGGATGTGGTTAGTGCAGTTAGTGTAGCTGGGTTCAAAAAAGGTTTGGATAAGTTCTTGGAGGAGAAGTCAATTAGCTGCTATTAATCAAGTTTACTTAGGGAATAGCCACTGCTATTAATTGCATCAGTAGTATGGGATCTTCTTGATATTTGAGTAATTTCCAGGTTCTTGTGGCCTGGTTTTGGCCTCTGTTGGAAACAGGATGCTGGGTTTGATGGTCCCTTGGTCTGACCAAGCATAGCAATTTCTTATGTTCTTATGATGTCCTTCTCTCTTCTCAACAAACAGGAGGCCTACGATTCCATATGGAAGGCATACTGGCAATGGAGACAATGCACTGAATGACTTATCTTTGCATTATCCTCTTTCAACATAAATGCTTCAAGGTTTAAGTTTTTATTATACCTGTATTCTACTGTTCACGAGATGGCATTATATTATGCAGTCTGTGGATGCTGCAGTTATTCTTTTACTCTCTTTGTTATGCCTTGTAATGTTGCATCCCTAAATAAAGAGATATAAAAAAAAAACCCAAAAAACTACATGCTAGTAGACTACACATGCATCTGATGCCAGTGGTGTATAAAAGCAAATATCATTAAGTTGTCAGTATTGGACAGTATTTCAGCTTGCTGAATATACACCACTTTATCGTAAGCAGTGCACTTTTTTCCTAGATAGAAAGCTGCGGGTACTCAGACAGGGCCCAAGATTAAAATGGGTGGGCATGGGATAGTGGTACATGAAATTCATCACATAGAAAACTTTCTCCCCGGCTCAACCTCAGAATAAAATATAAACAGAATAAAATATAAACAGAAAAGTATAGACAGAAACTCAACTGAAAACTGCAACAAGCCAGACTTTGTATATAATGCAGCAATGGAAAAACAGGATCCCCACCAGTCCTCATAAATCAAGAAATATAAATCAATCATAATAAATCATTACTAATAAAAGGAATATTGCCAAAGAGCTGATGAACAGGAAAACATTCAATAATTAAGAACACATATTAAAAATTTTAAAGCAGCAATAAATATTTTAAAAAACCCAGACACAAACACCCAGTAATTAAAACTAATATGAATGGAAAAATCCCCTGCTCCCCATACCTGAGAACTTTTCATTTGCAGTCACCCTGAACTTGTCCTGGATTAGTGGGGGTAGCACAAACTTTCTTCATACACACCCTCCCCCAGATTGCCATTCACACACACATGCACTGGCAGGCCAACATGGGAAACCGGCAGAGCACCGTTTCCATTCCTCTTCTTACTGCGCTCCTTGCATTACCCAGAGCCCCTGCTGCTGCTTCTGGTTTTTTTTTCCCTTCGGACAGCCCAGCTGTTTTTTTTCCCTTTGGGTCCCTGTCTGAAAGGCAATTCTGCCTTCCCCTTCTGACACAGCCCTGGCCTCTCCCAGCCATTGGCTGTGGGATGGGCTCATGCCAGCAGTGCAGACTAGGACACGGCTGGAGACTGAAAAAAAAAAAACAAAAACCCAACCCGCTCGGAGGGTTCATTGCCTCTGCTAGTTGCAGCAGCTGTGGCTTTGGGAGTGATCAGTGACAGACACCACGAAGGAGGAGGTGGAGGGAGGAAGTGGCACGCACGCTCTCCCCATGTCTATAGCTCCTGCTCTGGTCAGCACTGCACTAGTTCACCGGGACTTCGGAGGATGACAATGCCCCGACCCTCCCATTGCTGCCACCTTCTCCTGGATTGTTGCCCCATGCAATTGCACAGTATGCACGCCTGGTTCGTGTCAGACCTTTAGTCACGTTTTTAGGATTTTCACCATGAATGTGCATGAGATGGATTTGCATACCCTGGGTCTCCAATGTATGTAAATCTATACCATGCATATTCATTATGGATATCCTGAAAACCCGACTGGTTAGGTGTGCCTCCAAGAGGGTTAGGAATCACTGTACTAGGGTTAGGGAAGGGAGAGAATTCTGAGGTCGAGCCGGGGAGAAAGTTTTCGATGTGATGAACTTCATACACCACTATCCCATGCCCAGCCATGTATTTGGTGAGGGGCTGTCTGTATTCTGCATGTATGACCGAGGTGAAGTATTCTGCCAGTGTGTAGTTTCTGTGTAGGGATCTATAGTAACCTGGCATGTTCTATTTTCCTAATATGAGATGTTTCGGTGTTTTAGGGCCTAGTGTAATATTAGCACTGCTGCCTTTTCATAGGTAGAGGTGTTACTATTTACGTGCTGGCAGTTAGCGTTGTTTTGATATGAGGGTTTACTATATTATTATTATAATCCTTTTATTCGTGGCTTTCTAAGCCCACGCTGAAAACATTACAATAGGCCCAATAGCATATGGATTTCAAGCGTAATTTTTTTTCTTTTTTTTTACTTTTTTGTAGGGTTTTTTGGTTGGCACCACAAAAGTGCATGTAAATATAATATACATGCTGTAAGTGATTTTATTTTACCTTAGACTGTACTTTTAAAGTCATTTTTCATCTAAAATCTATTAAAAATGCATAATTTTTAATTGTGATGGACCCAAAAAGCAAAGCGGAAGCCGATCCAGTTGGCTGTGTTACAGTAAAAACAATAAGAATCGGATGATCAAAAGAAGCCCTTTATTTCAATGCCCGACTCTGGCTGAGTTTCGCTCATAGAGCTGCCTCAGGGGCATTAGTTCCTGCGGAATGCTCTGACATAGTAGCAGAATGAATGTCAGAGCATTCCGCAGGAACTAATGTATGTTCACATGTGGTATTGTGACATTGTGACAGCAGCCCAGCAGGCATATTTTAAGTCCTGCCAATTGAATTGCCCCTGAGGCAGCTCTATGAGCGAAACTCGGCCAGAGTCGGGCATTGAAATAAAGGGCTTCTTTTGATCATCCGATTCTTATAATTTTTAATTGTGTCAGGGGGAGGGGAAGGTTCGTATGACTATATCTCAGTTATTTTTCGCCTATTATGTATCTTTAAGTTATTTAAGTTATTTACTGTTATTATGTTTCAATGTATTCCGCCCCCGAGGTGACAGTTTTAGTTCCTTGAAAACCGGTGTGATATGTATATTATACAGGAACATCAGTATATAAAAATCAAAAATAAATAAATAAATAAATGACTGTATGGTTGGTTCGCAAGGCAGATTTCTTCACCCACTCAGCCAAGTAGGACACAGCTCTTGTCCTCCATTTCTGCTGGAGTCCAGCGATAAATGGCAATTTTCTTTCTCTTCTGGGCCAGTGATAACTGATTCTATCTTCCCCTGCTGGGCCCAAAAGTGACACCAGAAGAAGGGTTGGTGGCCCCGTAGGGGACAGAGCACGCAGCTTGTACAAAAATGTATATAATTTCTATTTAAAGAAAGCACTCTTATCTTTCCCTAGTGTCATTCTTAACAATAAAACTGGTAATGAGGCATTTTTTTTTTTTTTTTTTAGTTTGGCTGTGGATTGCTCTGAGTATTGTGTCACACACGTGAGCATTGTCCATCTGGTAGGGATGTGCAGAGCAAAAGTTTATGTCCATATGTCCATATGTCCAAAGGGGGTCCCATTTGCGGTCAATATGGACATAAAAAAAAATTAAATGAGTTGGGTATATGTCCATATGTGCAAAAAAAAAAATTTAAACCCCCTCACCCTCCTTAATCCCCCCCCCAGACTTACCACAACTCCCTGGTGATCGAGCGAGGAGTGAGGACGTCATTTCTGCAATCCTTGGCGAGAAGCATGTGACGTCGGCGGCACGTCGAGTGACGCCGGCGTCACGTGATTCCCGGCGAGTTCGCGCCGGAAGGCTCGTTCGGCCCAAAAAGAACTTTTGGCCAGCTTGGGGGGGTCAGGAGGCCCCCCCAAGCTGGCCAAATCCGATCGTATATGTCGAATCCTTTTTTTAAGTTAAAAAAAAATATGAGTAGCGTTTTACATATGCGGTCAATACGAATGCACATCCCTACCATCTGGTGCATCACAACAGGAAAAAGGTTGAGAACCCCTGATCTAAGGACTCTAAATTATGAGTCCTTAGATCAGATTGAGTTGTTTTGTCGTCTTGCTATGGCCACTTACAATATTCTAAATTTGTGCCCCTGATGGCAGATAACGAAACAATGGATCAGTGATGGGCTTCTTCCACAGAAGGGAGAGAACGCCCTCTAAAGAAAAGTCCTTTGTACCTGCATAGAAAAACGACTCTTTTGCTATTGAAATCATTGTATGGCATAATGTAACAAGTCAAGAACAAAAGAAAACTTTCCAGTCTGAGACACATACACATCCCCTCTGTCTCTTACCTTTGCAAAGAGAGTCCAGGCTGCACAATGACCAGAGGACAAATTGCCTTTAAGCTTCACGGTGGATAACATCAAGAAAAATCCCAGAATGCCACTTAAAGAGGAATGGAAAGAAAAAGATATTTTTAGTGGCTGTGAAAACAGCATAATAAAAGGTGTTCTAGAGACCGAACAGATGCCAGTCTTTGTATAATAAGTCCGTAGCAAAACCAGAGGGGATGTGCACAACCTTGAATTCCCCCCTATCCTCTGGCCTATTTATTTTATTTCCTTTTTTATCACCTCACTAAAGCCGTCTTTGTAGCCACATAGGCGTGGAAGCACAGCAAGACTCTGCATTTTGTAGTGATCTATTGTCTAAAAATCTTCAGGGTGCAGAGTTGCTCCCATCCATTCCAGACAAGGGACGAATGGATCAGACCTTCCCTATTCTCACTAATAACTCTTTCCCTTTAGAATGGTTCACACATTTTACTCTCGTGGAAGTGAGCCACCCAAACTCATTACAGACTCTTATATGATCCAAAATAATTCAGAATCTTCATGGGAGTCCATTTAGGAGAAAAATACTCAAACAATAGAGTAACAAGATACATTATACAGCAAATTCCCAAGTCACAGCTTTAGGCTTTATTCCTTAGAACCAGAGAGACTATAAAAAAAAAAAGCTAATCTTATGAAGCCAGGGAGTGGAGTAACATGTATTAGCTGTTTGCCCCAGACACATCAGCATGACAATTCACCAAACTATGATAAGCAGACTCCACCGCTTGGGCCAAAGGCAGAACTCTGTGATGGGCTGAGATCTCAGCAGAGTGTGCTCATGTCTGCTTGAGTTTGTGCAGTTCTACCGATCAAAACCCAGAACTAAAAACAGTGACTCTAGGTCTTTCCAAGACAGCTCTATTGACTTCACATATGGGTCTTCTAAACTATTTGTATATAAGTTGTAATCTCCCAGTTCTTTGTTAACTTTCTCCAAGTTCATCCCCCCTGTTCTATGTAATACAATGACAATTACAATTGTCATTGTAATTGTTGAAATGTGAACCGAAGTGATTAGTAACATTGTTACCTGAACTGCGGTATATAAAACTGTCAAATAAATAAATAAATAAATAAATAATAAATAGAACTAGGCCACTGTAGCACTTAATGATGTGATTGGCCAACCAACAGCAGCTATGATCAATGCCCTCTTCCTATGAGAAGAAGTTACTCCTTGATATGTATGTCTTTTCTGTGCAGATTTTTACAAATATCTGGAATTTCAATCCATAAACTGCACCAATTTACAGTTTATGGAGTTTCTTTATTAATATAGCATTTCTTTAAATTTTAAAAAAAAAGTCTGTTATTCAGGGTCCTCTCATCTTTTGTTTATAATACACAGAACAGACCATAATGAATAAACTCCTCAAACTGGATATTTCCCCTCGAGTCCTAGAATGCAGGTTACTTTTAAACACATAACTAACATTCTAAAATCCAATAATAGCTGGAGGTGATGTAAGCAATGCAGACCTCACATAGAGGATCAAGAAAACAGAGGCTGCCACAACAATCTGAGGTTGGTTGGGCTGCTGGTGGTAGTAATAAAATGGAGATCTGATATAGCTCTTCGAAAATGGCTTTCAGAAAAACTGGGCCTAGAAGTCTCGGTGGCAGCCATAGTATGTGAATCTGCATATCAAGCAGGTGTGTACAAAGAAAATTGTGAATGACCCAGGGCATTCATGGCAAGAATTCTGATATGGAATGATAAGATTAGAATTCTTCAAAGGTTCCAGAAGAAGAAAGCAATAGACTATGAAGGCCATCATTTAATGCTCTTTAATAATTATGTTGCAATATCAGCTGCTCAGTGCACAGAGCTCTTGCCTGTTTGTACTAAGTTGTTTTGAAAAGGTATTTGATTTACTCTCCTCTTTCCCACTAAACATCACGGGGGGCAATATTCAACGGCTGAGCGGCTTGGCTAGTTAGCCAGATAAACTTATATGGCTGATTAGCAGGGTATATTCAGGGGCATGGTCGCGCCACTGAATATACCTGACTATCTTAAAGTTACCCGCATATGTTTATGCGGCTAACTTTAGAACAGGTCAGTGGCACAACCAGAGTTAGCTGCCTAAGTTCAGCGGCTAACTCCGCTCTTCCCCAAAATGCCTCTCGCCTGCCCTCGGAACACCCCCGAATTATGCGCCTAAATTCTAGCTACATAACTAGTTATCCAGATAGAATTAAGCCGCCTAAGTCTTTTAAGATACTAGTTTTGCCATTTAGACTGATAACTGGCTTTTTATCCATCCAAGTGACTTTTGAATATCGAAATCCATGTCTTATATGGAGATAAAACACTCTTTTACAACTAAAAAGCAGGTGGATCATTTCTCATGCAAGTCTAAACAGGATTAGCATCTGTTTGTTTTGGTCAGACAAAAAGTTCAGTTTCCTATCAGAAACTTTTGCAAACTGTGGGGAGTGACTTGCATCTTTGAACAACTCTGCAGCGGAATATCATCTGAAAGGTAGCATTATGATTTTGGTCTGTGTTCCCAGCAATATTTAAAGGTTATCATCTCCAAAGAACACACTGTGGAACATCTAAGGCAATAGCTTGATTTGGAGAAGACATGCCTCTGGAACTCTGCAGATCAGTATACAATCTGAAACGGTGTCTGGAGTGGAAGAACGGAGCATAATTGCACTTGGGCAGAATTTTTTTCTTCTCTCTTTCTTTTTGGTTTGCTGTGATCTTCACATGACCAGGGCTTAGTCTTATATATTCGCTGCATGAGAGGAAGAGTCGTCATTTTGTTTTTGTGATTTGGACAGGATCTTACTCAACGCTGCAGCAAGTTTATGAAGCCAGAGTATTCTTTTAACAAGACTGTCTGAGTTAATAATTGTTTTGACCATAGATCTGATGATGTGAAGGGAAATTTGGGTTAAATTGACTGAGTACATTTTCTTAGCTATGAGAAGCAGATGCTGAAAAGGGGAAACACAGTGAGAGGATTGTAGTCCCTTGTAGCATGGTGAGGGGGGGGGGGGGGAGGGGATTGTTTGGGATACTTTTTCCAGTTTCTTGGGGTGGGATGTGGGCGTGAACGTGTATGGATGGTGTGTGCCATCCATTGCTATATGAGGTGGCTGGTGCTTGTTATTTCCCAGTGCTTAGGCTTGGGGGGGCTTGGGGAACTTTTTCCATTTTCTCTTCCTTTCTCTTTTACACGCAATGTGCAGGAGTACAATACCCTATGTTTGGAAATAGATAGTGAAGATAGCTACTCTTAATGTAGACAGTATCCATCAATAAAATGAACAAAAATTAATTTTTAAAAAAAGCAAAGGTTAAAATAGCATAACTGCAGGAAACCCGTTTGACAGATACTGAGTATTGGAAACTAAAAGAGGATGGGTAGGACTTTATGGTTTCGGGTCTTATTCTAGATGACAACAGGGAGTGGCAATCTTGGTACACAAGGCTCTCCCCTTTGTCTTAGAAAAGACTATTAAAGATTTGTTTTCAAACTTGGAATATTATATGGGGGGGGTCAAATATGTGCTGGGGAATATATGCACCCACAATATCTTTCGCCAGAATTTTTTTTAAACTAAATTAATCACCAAGTTGTTGAGCTTTCTTGATTTTAAGCTGATTATGAGAGGGGATTTTAATACAGTAGCGGATAGTGGGGTAGACTGTCACCCTTCTAGAGTGCCCAGACTACAAGATCATCACAGGGGGGCTCAATTTAATAATGCAGAAGTTAGTCTCAAAATATCAAGTCTGTTACATCAAAGGGAAAGGAACTATATCTTTTTTCTTTCTAATCCTCTAAGAGCTAATCTAAAACTGACTATCTTCTCATTTCAGAAGACCTGTTTCCAATGGTACACTCAGCCATTTTAGGCACTATCAGTATTTCTGACTATGTCCCAGCTTTGTCACTGGGTGACAAGCTTTCCATTCAATTGGAGGATGAGCCCAAATCTTTTCCATGATACCAGAATTCTGCACTTATTTGAGGGACAAGTAGTCAGACTATATGGAATTTATAAGGTACAGGAAATAGATCCAACTCTTTTATGGCACGTGGACAAAGCTGTGATGAGAGGGAACGTGATGGCTTACAGAGTGAAAAAACGAAAACAAAGAGTTACAGAGATTTTGTATTTGTCCCAACTGTTACTGGCACAAAAGGAAGCACATACTCTCATTATGTCTGTTGAGCATAAGCTGAGAATGGAAGAAACAAGAAATTCCTTAAATCAGCTGCTCCATCTTAAGACAATATATTTCATGAATCATTATAAATTTCAAATTTTACAAATACAGAAATAAAGCTGGCAAAATGCTAGTGCATTTAGTGAAGGGAGTAAAACCGAAGTCTTTTATAACGGGCTTCAAAAACAAGCAAAGTACTCTGATTAAGAATACTGATGAGATCTTAGAAATTTTTCAAGCCTTTTACAAGGAGCTGTATAATAGGTGAGAAATGAACACAGATGTACGTAATGAATTGTTTGTGGGGGGGATACAATTGACTAATGTCAAGGAGAAGCATTTGAGGAATTTGAACCTATCCATTTTGGACACGGAGGTATTTCAAGCCATTAGTAAGTAAAAACTGGGGAAGTCACAGGGCATAGATGGGCTTGGCCCCGAATTATATAAAATATTGAAATTTGAATTGCTTACACCATTGAAGAACATGTATAGGTATGCGTTATTGCATGGTTTTTATACATCGGAACTAATTCAAGCAATTATTGTTATATTACCAAAAGTGGTAAAGACCTTGGGGAACCCTCTATCTACTGCTTGATTTCTTTGCTCAATGTAGATGCTAAACTATTGGCTACCATCTTGGCTGCTAGATTAAGCAAGGTGATTCCTGAGCTGGTGACACTGGATCAAACTGGTTATGTGGTGGGTATATGGAGTCAGCAATGTTTGCAAGCTGTTGGCCAAATTGGGGCACCCACCAACAAGAAAAGGAAATGGACTTGTGTGCTGAGCCAGGATGCAGAGAAAACCTTTGATAAAGTGACCTGGTCATATATTGTATGTTTTGGATACTATCCACGTGAAGAAGTAGATTGGACAAAATCTATTATATCGTGTATCTGGAGTGAGATTGCTTAAAGGTGGAACACGACAGGGATGTCCTCTGTCCCTTCTGTTTTTTTGTTTTGATATTGAATCCTTTTGCAATTAAGCCAAGGGAGACAGAGAACATACAGGGTGTATAGGTGGGCCACAGTCAATGAAAATCTGTAGGTTTGCTGATGTTTTACTCTTTTTGGCTGATTTGAAAACCGACATACAGAGTTCCCTGCAGATTTTTTAAATTTTGAATCCTTTACAGGTTTAAAGATTAATTTTGACAAATCTGAGGTTATGCCTTTATGTCCTTCATTAATTGTACAATAGCAGGATGTTTTCCCTTTTAAATGGTCTCCTACCAAGATAAAATATTTGAGGATCTGGATTCCCTCTGATTTATCCACATTACACTCTGTAAATTTTAATGAGATACTTGAGGGATTCAATGTGCAATTAAAGGTATGGCATGAGCTGCCAGTAACCTGTTGGACAGGTGTGCACAATTTAAAATGATCTTGCTTGCGAAGCTATTATGCAGGTTGCAAATGCTCCCATGTTAGTTGACCCATAGTGTTTTAGCAATGTTGAAATCAATGTTTATTAGATTTCTTTGGTGGCAGAGGAGGCCTAGAATAAGTTTCGAAGAGCTGCTACAGAGCCAGGAAATGAGAAGAACAGATGCCCCTAATTTCAGACTCTACAATGTGGCTTCCCAGATGCAGTTTATTGGGGAACTAAATACAGGGGTGTACAAAAATATAATATTTTAAATCTTAATAACATGGCAACACCATTTTCCCCTTTAGGATTATTTCATTTAAATGATGCTACAATTTCCCAGGAAGTAAGAGGAACATACTACTAAGGCCTATGGTGTGTACGTGGAGATAATTTCATAAGATCTCGAAGATGGAAGCCCAGATATATTTGCTTCTTCCCCCTCAGGGACATATCAACTTGCTACTTGTCAAGGACAACAAGGTTTTCGCAGATTGGCATAAAAAAATTGGCTTTCTTGTTTAAGACATTTTGTAGATGATTCTTCAGGTGTATACAAAGCTTTACCCAACTTCAGTGTGAATTTGATATCCAGCATAAAAATTTCTTTGCATGCCTGCAAATCTGACATTGTTTCTCCTCTCTTGGAAGTACCTTATGCTTGGATTTTAAAGGAACTGAAATTGGTTGATACCAAGCAAAATGGTGAGGGAAAATTTCTATTTTACAATGGTATTATTTATGTAAACAAAGCTTTGGCTCAGAATGTCTTGTAGGCTTGGCTTTGTTCTGGCAAAAAGAATTGGGATTTCCCTTGCATCTTGATAGTATTAGCAATAAGGTTGATTTTAAAACAAGCGCGTGTAACCCCATAGACTTTCAGGGTGCTTCTTCCTCTGAGGAACCGGCAGGGGGGAGGCAGCAGTGCCCTGCAGGGCATCAATGATGTCCCGGGAACAGACACCGGCTGTTCATGCTGATGAGCGCATGCAGGGATTCCAGCAGCGGCACAAGGAGTGATGGTGTCTATGCTGGTGTCATTAGTGCCACAGCCCAGATACTGCGAATCGCCTTCTCGACAGCCAGCTGGACATGCCGCTCCAGTTCCTCCTCAAACACAGCCGATGACAATATAGGCTGGGACAAAGGAGGTGTAACCAGATCCTCTTCAGAACTGAGAGGAGGATTGGTGGCTAAGATCGGTGATGACATCGAGACTGAAGGAGTTCGTGGTGCACCCCCTGGTATCGATGGAGAACTGGTTCTCCTCACCGCGGGGTCGCTTCGGGGGCATCACAGCAGAAGCTGTTGCATCCCCATGGCAGACAAAATGTATCAACGGGGACAGATACCGATGCTTCTTCGGCTTTCCTCAATGCTTGACATGGTCCTTCCCCAGTGCAGAGGTTGATGAGTAACCACACATCCTTGACCTGGAACAGCCTGATGATGGCCAGTCTCCGGTGTCTCTTCCAGCTGACAAAATTAATGGAACTGACGGCCTCGCCAATTTCAACTTTGTGTCTATTGATGCAGCTCAGAGGTCTCTCGATGGTGATGCCTCCGATGCCAATGGCTTTGTCTTCTCTTGCCCAAAGAGGCACTTCATCTTATCAAACTGGATCTTACATTCCTTCGGGGACATTCTGGCGCACTTGCTGCAACCCTGGATGTCACATGATGCCGCAAGGCAGAGGACATTTATCATGGAGGTCCGTGATAGACATGGTCCTTGTGAACCAGGTCATCGCTTAAATCCCAACGAAGACATGTCATCATGAAATAAAATGGACGCAAAATAAAAATTGATGGTGGCAGCCATCGATGGCTAGTGAGTTCCGAACTGGGGTATCAATACAAAAATAAACTTACAGGGCTAACCATCGAAAATTCTATCTAGGTCCCTTAAATGAGAACCGGAGGTGTCAACTGCACGAGGCAGCAAAGAAAAATTATCACGAAAACGAGTTTTCCAAAAGTAGGCCAAGTAGGCCCAAAAAGTTGAAAAAAGTGAGGCTATCACCCAAGCGTGAAATGACAGGCTCTGCGGAAAAGAAGAGACTGAAGAGCATCCCACGTGGCCATGTGGTATAATGCATGCTAAACATGCCCAATGAGGCTCAGTCAAAGTTTTAGAAACTTTGACATAGGTTTTCCATGTCGGGCTCCATCCTGAATACTACCATCCTGCTTGTCCTTGGAGAAAAAAATATTACATCATTTCTATATCAATAATGTTAAAAGGAAAAGGATAAGGATGAGACTTGCAGACACAGATATTTGTCATAAGTTTCAGACAGAGAAGGATACGATGACTTATTTTTTTCTATTATGTCATATAAGCTTCCAGTTTTGGAATTAAGTTATTTTAGCATTGAAGAAATGTACCGGGGTGACTTTGCCCTTCCAAGGAAAGATCTTGCTTCTGGGAGACTCAAAATCTCTCTCTTTCTCCCTCCTCTCTGTTGTCTGGCTACTGATACTTTGTAAAATTAGTTCTATTACTGGCTTGTAAGTGTATGGATTGAGGAAACTTCTCCACCCTTTGTTTTATGGCAAGAGAAAATGTTAGCTTTAATGCAAATAGAACACTTTGATGTACACTTTCTATCCTGCATGGTTCATAAGGATTATGTAATTCTCTGGGGGACTTTTTATGATTTGTTACCAAATGTTAAGAAAGTAACTCATGTGAGCTTGGCTATACCTCAGCTCGGTAATGTGATTTGGTGATTTTGAAAGGCTGATCGGATACTCTGGTCCAGATTGGGGGGGGGGGGGGGGGGGCAGGGGTGTTAGGGAAGTGTAAATGATGATGTGTGTGTGGACTTGAGTGGGTAGCTACAATTTGTGAGAGCTTTAGGAGGGAAGAGGTGGTATAGGAGAAAAATGCAAGATGTGAGGGTATGATGAGTTTCTACACATACTCGACGATTGTTCATTATGGAATGGAATTCTTTAACTACTGTTGGAAAAAACGAGAGAAGATTCCTACTTGGGTAGTATACATCAAAACACATTCTCTCTGACACTGTTTCAGGGATGAGTTACTCCACTCCCAAAGTCTTATAGGTTTCCCTTTCATTACCGCAAATCCAAATGCAGAATTTTGTACTTTCAACTTACTTAACTTAACAGTTACAATTTACAAAATGTACCAATTTTTATTTAATTCCCAATACAACACTGCTGTTTTGGTGTGCTGCAATCTCCTCCCTTCTCTATGTCCATCATTATGGATGCAAGTGAACTCGGGGTACTGCTGTGCAACCAGCATCAGAAACCTTTTCTACCACTATCCTGATATATCCAAAGCATAAAAACAAGAAAAAAAAAAAGAGGAAGAGTAGCCCTTTCCGCTTCCAGAGTCAGTGGCATCTCAAAACAGAAGTATTTTGGGGAAGGGGGAGTGACAATGGAGCAAGCTGACGATGGAAGGGGGTGGGCAAGTCAAAGTGACATTTCCATACAGCATGCTCATTCTCCCAGGATGGTCCCTTGCTTTTAAAATGGCTATAAATGAAAAATTACTACTTACCTGATAATTTCCTTTTCTTTAGGACAGTTAGATGAATCCAGAACAAGTGGGCTATGTACCTTTACCAGCTGATGGAGACTGAGCAAACTGACATCACAGTATATATAATCCTGCAGTGACATCAGCCTGCCAGTATTCTCTTCAAAAGCAACTGTGGACAGACTGAAAAAAACTTGATTAAAAACAGAGAATCATTTTAATACTTGGCCAACAAACAACACTGAGCTCAGATAAGAAATGTATTAACACTAGTCTAGGGACTGGACTAACACTTACCAGTAATCTCGGTCATATACAGTCACACAGGAGGACCATATTACAATCATCTGGCAGCCAAGGGAGGGAAGCTGGATTCATCTGATTGTCCTAAAGAAAAGGAAATTATCAGGTAGGTAGTAATTTGTTATTTCTTAGCGTCCAAGCTACTCCTGAATAGGGCGGGAGGCTGCCCATGGTCCTGTCAAAACCGCACATGCATAGGCTGCGTCCTTTCAGGAAATGGGCCACATCAGGATGGGCCGACAAGGAACCACAATTCACCTGACCTCTGAAACAAGCGAGAGCATTTACTTGTACCTTTAAGGAATTAAGGACCAAACCTTTATTCAAGCCATCTTGCAAAAATTCCAAAATGAGCGGAATCCTGGCTGAATGAGGAAGAGTACTTTGATCCTCACAACAGGCCTCAAACACTAGCCAAACGCTCACATAGGCCAAGGAAGTGGAGAACTTGCTAGCCCTAAGCAAAGTGGAAATCACTGCCATCGAGTATCCATGTTTCAGCAATCGAGCCCTCTCAAGGGCCATACCGAAACACAAAATCGAGATGGATCTTCATGAAGGCCAGGTCCCTGCTGTAATGGGTTCCTGTGCACTGGGAGTTGAAGCTTCCACAGATCTGCATACCACTGCCTCCTGGGTCAATCTGGGGCAACCAAGAACACCATCCCTCTGTGGTGTTCGATCCTTCAAATCAATCTGCCCAACATGGGCCATGGAGAAATGGCATATAGCAATTTGTCTTCAAGCCATCTGGAGATGCACCTCTGTCCATTCCATAAGTTGATCTATATCCTGTGACACTTGTTGGCTCCCTGCCAATTGATGTAAGACCAGTCACTGCATTGTCTGACATTATTCGGACCAATCGACCTTGCAGCCTGTCGCTGAACTGTAAACATGCCAGCTGGACTGCCTTGGCTTCCAGCCAATTAATGTTCCAGAGAGAGTCTTCTGCACTCCAGCGCCTTTGCGCTGTCAACTCCTGACAGTGAGCTCCCCAATAAAGGAGACTCGCATCCGTTATCAATACTAGCCAGTTCCGGTGGGGACAGGGAAACTCCCTTCCTTCGATGAGTCGCCTGCAGCCACCATTGTAGTTGGGAGGAAACCTCCATCGGCAGGCGGAGCCTAATCGAATAGTCTTGAGACTGAATTCCAATGAGACAAGAGGGAGCACTAAAGAGGACGCATATGCGCAGTCGCCCACGGTACCACTTCTAGGTTCGCTGCCATTAAGTCAAGAAACTGCAGGTAAGACCATAAGGTCAGGCTCAGAGTGTTCAACAGATGAAGCTGAGCTAGCAACTTCTGAATTTGAGCTTCCAGCAGGAACATCTTGCCCTGCTTCGTGTTGAACCAAACTCCCAGGTGTTCCAGTAACTGAGTAGGCTGTTCTTGGCTAGGTTCACCACCCAACGTAAGCGCTCTTACCACTGGATCCAGAGGGTACAGGCTTTCCAAAACCCGACCTCCTTTGAAATTAGCCTCTGGGGCGCCCCACGCAAGATCAATCAATTCTTGAATGTCCTCTATCACAGGGAAAAAACAAGAGGCTTTATGCAAGGAAACCAAAATAGGATTTTTCTTTGGCTCAGACAACGCATCTGCCCCAGGAACTCCAATCAGAGAAAAACTTCTTGAGCCTTCAAACAGCACTGGCACAAATCAGTGGGCACTCCAGACTGAGATACCCAAATATGACAAGCAGTGCAAAGAGAAAGATGTTTTGCCTTCTTAGGTACAAGTGACATAATGGCCGAGCTTAACGTGGGCCCGACAGTGCGCCCAAACAGTGTGCACAACCTGGACACGCAACTAGACGCACATGCCGGAACAATCCCGTAGAGAGCAACCTTAGGAAGCACGCGAAAAGTCGTTGCGGCCTACCACGCAGCACGCAGCGAAAACGCCTTGGAGCGGGGCCTAGCCTAAGGAAGCTGCTCAACCCACCAGGCTGCCCATGTCCCTCGACCTCCCACAGAGCGGGACGAATGTCGGATCGGCGCGTCAAGCATGGAGACCGGGGGAGGAGGAAGCCCATACAACACAAAACCTCCTTTTAATTCTCTGTATAATCTTTTTTTTTAAACTTACCGGAGCTCAACCTTACCTGGCTGAGTACAGAGACTGTCTCCGGCTGCGGGGGGAGAGAGCATCTGCCGTCACTGTTGCGCTCGTCTTCCTGCACCCGCTGCCTTTCAGCTGCTTAAGCAGCTAAGTCCACCCCAGCTGAAAATCAGCTAACAGACCAAGGCACTCATCTGAGGGACCAGGGAAATTAACTCAGGAATTCTCAACTGGTGGAGGGACCAATTGATATCACCGCAGATGAGCAGGGCAAATTTACTTTCCTTATTTCTCCTTTTTCAATTGAAGCAATCCCCAGTAGGGAGAGGGACGTCCACCATCTGCTGGAGATGGAGAATACTGGCAGAGTGATGTCATTGAAGGGGTATATAGATATATATATATACATACTCTGTGACGTCAGTTTGCTCTGTCTCCATCTGCTGGTAGAGGTAAATAACCCACTTGTTCTGGATTCATCTGACTGGACACTAAGAAAAGACACTTTATCAAAGAGCCCCAAAGGTTCTTCTATACAAATTAAAAAAAAAAAAAAAAAAAAGCCTTGCCAGTTTTAACATCCCATTAAAATTATTTGATAGTCTCATTCACCCAATTATTTGATATGGATAGGAGCATGAATTCTGGAGTCTAAACAGGAAGGGAGAGAATCTCAATATAAATCCTTCACCTCCAGTTCTGTAACACTTCACATCCATAGAAATTCTCCTCAACAATGGACCTAGGACTTTGACCTTTACAATCACCGGACAAAAAAGTTTATTCAAATTCTGGTATCAGTTCAGTAACAGCACCACAAACACCTTCCACTACCACTTGTGAAGTAACAACTCTGCAAAAAAAAAAAAAATGATGCTTAAAACCTATAGAGCAAAACTATCATACTGTAACAGCCCTCTGTTGCTCCAAATATGGCCCCATTCCCACTATACCTAAAACCCTTTTCTCTGAATGGCACACAGCACTCAGTGCTTGACTGATAGGTATACTAATAGAATTAAGCTTAGCAAAAACAGAAAGAACACCAGATAAGCTGTTTATAAATGCATGAATATATCAACACAAAATACCAGGCACAGACATTTAAAAATAACACTACAAAAACAAGCAAAGCAATTAAAAGTCATAAAATAACCTCATCATGTATTCAGCTTCTTCAAGAATGACAGAGGCTTCCCTTGGTCAGGTGACTTTAATTCATCCCTACCAGAGGAAAAACGTATAAGAACAGGGGTGGCATAACCATAGTCCAAGCTAAACCCCATTTATTCCAATCAACTGCAATCACATAGGAAATAAAAATAATAATAAAAAGGTTTTGGACTGAATAGAAAGTAGAAAACTTTATAAAAACTTATCCTTGCCAATTTTAAATTCCAAGCTCAAATAAACGAGTTTGCTGGGTTCCAGAAAGACAACTAAATAATGCACTCAGAGCAAGAGACAACCACTGCACTGTACTGATTCCTGATTACAAAACATCAATACAGCACGCTTTGGTACATCGTGGAGCACCTCAGATGGGTTGCCAAAGAAACACTGTGGATTACCAAATGTAACAGAACAGTATTCTTTACAGAATGAAAATAAAAGGGTGCCGTAGGATTTGTATGCATTTCTCTATATATTTAAGGCACTTATATTTCATAATTAATTTATTATTTCTCCTATGTGCCTGACAAAGGGTCACTGATGGTGGCAGCACAGATTTGCACTTAATTCACAGTGAAGAAAAATCCAAAAACCTCTTTAGCCCTCAAAGAAGGGTTTCCATAACAAAAACTCAAAAGGAAGAAGGGAGGAGATTGGCTCCCATGAAAACCAATATATAGCAGAGCAGCCCAACAGCACTTATAACATATAATACGATCTAGTCAAACATTGTGTTATATCTAAATCCCTTATAGTAGGCCAGAGGGCAAAGATGAAAAACTCCAAAGGCATGTTTGCAATACCATCAATGGGTCATAAAAGATATATCTACTCTCCCGTTATTTAACTAGGCACTAACAAGGAAATATCGACAAAAAAATGTGTGCACTAGGTATAAATCACTTCTTGGCATAACATATAACATTACTGGCTGCTAGGCAGCCCTCCTGCCAGCAGGGGACCTCACTGAGCCACGCTCAGTCTTGCTTTGCCTCTGCCGTGAAGGCTGCATGATGCAGCAAGGCCAGTCCTATAAAACCCTCTCACCACTTACTCGGTGCCTCATCATCGAATCGCTTCTGCTCCTTACTGTGGCCACCCGAGTGCCTTGTTCTTGCTCTGTTTAGGCCACCCAGTGGCCATCCTTGCCCTTGCTCTCTCTCGGCAAGTCTGGAAGATTTTTCTGCTGTTACACTTAATCTTTAATATAAAAAACTCTTTCTTAGTCCACACTACTAAGATAAGAGCTGTCGGAGCAACACTTCCAAACTGCAGGCCTCACACATGACTGTAATGAAAGATAAATGTGACCCTTAAATCAAGGCTTGAGAAGTTCAAGCATGCTAACAGGTGTTGCCATGTAAAGTTTTTACATTTTCCTAAGTTATCAGTACTTTCACCTGGGGATATTTTTAACAAAATTTCTCAACAGGTTTTAAGAATACCCACTGATGTATCTTTTACCCCTGGGTAAGCAGCAGGAGAAGAGAACATTTATGCCCATTTATGGCATGACTGTTTGCAAAACTGTAAGTTAACAAATTGAATACGGTTCTTAATTAACGAGCACCCCATCAGCAAAGGCAGAGAAAGGTTACCTGGCACAGCAGCCACTATGGAATCTGTAGAAGTAGAGGAATGGAAACTCCAAGACGCTGAAGAGATCACCTGAAGGACAACAACAACATCCTGAATGGAAAACTGCCGAAATACTGCTAGATACAATGGCAGAATGGCAAATTAAGTGGTCATCAGTATAACTTTCCTTCAAGACTTTACAGCTGTGTGACCTTTCAGTTTACAATGGTTTCCACATTTCTATTGGCTTAATGATATTTTACTGATCTCAAGTCGTTTGTTATATTATCAGCATACAGAGGTTTCTTTCTTTCTTTCTTATTCAGTGCAGTTCAAAGACCACAAGCTTCTGTTTGCCACAAACATTTCCTTATAAGAGGGGCTTCACTAAATATGGGGAGATGAGATTTCCCCAAAATGTATGAAAGAAACAGGAAAACCACACTACAGAAGCATGCAGGAATGAGTGAATTACTCAATCGTATGTTTTGTTTTTTTTATCTTTCCAGTTAAAATATGCAGACTTTTCTCTGGAGCCACACAGAGATTTGTGGGCTGTTAGAAGCCACTACTGAAGCAGGGATCTTGTTTTTACGTCCCAGCTTTGAGTTTACCACCTCTGTGACATGCCCAGGCCTAGTCAGCCCCAAGGAACATGGGATGTGAGCCCGGCTCGCCCCCCCCGCCCCCGGGCACTACAGCAGACACTCACACATTCCACGTCAACACTAGCTTACTTTTTAGGTTTCAGCAGTAAATTACGTTTGTTTAACAAAAAGAAAAGCATATTAGGTGAACACACAGTTGAAAATAGTCTTTCACTGATTTGGTTGGGACTATCATTTCCCCTCAGATTTCTCACCATGACTTGATAAATCTCTCACCCATGGAAAAATCCCCTAATTACAGATAGCCTATACAGTTGCAATCCAAGGTTACAATAATTTTGGCCCATCTCTAGTTCCAGAATGCTGGAAGTAATCTTTATCCAAAAGTTAATTGTCCTAGTAGTCGCCATTATTTTTAAACTGTAGCATCAAGAAACCTAATGGCAAAGTTCTGAATGGTAGTTTTGCTCCAGTGTCCGGAGGGACGAATTTGTTTCTATAAAAATTCATTCTTTAACTTACATGTTGTGAACCAGGAAACATTTATATGTACTGACAGATTCCCTTTTTCGATCTTTGTTATACAGCACAATTCAGAAGGCTGTAACAAATCCTCCAAAGAGGGCTGGAAAACATTTCAAATTTTGGAGGGCTTCACTCCAGTCTCTAGAGCTTCCTGCCTTTTTTTTACAACTTTCAACCAAAAGGGAAACCCAGCAAAATTGAGAAGCTTCTTCACTCTTTATAGCTTTGCAGACTTCCATGAGATTAGATTCATGTACCAGATCTGATGATACTAAAGGATCCAGGGTCTCTATCCCTCTCCCTCCTTTTTCGACCTGTATTCCATCCACATTGTTTTTAATGTATTTTTTGAGTGACAATGATAGCTCTGTTTTCAGCTCTGTCCCAGGGGAAATCCAAGGTATGTAGCAGAGTACATGAAACATATGAATAATAAAACAGTAGAATGCACACATCATACCAATTACATTCATTCATTTCTAATCCAAACATATACAAATATTTTTACTTATTTGATTGTAAAGACTAAGTGGTCTCCAGTCCACTAGATGGCCCTAGTTCCCAGCCCTTGGTTAGACAGCTGCAAAGGGGCTTACCATTCATTACAGCACCTGCCCCACAGCTTGTCTGGAATAGGGAGTCCCGTAGGCCAAGGGGGAGGGAGAGGCTAGTCCAAGTTAAAGTGTGGCAGTATAGATTTGATTTCAAAACAGAAGGAGCTGTATCAGTGCGCTCTCCAAGTTAGGCCCCCAGCAAAGGAAAGGAGAGACACTACCCTGCTGGCTCCTCTGATAGGACTCAAGAAAGAGAGAGAGGGGCGGAAGGATTTTTTATTTTGATTTTTTTTTTAATTTTTACAGTGTTGACCTGGATTTTTGCATTTTTTCTGAATTTTTACAGTGTTGACCTGGTCAGGAGGGGCTATGTACTTTTTCACCCAGACAAAGAGGAGGACATAAGAACATGCCATACTGGGTCAGACCAAGGGTCCATCAAGCCCAGCATCCTGTTTCCAACAGTGGCCAATCCAGGCCATAAGAACCTGGCAAGTACCCAAAAACTAAGTCTATTCCATGCTATTGTTGCTAGTAATAGCAGGGGCTATTTTCTAAGTCAACTTAATTAATAGCAGGTAATGGACTTCTCCTCCAAGAACTTATCCAATCCATTTTTAAACACAGCTATACTAACTGCACTAACCACATCCTCTGGCAACAAATTCCAGAGTTTAATTGTGCATTGAGTGAAAAAGAACTTTCTCCGAGTAGTTTTAAATGTGCCACATGCTAATTTCATGGAGTGCCCCCCAGTCCTTCTATTATCTGAAAGAATAAATAACAGATTCAAATTTACCCGTTCTAGACCTCTCATGATTTTAAACACTTCAGTCTCTTCTCCAAGCTGAAAAGTCCTAACCTCTTTAGTCTTTCCTCATAGGGGAGCTGTTCCATTCCCTTTATCATTTTGGTCGCCCTTCTCTGTACCTTCTCCATCGCAACTATATCTTTTTTGAGATGCGGCAACCAGAATTGTACACAGTATTCAAGATGCGGTCTCACCATGGAGCGATACAGAGTCATGATGACATTTTCCGTTTTATTCACCATTCCTTTTCTAATAATTCCCAACATTTTGTTTGCTTTTTTGACTGCCACAGCACACTGAACTGACAATTTAAATGTGTTAACCACTATGACACCTAGATCTCTTTCTTGGGTGGTAGCTCCTAATATAGAACCTAATATTGTGTAACTATAGCATGGGTTATTTTTCCCTATATGCATCACCTTATACTTATCTACATTAAATTTCATCTGCCATATGGATACCCAATTTTCCAGTGTCACAAGGTCTTCCAGCAGTTTATAACAATCTGCTTGTGATTTAACTACTCTGAATAATTTTGTATCATTTGCAAATTTGATTACCTCACTCGTCGTATTTCTTTCCAGATCATTTATAAATATATTGAAAAAGTAAGGGTCCCAATACAGATCCCTGAGGCACTCCACTGCCCACTCCCTTCCTCTGAGAAAATTGTCCATTTAATCCTACTCTCTGTTTCCTGTCTTTTAGCCAGTTTGCAATCCACGAAAGGACATTGCCACCTATCCCATGACTTTTTACTTTTCCTAGAAGCCTCTCATGAGGAACTTTGTCAAACGCCTTCTGAAAATCCAAATACACTACATCTACCGGTTCATCTTTATATACATGTTTATTAACTCCTTCAAAAAAGTGAAACAGATTTGTGAGGCAAGACTTGCCTTGGGTAAAGCCATGCTGACTTTGTGCCATTAAAAGGAACAGCCTATCCCAAAAAAAGGGTTAAATGATGTTCACCCAGAACAGGTTTCAAAGCTACTGAGAGTAGAACATTTCCAACAAGTGAAGGGGAAATTAATTCACCCAATTCAGTGTTTCTTCTGTGACAATTTAGTTTTCCTTCTTCAGTTGACCTCTGAGAATAAACATTCCATTTGTGAAGAAACAAGTTTTGGAAAATGGGAATAACAAGTCCAGAGTAACTTTTGTATTATAGCTCCATCCACTTAATGTATACAGAAAGAAAATATTTGTGGGTTTTAAAAACAAACAAACTACAGAGTTTTCAAGATCTATCTCAAGATCTGAGATAGGAGCCATGCAATACACATTTACTCCAATGTCAGTTTCTGAGTGTTATTATTCATCTTGAGATTGTAGCTAATTGACTCTTGTATAGTGTTCCCAACTTTAACATTAGATTTTTGCACCATTTATGAGAGATGATTACCAAAGTTTAAGAAATGGTCAATCCAGCTTACAAAGCATTTAAAAGTTGTAATTGATTCAAGATGAGATCCATGCTAATGCCAAACTGGGAATTCATTTATTGCATTTCTACTATTGTTAGAATAGTAAAGCAGCCTTGGAACTAATTTATTGATAAGACATAAATAAAACTGTCACTGTTGTCTTGCTGATGTGAAGACTTGACTTAAGGCCTCCATGGCCAGAACCAGTCTTCCCACCAGTGCCGTGATGTTGTTCTGGAACTCTCGGTTCTCCCGCTGCATCTACTGGAGGACCATTTGTACTCCCTCCGCAACAGCAGAGTTGTGACCTTGCTGATGTTCTATTAGGTTGGTCACCATTTTGTTGACAAGCTCATCTAGGCAGATGATGGGCATGCCAATCTCCTCCACTTGCTGCTCTACCGGAGCCCCTGCAGTCTCTGCCGGCTGTGTTTCAGGGTGTCCTCCTGCAGGGTCAGTGTCCAAAGTTGTTTGGGCTGTGGATCCTCGACCACTTGGGTCTCAGTGGGAGGGCTGTCATCGGTGATGTTGGGGAATATGAATTCAGGCGTGGAAGAAGAGTCTGAACCATCTTCCACACCCTCATCCATATTGTTTCTTGTCACGTCTGACATAGCAGCTGCAGGAATAGATAAAACATTCAAAAATTAGTTAGGTCGCTCGCCCTGCCCAAGCACATGGAAATAAACAAAGAATGCAAACAAGGTAGTCATTTTGAAAATTGTACCTTCTGGTCAACCTGAGTCACAGCCGTCAGGTGCAGTCACTCCATCAAGCGCCTCTTGAGTGCAGTGTGGAGAGGACCAGCTCCTTCAGGGGGGTCAATTGCAGATTGCAAGCAGGCCCACCACCTGTCTGTTTACGCGAAGCCGCAATTTTGGCAGCTTTCTCCTTCACCACCATGTGGGTGTCACGCTAGCGGTGCTGGACCTGCTTCACATCCCTGGTCTTGAACTCCTGGAGACTGACCTCTCGAGCGATCCGCTCCCAGATTTGCTTTCTGGTGGACTCTGAGCACTTGGATTTGAAGTGCTCACAGAGCTGCTCCTCCTCCGCATCCGAGAAGCGCACATCACGCACACGCTTATGTGGAGGTGGTTGGACACCTCTAGGGTCCGCCTGCTCTTCATCCAGATGCAAGCTTCATTTCCTTCCATTGGCATTCTGATGGCCGTCATGACCATCAGCATTTCGACCGTTGTTCTCTATGTCAGTAACTCGCTGCCGAAACAGAGACAGGAAAGAAAAGTATAGTACTCCAGTTAGTGTCAATTTAAAGAACAGCTATGATACATGAGAAAACACATCGGACAGGTAGAGTGAGAAAGGCCTTCAAGAGATCATGGACAGACAGAAAAATAAAGAGACACAGGCCCCCCCAGAGATCATGGACAGATAGAAAAATAAAGAGACACAGGCCCGCCAAAAAATCACCAGCATACACGGGTCGAGCGTCCTTAAGCTAACAGACATTCTTAACTGGCATCGCAAAATGGATTTCTAGGGGCCAGAAAGCAAGGAATTTCTATGGAAAAACTCCAGGAAGGACAAAACAGAAACACACCCCCTCAGAGCATGGACAGAGACTTAGAGAAAGGCTTCCAGGATTGCTACCCCAAAATAATAACTAATAAAAAAATTGCTACCCCAAATAACAACAAATAAAAAAATCAAGAGTTTTAATACTGAGTCACCGGCGTACAGGGATCGAGAATCGTTTAAGAAGCTAACAGATGTTCGAAAAGTGGATAAGAACGTCTGTGCCGGGGTGGCTGCCTCAGGTATTATAAACATAAAGGTATGAGACATCAATCTACAATACAATTTAATGGCCGTGTGATGATGTGAGCCGGCCATACAGGAATTGGATGCCAACAAAAAATGCCGAGAAAAATTTTCAGGAATACTTATCTTATAAAAAAAAAAAAAAAAGTTTACCCCTGTACACATTTCCAATACCAGTGGACCCATTGATTTTGCGATGCCCTATTTTCGGACATTTATCTTTAACACGCTCTATTCTCAATAGCTGTATTTAAGAACATACATTTACAATTTATTATATATATATATATATATATATATATATATATATAGTTTATGGTAAACAACCAGTTTTTACCTTTGCAAAAGGAAGGAAATGAAGAGGTGAAGCTCAAGTCGTGTGAATTCAAGGGATCAGTCTGTAGCCAGTACAGGTCCAATCGAACTTGACACAAAGGGGAAGTTTACCTGGTTGCAGCTATTGATATACCCTGCTCGTAATAGGATTATGATGCACTTGCTGACGTCACAGGCACAAACGGGAACAAAGCCGATATCAAATATGCATTATTCCTTTTAAATATTGATTTTTGTACTTCAACAATTGAACTACATTTGCCAAACCTTTGACCGATATAGGCAGGTTTTTTTTTGTATATTGCACCAGTGATGCAATATTGAACATCTGATGCAATAAAAAAATGGCGCTTTTAATTTCAGCTCAATTTAAATATTGCATTTGCGGTGCCGGCGGAAAAATATGGGCTCGTTAAAACCACGTGCATTCCTAATGAACGCAATATCTTCGTGCTTTTTTTTATTGCATCGGCCCCCTAGTGCTTTGTCACTCCCTCTTCTCTACTACATCCTCACCTCACACTTCTCTCTTCTTTATTTCACAATCTTCTTCTTTTCTGACAGCGATTGGGGGAGGGGGGTAGGAAGGTACAAAAAGCTCTAATGCTTAATTAGGCATCAACATCCTTTGCTTCTCCGCCACCCACTAACTGCTGCTTTTCTGGCTCCTGTACTGGGTTTGCTCCCACACAGTCGTGCTATTTATTCCAGATGGCTCTCATAGTACAGCAGGGAAACAGCAGCTGAGGAGTGGAGGTGATTCAGAGGTGAAGAAGCTGTGAAATGTGGTTAATATGCAAGATAATAAGGCCTCTAGGGCCAGCTGCATAGTCCCTATTGTTTTACCAGACTGGAGGCCCAGATTGCATGTTGGCTCCAGCTTCTGCTGCTTGAGCCGGTCAAGCCTTGAAGAGTTGCTGAAGCAACATCCATGCACCTGTCAGGAGCCTCAGATCCACTAAACGGGGACACCTACCTGATCCCAACCTCCAGAAGACATCTCATTTTATACTTTGCCTACTTGAATAGCAATTCACATATTCCTAGCCTCCCAGAGATGTACTGTATCTGTACTAACAATTTTTTTTTACCAATTCTTTTTGCAAAATCATTTTATGGTCAAGTATGTACAGCATTTTTTCTTTTCTTTTTTCAGCATAAGGCTAGAGAATATTTTGTCAATGACACATTTAAGGAAGTTCTCTTCTCCTTATGTTTCCGTTTTCCTTCACTAAACCACCACCCAGAAAACTGAAAGTTTGGAACTAAATACACACCAAGAATAAACAAAATTTGGTAAGAGTTTGGCTTTAAGTATTGGAAGATGTTTAGAGAGGCAGTCCTTCGAAACATGAATTCATGTCAGGAGACATCAACTAGCTAATTGTAAAAGGAATGCACATGCACCCATAAATACGCATATCAGCCTGTGAGCGGACATGTGCTACAATTTTACATCATGCGCGCAAGTATATGCATATCATTTACAATACTCCTACTTTGTAATCTTAAGAGGCAGCTCAAGTAAATGGCCCACAGGTATTTCCGCTAAGGCTTTAGCGGCTTTTACGCGCATATGCAGGTGGATTTTAAAACTTGCTCACACGAGGGAAAACACAGCTTTTCCAATTAGTCCACCAATTTGTCCAGTTGATATTGAGGTCTTCAAGATGCCTCTGGTTCTTCACCCCCATGTGACTTTGAACCTTCACGCTGTGCTAAAAGTCCTAAAACTCGAGTTCTCCAGACTAGCTTCTCATCAGTACCACTAGTAAAGTTACGCAGATAACATGCCGACGTGCGCCATGTTTAGAGTTACACGCGCAAGTCTTGGCCCCATCCTGAAATGCCCATGCCTCGCCCCTTTTTCACCCTTTTATTTTTGAAGTGTACACAGGTATGTACGCGCGTACTTTGCAGCTTCTTAAAATCCATGTTGCTTGCTCGCGGCCTGCATATGCACTTATGTGGCTGTTTTGTGCAAGCAATGCTTTTAAAAATCTGCCTCAGTGTGAAGATAAATAAATAATCATAAAAATTACTTATTTAGGAGTTTTATATACCGTCGTTTCAAAAGAAGATCACAAAGGTTTACATTCATATTCATAGTCAGTGATCATATGCTGTGTGTTAACATTCAACTTTCTAATTCAACACCACAGTGAATACATATTCTAGTTCATAGTTATACATCTTCTAGGGTGTCATAGTAGCTCCTATCTAATTTAGCTCATATTAATTCTTTCTAGGTCTACATAAAAGTGAAAATAAATTCTAATCCTACTAGTAATACCTTTATATCATTCATTATATATTATTTGTTTGACTAGCGTTATCTCAGGTACTGTCAATGCAATTATCAGCATTATAGCAGTTTACATTAAAAATTGCATGCCTTTCTGAAGAGCCATGTTTTCAGTTCACGCTTGAAGTTTTCTCTCTTTCTATTATCTTACGTAACGACTCTGGAAGTGAGTTCCACAGCTTGGGGCCCGCTATCGCAAACATTCAGTCTCTTATTTACATAAGGTGTGTGTTCTGAATGGAGGGTACCATTAGGAGACCTTTGTTTTGTGATCTTAGGTCTCTCTGTGGTGTATAGTGTTGTAGTGTCACTCCTAATAGGCATGGACCGATATGGTTGATAATATTGAAAATTAAGGATAACACTTTATAATGAATTCTGGATTGTACAGGAAGCCAGTGCAGGGCTATCAGTGAGGGGGTGATGTGTTTGAATTTCCTAGTCCCTAGGAGTCTTGCTGATGCATTTTGAAGTAACTGTAGTGGTTTTAGTAGACTTGCGGGGAGGCCTAGTAAAAGGGAGTTGCAGTATTCCAAGTTTGAAAATATAAGTGTTTGTAAAACAGTGCTGAAGTCTTATATTGTTAACAGAGGTTTTAGTCGATGTAAAATTCTCAACTTGGAATATCCTGATTATTTTAAGTGAAGAAATTTTGAGCACTCTATTTGTTACTTAGGGGCCGATGCAATAATGTTCGCGGAAAGCGGGCGCTGACTTTTCAGCATCCACTTTCTTAATGCACACATGGCGCCCGCAAGGGGGGCGCCATGCAATATGTAAATTAGGGGGTCACGCTAGGAAGGAGGAGCTAGGGTCGCTTGCGCGACCTTAGCGCCTCCTTGCTAACACAACCCACAGCGGCTGCTGGTTATGAAGACTGAAGCCGGTAAACTCGGCCTCGGTTTTTAAAACCTGCCTGTCTGCCAGTAATGAAAACGGTCGCAGGGTTTAAACGGTGGCCATTTTCATTACTGGCAGACGGCCAGTTATGAAAACCGAGGCCGAGTTTACCGGCATCGGTCTTCATAACTCGGCGGACTGCAGAGTTATTTATTTTTTACTTTAAAAAAAGAAGTACAGAAAAGCAGTTTTTTCTGCTTTTCTGTACTTCTTTTGCCTGTGCTCAGCTGGCGTTAATAGCTGAGCGATAACTCTGCATTGGACGCATATTAAATAGGCGCTAATCCCCCTATTGCATTAGGGGGTGCATTAGCACCTATTTATCCCGCGTCAGACTGTGGGTTATACACTGTATTGCATCGGACCCTTAATGTTTGTGGGACACAAACATTTCAAAAGGAAATTTGTGTGAAAAAATGGTTCCTAGGATTACAACTGCTCTGACCTTCATAAACGCTTTCTAAGTTCCTGGGTCCAGCTTATGATGGTTCTTATATAATACACAGTGTGTACAAGTATGTTTTTTTCTTGGTGTGTGAGCTTTCATTCACTCAGTCCCAGTCCCTCTGTAACTCCCGTGGTAAGGTCAGTCAGCAAGCAGCCATCGGACCTGGATGAGAGCTCTTTCACGGGATTTTCTAACAGATTCAGACAGCAGTATTAACACTCAGATACCATATTTAACTTGGACACACTCAAACGTTTACATCTTTTCAGCTGAATGTGACAGCTGAAGCATGAAAAGACACCATTTCAACTGAATTAATTGCTCCTTTTAACTAGAGGAATTTTAAGATAATATACTTTATGAAAATAATAAGTTTGAGTTACCTGTGGGATGTGAAGCAAAGCCCAATAGCACAATACTTAAAAACAAAAACAAGAACATTTAAAATGAGATTTAAAAAAATGCAACACAAAGAATACAAATATAACATCCAGTAAACAGACTAACTTTCAAATTTTGATTTTAGTTTCAGCTGCCTGAGAAAACTGCATGTTGATTGTGAGACAGGATGGGAACTAAAATCTTCCAAGCATGGATCTCAGGATTAACCCATGAGCATGCCAGGTCAAACACATTTTAGACATGAGTGACTAACCAAGCTACTGATACGTTTGGCTTCTGTTCTGAGTTTCCATTATTTCAACAGAATGCCCTAAACTGCGCAAGTGCAAGGATTTTTTAAATTCCCGTGTTAGTGAAAAAGCACCGAATTCTCTTTCTAGCTTTGTGAAATGATGTGCTATTTTTTGTTTATCCAGTTCTCATCTACTAGGTGGGACATGTTCTATTCTCATAAAATAATTTAACACACTCCTCTCCTTCCCCCCTCCATCACTGGTTTTGTTCCTTGCCATTCCTCCAAAGCCAGTTATTCAGTCATCATCATGGAGGCACAAGCTGCTATGGCATGTTTAATTCTGTTCACTTTACTGCAGGATGAAATTGCTCCTGAGTTCCAAATTATATATCCCCTCTCCCTCTCTCTCTCTCTCTCTATATATATGTTTAGAGAGAGAGAGAAAATGGAAAATTGAAGCAAACACTAATGTTATGTGTATATTAAACTAAAATTACCTTTTATTAGAAATGTTTTTATTCTTCTTAGATATAGCATACGATAAGCTGTTTTTAAATAACAATTATCAACCTAAATACACTCAGATATACTCAAAATTACAATCTTGAGAATTTCAGTTTTAATACAAAAATGTCCGTGTAGCAGATACGTTTTTAAATGTCTCTCCAGAACACTGTTGACTGTTGTGTCCCAGATCCAAAATGCTCCAACAAATGGTCACACAGGACTAGATTACATTCGCACCAAAATCGGACTGGGTTCAGCTTTAATCCATTGTAACTGCCACGTTTAAAAGCCAGATGTCAACTTGAACTCTCCTTCACAAATGACCTCTGTTTCGCCAATCAAGGTCTTCATCAGGCGGAAGAGATGCGTATTTTAGTGCGACCATTTGTTGGAGCATTTTGGATCTAGGACATAACAGTACTTAGGTATTAAAACAAATTCTCATGATTGTAATTTTAAGTATAACTGAGTGTATAAAGGTTGATAATTGTTATTTAAAAACAGCTTACAGTATGCTATATCTAAGAAGAATAAAAACATTTCTAATAGAAAGGTAATTTATTTTGTTTAATATACACATAACATTAGTGTTTGCAACTTCACTATGATTTTCCATTTACAAATTTGTATTTTTTGAACACTTTAGTTGTTTTAGTTTGACTGCCTCTATCGGTTTGTTACACTGTACAATATATATTTAACACTACTAAGGCTTATCATGGGAAAAATCTGGACAACCTCCTAATGAAAACAGAACACTGTAACCACCCTAAAACCTCTCTAGCTGCTCATTTTACGGCAGCCAACGTGCAGTCCTTGCCAAACCTGGAATTGCTGTAATCCCAGCCCGCTTGACTGAAAGAACCCCACTGAGAACGCTCCACTCCATGCCCAACCCTTGCATTTTAAAACAGGCACTGGCTACAAATGTGCAGTGAAGCTCCGATCCTGTTTGTTCCTTCTGTTTCTACGGTAATCACACTCCAGTTACTAACAAACAGTCTCTCACTTTGAGCAACTTAAAGGCACAGAATCCTTTACTGGTGGCCAAGGCTACGTCAATAAGAAGGGGGGGGATGGGACTTGGAGCCCTTACTTACTCTTCTACCCCCAAATTCTAGCAAGACACAATTTTGGCTACAAGTTAAATTAAACTGGGACAACATTATTTGGAGAAACAGCATTTATAATTTTGTAATTCCATATTTTTAACAGCAAACATGAATTTGCTACCTCAGACAGGCCAAGTCTCCCTGTTCTTTTGGCAAACCCCTCACTCGGATGTCTGCCTCGCCTCCAGTTTACTGCCCCAGCCCTCTTGAGTCAGCCAGAACTAAAACACTGGTAGAGCGCCAACCGTGCTATTTTGTTTTTTATATAGCCCTATAGGCATCTTAATAGCCGTATGTTGGCACTTTATGAGGCTTCCCCAGTTTGACTTCATACAATCCTTCAATACTTGAGCTAGACTTTTCTATAGTTTTTGTTATTGCATAAGTGTCTAGCACTCTTTGGATCCTTTTTTTTTTGTTTTTTATATAATCGGCAGCTTCAGCAAAGCAAAGGTACAGCGGAACACACTGTCTCTATGCTGATACCACTACGCCGCCGGCCTACTTTCTATTTAAGGATGACGCACATGTTGTGGGGGAAGTGGTGGGACGGTATGGGGACTGAATATCCGTGTCTCTAATGTGCCCCAGGCCTGGTAAAGCCACTGTCAGAGAAAGAGAAGCATGGGCAGTGATGTAGCGCTTGCAGTATCAACACTGGGGAAACCCGGGAGACCTGGAGTTACAATCCATTGTAGGGGGAATGGGAGAGAGTGGGGAAGAGACAGTGCAAGCCAAAAAAGGAGAGCAATCCAGAAAGGGAATGAGAGAATGCCGCCTAAGGAGGGCAAAACTGCTGGTGCGAGCCCTGCTTACAGTGTTTGCCTACCCTGCCAATAAGCTGTACATTGGTTTATTGACTTGGAAGAGAGTCAGCTATATAGTTCCTAACCAGCATGTTGACCACTGACCTGCTCACAAGACAAGAAACAGATATAAAGTGGTCTTACCTGAAAATATAGTTTATATACTGTTGATCAAGGTCACTGAAAAAACAAAACACAAACATAAAACGGTAAGCTGAAATTCAAAATTCATTATGTAAGAAGAACAAGATATCATGAGGAATCTCAGGAATTGATCTTGTCCGGGACATGACTACTCATAGCAGAAAACACATAGTGACTGCTCTCTCCATCACTAAAATCGCAAAGTGTAATAATTTGCACCGAAGAGAGAGGGATTCAATCTATTTCCAGCTACAAGAAAGCACTGCTCAATTTAGTGCATCATGTTAAAATTCTAAATTTCCCTACCATTATGGGAATGGATGGATTCTATCCATAATCATGGTGTAAGGCCAAGGACCTGCAAATTTAAGCAAGAGAGGCTGAGTGGCCACTGGATCAGCAAGGTGGACCCTCCTGATGTTTCATTTGCATCTTCTGCTGCACCATAAGAAAAAAATGAAAGTAAACAGCAGAGGCTGGCTTGTTGCTGTACGGCCATAAAATAAATACTAGGGGGGAAAAAGCCAAAGTTTTAAACAGAAATGGCTATTGCACAACAGACTAGCATTAAATTTACAGAAAACAGAATTAATTTTGTTAAGTAAAAAAACCTCACCCTGAAACACTACCTCCATTCAAATTTATAAGACATAAAATAGCGACCGACTCCTCCGTCCATGACCTGGGTGTACTGCTTGACACTGGACTATCCATGAAAGTCTGCATTTGTAACTTGGTGAAGACAGGATATTATAAGCTCCAATCGTTAAGACGACTGAAGCCCCTACTTGAACCCGATAACTTCTGAACAGCCCTACAGTCGTCAATTTTCACTGGAATTGATTATTGCAATTCACTAATGCTAGTTTTACCTGATAAATCACTCAGAGCTCTCCAACTTTTACAAAATTCAGCTGCTCAGGTTCTGATTAGCCTTTCACAATATGACCATATTACCCCTATCAGTACTTCATTGGTTACCAGTTCAATAGAGAACTTAATATACAATGTTGATGTTAATACATAAAATTAATCGCTAACACATATAGTTTGTTTCAGGTACAAAGATGTGTAATGCTGTTCCGAGCCACTCTTAAGATCTTAAAGGCTTGTTACAAGTGCCTATGCTCCACCAAGCTCATTTAGGAGAGGTCAGTGAGCGAGCAGTCTCAATAGTTGGGCCAATAATGTGGAAGCTAATGCCTAAACTACTGAGAGCTATAATAGATACAAAAATATTGAAAAAAGTCCTTAAAAACATTGCTATATTAACAAGCCTATGGTGCAGTCAACAATTAACTGTGAGGCATGATATTAGATGATGGATAAAATGGTATAATTTTGTCATAAAGATATGAAAATGTTATTTCAGGCATGAAATGGAGCATCACTTTATGGAGATATATAATTTGTTAATGTAATGTAATATTTGTTTTTAAGATGTTTATAATTGTGCATGTTTTAATTTGTAAACCTCAAACCATAAAGAGAATACTTTCACTATAGTGTAAATAATTTCAATCACTACAATTGTCTCTACTGAATCTTCCAACTGTTTTTAATATGGAGGAAAAGACCTTGGAATAAAAGCAAGCCTAGTTGAAAAACTTAAGAACTTGCTACAATCATTCTAATCGGTCAAAAAACCTCCACCATCCTTTTATTCAAAATACAAAAATTTTTTATGAAAGAAATTTTGTATTTTTTTTTATACAAAACTTGACTTAACTCATAACACTGTTCCAATCCACAGATTTCGCTTAAATTGCCGACGTTGGCTAGCATTTTGCTGACGAGGCTTCATCAGGGCATCAATTATGTTATTTATATACAAAAAATGTTTTCATAAAAAATAATTTTTGAGGCAACTGAATTGATGTTTACAAGGAAGTGAACAAATCTTCCTGGGAATTTGCCCTCACAAGTCAGATATCCAGGTATAGGAAGACTCTGAAATCTGGTTGTCGCAGATGCGCTGTCACTACCATTTGGCCTTTTATGAATACTTGAGGTGCTGCTAACATGCCTCGTGGGAGGTCTCTGTACCAATAGTGGAATGGAATATGAGCATAAGTATCCTCCAGATATAGAGGGTACATCCACTCTACATCCTGCAGGAAGAGAAGACTTGTGCGAAGAGTGTAATGATTCTGCCTACTAGGCAGCCCCCATGTCAGCAGAGGTCCTCATGAAGACACACTTTCTCTCACTGTAGCCACCTCCTTGATGGCCACATGACTCGGCAAGACCTGCCCTATATAACCCTGTCTTTCCCTACACTCTGTGCCTCTTCCTCAAGTCACCATGATTCCTTGCATTGGCCCACCTTGCCTTGCTACTGCGTGGTCTCTATGGCCTTATTTCTCTTTTGTGGCCTCCTTGGCCTTCCAACCTTGTTCTGTCACCTCATTGGTCTTCTTGCCCTGCCTTGTGGCCTTCAGGCCTTCTACTCTTACTCTGCCTTGCAGCCTGCTTAAGCCTCTTTGTCTGTTTCTCCCTTGAATTGTCCTATATGTTTCCTGTTTGCCTGTGCTGTATATTCTTAGCCTAGTTCTTGTGGTTCTGTCCAGTCCTTGTTTTGTCCTACCTGGTCCTCCCTACGGCTCCTGCTCCGTGTGGGCCTTCAGTTCAGTCTGCAACCGCTACGTGCCTCTTTTGTTGAAGTCCACATTTGAAAAAAGGCTATTGGATCCTGGAATGCAACTGAGGGAGGGACACAACGGTATCACCTCAGGAGGTAAGCAGTGCAATCCAGTCATCATCTTCTCTAGAAACTGTCTATGGGGTTTTTGGGGGGTTTTTTATACAAGCAATCCCCAGTAGGGAAATGCATGTCCACCATATGCTGGAGTCAGAATACTGGCAAGCTGATGTTGGAGCAGGGCTATATATATTTGTGATGTCAACTTTTACTCCGTCTCCACCTGCTGATAGAGGTGCATAACCCCACTGGTAGGGATTGGCCTACCTGAATGCAAAGGAAGGACATGGTCAAGCTGTGCTCAGACAAACAAGGACTGGGAATTCCCACACATGCTCATAGAACTCATAGCTCTTCTAGCTAGGAGAGACAAGTCTGTTCGGTACTGCTGATGTCACTCACATATAATGGCTAATTCAGTCTGCCATCTAGGGAAAAAATTATTTAAACAAAACCAGAGTCTCTCATCTATTTTTGTATAATATAGATTGTTAAATGAGAACCACTTAACACATGAACCGTGTCTCCTCATAACATCATTTTCTCAGATCTGCTTCCAATCAAAATCGCGCAACTCAGGTCACTAGTTGACCCCTAGCGATCACAATTTAATGCCGAGGCAGCTGCCACCCTACTGAAACTTCTTTACTATTAGTTTGCTTTCTTACATAATTCTGATAGAAATAACAAAAATCAGGATTTTAAAATTTCATTCCAGAAGACATTTTAATGTTTAAAAAGCTCTTTGAGGGGTCCTCCTACTTAATCACCTGCAACACTATAAATCTAAGTAGATCCGAGTCCTGCTGTGCTGAGTGTCATCACAGATCTGTGCAGCCTGCACTGTGACGCAAGAAAAGCATAAACCCAGCTGAACATGGACTTGATTTTTAGAAACCGAGCCAGTGCTTGTAACTAAGGTTGCCAAATATGTCCAGTTTTTCACTACAGATTGATGCAATGCTGGTTTTCCTTCACCGAAGGCATGGACTTGTAGTTCCGACTTCCCCAAGAAATGCAAGAACAAATCCATGCCCTCAAAATAATGGACCAAGTTAGCAACTCTAGTTGTAATTTTGGGGAAAAATAATTTGAGCAGCTGTTACATGTAAACACATAAAATAAAGTATATTAGGCCAAAGAAGATGAGGGACACAGGAATAAGGCCAGGAGAAGGAGGTAGAGCTAAGAAAGAGGCAAGTTCATATTCTAAGCAATCTAGAGAGTACTGCGGCTTGACCTACTTTGCAGATCAAAAAATGTCCCCCTCTGAATACAACCAAGAAAGCAAAGCTTTCCTAAGTGTTGTGTTCGGTCTCAGACGACTTTGACATCTGTGCCTCACCTTTCTTCCTTCTCTCCTCTCAAGCCTTGGGAAGATGGCTGCTGCCACGTCTTCATGCCGCTCTCGCCGGTGTCCCCGGATCGGCAACAGTGACTGTGTTCGCCATGATTTCCTGAGGGCCTCCTAGGGTGTGTGCGTGCACGCCACCCACGTCTACCATCCACGTCATGGCGGGAACCTCGGGGGCGTCCCCTCCGAGTGACGTCATCCTATCCTGGTATTTAGCCTGGTATTTAGCCTTCCCTTCATTTGCTAACAATCGGGCCGATACAGTACAGTGCGCTCCGGTGGAGCACACTGTTAGCCCGGATTTGGCCGCGCGTTTGACGCGCTAGCTTTACCCCTTTGTTGCGACCGTCACTTCCAGATGGCTTCACTCCGCCTACCTTTCCTTTTCTGCGGCTCCTCCTGCTCTTCATGGACGCCTGGCTGCCGCGGCGTCTGCCTGCCGTCCTCTCCGGCGTCCCCGGACCGGCTTGGGCGCTGCCTCCCTCTGTGTTCTACAGGTACACCTTAGGGTGCGCGCGCCGCGCGGCCCTCATTCTTATTTTCTCATTGGCGCGTTCCTCAGGGGCGTCCCCCTGTGATGATGTCATGCTGCCCGGATATTTAAGCCTACACTTTATTGCTAGCCGTTGAGTTAGTAAGGGGATTCTTACGAATGAGATTCGCTCTCCGTACCCAGCTACTCTGCCTCTCCAACTTCTATTGGACTCTTTCTGCGAACGGGGTACCCGCTCCTCGGGGGCCTCTTTTGCTTCTTTCAGGTCACTAACAGGTAACCGGTACTCACTCCTCGAGGGCCCATGTTCCCTGACTTGCTGCCTGCATCTATTTCCTCTTCTACTTGGAAGAATTTGCTACAGACAGCAGTGAGTACTACTATCATCCACTCCTCAGAGCTGTCTCCCTGGAACCAGGTACTCACTCCTCGAGGGCCTGCCCCCGTTCCAGCGCCAGTGCCATCTCCTACGTGGAACTGCTGTGTGAGTACTTTGCCAACAAGTCTCCCTGCTCCCAGGAATCTGGTACTCACTCCTCGAGGGCCAGCTCTCCCTTTCTCTATTGTACTCATACTCTCAGTTCTCTCCACTACAGCACTGTTACCGGAGGACCCACTGTTCCAGCACCTGGGGAATACTAGTCCAGCCGGGCTACATCTTCTATTCACTACTGCCACCTCTGGTAGCTTCTCAAACTGTCTAAATAAAGATAAATCTGTGTTTGTATGTCCAAGAGCTGAGCCTGACCTATGGCCTCAAGGGTCAGCTGCCACAGTGTCCAAGGGTCCACCCAAACCTCACTAATTATAACACCCTTATACAGTAAGGGGTAATAGCGCATCGAAAACACGCTGCCAACCCCCCCAAAACTAATAGCGCCTGCAACATGCAAATGCATGTTGATGGCCCTATTAGTTATTCCCATGTGATCCAGAAAGCAAAATGTGCAGTGAAGCCGCACATTTTACTTTCAAAAATTAACACCTGTCCAAAAGCTTGCATTAATTTCTGCCAGCGCCGGGGAAGGGTACAGAAAAGCTGAAAAAACTGCTTTTCTGTACAGCCTTCGACTTAATATCATAGCGATATTAAGTCGGAGGCCCCTAAAATTTAAAAAAAATTTTAAATTAAAAAAAAAATTTTAATCGGCCCACGGGTCAGAAGACGGACGCTCAATTATACTGGCGTCCGTTTTCCGAACCCGTGGCTGACAGCCGCCGCTCCTGTCAAAAAAGAGGCGCTAGGGATGCACTAGCATCCCTAGCTCCTCTTTTTACCGTGGGCCCTCATTTGCATACTAAATCCCACGCTCATCGGGAGAGCGGGCGCTCGCCTTAAGGCACCCACTCTCCCGCGGGTTTTACTGTATCAGTCTGAATCTGAGTTAGCAAGGATTGGATTGCCTCCGGTCTAAGCTGCTCTGCCGCTTCCCAGCTGCCGCAGGAAGCTCTCTCTGCCCTTTGGGGTATTTCTTCACTAACCTGGGTTACCCGCTCCTCGGGGACCCTTCTACTCTATTTCAGGTACCTATCTTGGGATACCGGGTACTCGCTCCTCGAGGGCCTGCTCTCCCTAATCTGGTGCCTGCCACTGAACAACTTCTGCCTGCCAGGACCTTCAATGATACAGCTTCTGCTTCAGTGAGTACTAACCCTCTCAGTCTGTCTCACCTTCAGCTTCAGCGCTCTGTGTCTACATCCGGGACCTGTCCCTGCTACGCCGCGCTGCCTATCACCTACTCAAGTGTGAGACTGGTCTCCTCTGCTGAGGACCCCTGGACTACTTCACTGGGTTACCTTCACTGCTCCCTGAACAATACCATCAAGCTGTACAATAAATACAACTTCTCTGTGTCTGCATGTATAGAGTCTAGCCTAGTACTGTGGTTCCTCACGGGGCTCCTCCCCGTGGGAGTGGCCATCACCGCAGTACCCAAGAATCCACTCCAACACCTCATAACCATAACACTAAGCTCCTCTGTAGGACATCAGTGTTTCCTTGTGCAAACAGATTCAAAAGTTACCTTATGATAGTTGATTTCTGGGACTTCTGAAATGCTTTGTAACCTCCTGTAACAGAAGTAACAATCCATCACTGGTATATAGTTAATTATTAGTTTCATTGCTGTTGCTTTCCAAAACCCAGTTGTAAATTGCAATACACAAGCTAAAATACATTTTAATCAACCGCCTAGATGTCTTCTGGATCCAAAAGACATCTAGGCAATTCATTCCCTGGAAAGGGAGGAGGAATAGCCTAGTAGTTAGAGCAGTGGGCTCCGAACCAGGAGACCAGCGTTCGAGTCCCACTGTTGCCCCTTGTGACCTTGGGCAAGTCACTTTACCCTCCATTGCCTCAGGTACAAACTTAGATTATAAGCCCTCTGGGTATAGGGAAATACCTACAGTACCTGAATGTAAACTGATGTAATATCTCAGATCAAATGTCGGTATATATTTATTTATTTAACACTTTTTTTTATACCGGCATTCGTAGGACACATCATGTCGGTTTACAAGTAACTGAGAAGGGAAATTACAATGAACAAGGGAGGGGCTAACTGGGTAATATGCAAAGTACAAAGGAAGAGAGTCAACAGCAGAATTACAACTTTTTGCATTCAAGTTAGGGTTAAATATGCAAAAGAACTTATAAACAAATTAAGCGAGGCATGTACACTTGAGAAATTAGCATATGAGGGCTTATTTACAGTAAGAGGAGGCAAGTGCACATATGTATAGTTAAAAGCTAGTGGGGGGGGGGAGAAAGGAGGGAGGGAGCAGGGGGAGAGGGGCGGGTGGGGTAGAGTGAAGAGGGGTACAGTAAGGCACGGGTACTTTGAGGGAGGGGTTGCTAGGGGGTGAGAGGGAGGGGTAAAGGGGGGCTAGGAGTGCAAGGGAAGGAAACAGGGAGGGGTGGTATGAAGGCTGAGTGTGAGCTGAGGTGGTTCGTAGGACAAAATTAGGATTGAGAGGAGTTGGGGTATGCCTGTCTAAAGAGCCATGTTTTGATTCCTTTTTTGAAGTGGCTCAGGGATGGTTCTAGGCGGAGGTGGACGGGGAGGGAGTTCCAAAGTGTGGGGCCCGCAATAGAGAAGGCTCTATCTCTGGTAGTGGTAAGGTGCCCAATTTTAAGTGAGGGGATTTGGAGAGTGCCAGCAAGGGAGTTTCTCGTGGGGCGATTAGCTTGGCGGAATTGTGGCATATTTTCAAGCCAGGGTGAGTTGTTATTGTATAGAGTGTTATGGAGGATGGTGAGTGTTTTGTACTGGGAACGGAAGGCGATGGGGAGCCAATAAAAAGAGCATCTTGTATTTCAGGTTCCACATCCTCTTAGGAATGCTTTTGTTTAGTCATCGGAGATTTCCATTCTCTCAAATAATGTTCAACTTACCAACACATATCAAATGAACTCCAGCCCAAAAATAGCCATCTGGATCAAACTGCAACAAAAGAAGACAGACTGAAGGGAACATTGACAAATGTGTATTATACTTTCCTGGCTATATGGTTCCCCAAGATAAGTGTAAGAGAAATTGCTGATCTCAAGATATCACATGCCAAGAGACAAGAGTATTTGCGAAAAGGAGGGATTATGGCAGCATTGGACTGCTACAGCAGAACAAAATGCTGCACTAGATTAAAACCCAACAAGTAGCTTTTCTAAACACATCATAAACCATGAAACCAAAGGTTGAGTGAATTACCTATACTACATGAACAGAGCCCAGAGACAGCATCATATAGCCTGGTTCACAATGGCCCTGTTTTGTGAGGCACACTGGACCTAACTGCCCTGTGTTAAATGAAATCTAGAACAAACATTTTCAGGCAAAACCATGCTGTGAGAGTATTTCCTTCTTCTTGAGTTTGTTTCCTTCTCTCTACAGGACCTTGGTGAGCTGCTCCACTCCATTTGGCCATACTGTGTTTTTTCTCAGATTCCTTGCAGTGCCTGACATCATGAACCCAACCATCAAGTTAAAAAAGATGTGATTTGCATTAAATAAAGGCTTTAACATGGCTACTGGTTATCATTGGCATTCTACATATTAGACACTGCACGTACCAAAATATTTGTTTGCTTACATCTTCAAGCAAAATACGTATTTCATGTATTTCTAGTCTAATCATAGCCTTTTCTCAATCTGTTCTAGCAGCAAAGGGCCACAGTAGATGTCAATCAACAGAGGATCCTGAATGCTCACTTATGTTATTCTAAATGGTCTGTGCTGCTAATATTTTGCCTTGTCCGTAACTGTTTCTATTTAAAGTTGTTTGTGTTGAAATTGTAACCTACTTAAAGCTATTTTATTATATAACGTGGGCTAGAAGTATTTTAAATAAAAATTAATTAATAAGCTAATGTGATTATACAGTGCTGCTACTGTTGACATTTAATTTAGAAAGCAACAACACAAAGCAAATGTGAAGCGGGTGGCTTCCCATGGAGAGAACCTGACAGCTCTGCATGCCAAGCCGATAATTGGTGCTTCACTTAATAGCCTGCCATCAAAACAAAATGGTCAAAATATCTATTATATAGCAAGGCATGCTGATTTTTTTTAAATTGCTAGGCACTCTGGAAATGTCTTTATTTTAAAATAAATGGCAATTATTAAAATGCCTCTGCTCCAGTACAAACAAACAAGCTTAAATACTTTTAAAGCAGCAGTGCAGCGGATTATTATTGCCGATGTACTCAGAACCTGCAAGTTTGAATTCTAATAATTATAACAAATAATGTTGCGGCATCTGCAGCTTCAGGCTCCAGCAGTTTGGCACAGAGGTCCTGTGGTTTAGGGTCCCCTCTTGGAAGGTCCATAAACCCTGGCACGGGATGGAAACCAATGAGGGCAAACAAAGAGGTCTGGAGAATTAACAGCACAGTCATAAACTATAATCCTTTCCTAATATACTGGGGTCAGGAAGAATAAGGGCAGCAAGTCAACAATACATCCCCAAAGAATAATCACTACACAGCTTCTTCATGGCGTGGCAATACATTAAAAAGTCCTGCAAAGGCAACTACAGGAGAGAGAGAGAGAGAAGAGGAAGGTGGAGGACTATGGTAAAGAACTCAGGAAGTTGTGACAAGGGATCCCACAGGAGGAAGAAACTCTGCCTGGTTGGGCATTTTCTCAGAGAAATAAATTTGGGGGCAAAATTAAGATTGTGACATGACTGTTAAATACTTATCCGGTTCTACTTCTAGCAGAGATATAAAAGCATTCTTGGGACTGCTTGGGCAGAAGTTGTGGTTAGAACAGAGGTGGCCATCTCTGATCTCCGAGAGTCACAAACAGGTCAAGTTTTTAGGATATCTACAATGAATATGCATGAGATAGATCTGCATGCACTGCGTTCATTGTATGAAAAATATCTCTCATGCATATGGCATTGCAGTTATCCTGAAAACCAGGCATATTTGTGGCTCTCGAGGAGCGGAATTAGCCATCCCTGGGTTACAGCAATAGGCTGAGAACCAATGAAGCCAGCATTCAAATCCCATTTCTCCGACTAATGTGCCTTGTGACCTTGAGCAAGTCACTTCACCCTCCACTGCCTCAGGTATAAACCTAGGGGGGTCATTTAATAAGCTGCATTCGGTGTTTACCATGCAAGAAACACCTTAATGCAGTGATAGTGATTGATATTTTAAATGCTGCATGCTATTTCTGCCCCGATACCGCAAGAATGGTATCAGGGCAGCTCTATTAGATAATTTTTAAAATTAAACTCTATTTGTACATTTCAAATATATCATCATCTAATTTTATGTAAATAAAATAACAGCTTGCCTGAAAAAAAAATCACAGCTGCATTATTTTTTCTAGAAAATGAGCTATAACTCTTGTTGTAGCTAACTGCCTCCGGGAGCAATCAGGACGCTAACACGCATCCTGATGCTCCTGGGTTAATGGGTTAAAGGGTGTGAGTGCCCAACAAAGTGCACCCCCCCCCAGAAAGAATGAACCCCCCCATCCTACCCTGCCTTGACACTGCACCAATGCATGAATAGTAAAAAAAAAAAAAAAAAAAAAAAAAAGTGAATGATTAACAGCATAGGCCCCTCCCCTGCCTTCCAAACTCCATCCCCCCTTTTTTTTTTTTTACTCCCTCCCCAACGTCCAAGCTCTCTTGCAATCCTAGCCCCTCCCATTATCCCCCCTCCTAGCCTTACCTTTTAAGACCCTTGGTGGTCTAGTGGGGCCTGGAGCACCTCCTAAGCTCTGGGCCCAGCGCTATCACTGAAAAGTTGATGTAGCCCGGCCTGTGCGCTTCTTATGCCCTGATCACGACAGGAGTGGAGTCTGGGAGGGAGGGAGCAGGGCGTGTGCCATTTTTTTTTTTTTTTTTTTTACTATTTGTGCACTAGGGCCCCCCATTAAGGGGAGGCAGGGGGTGGGACAGAGGTCTCTTCAGACTCCTTGGAAGGGCTTTGTTCTACTTGGGGGGGGGGGCCTCATTTTGTTGGGCCCTTTAACAAGATTGCTGCCCCAGGTGGTGGGACCGCCACTGCATGGGATTTCACAGAAGCAGCTGAGGTTCCATATTTTGCCTGGGGATATTTTGCCACCAGGGAAAATACCGCATGATTTACTAAAGGTGCGGTACTGAGAAATGCAATTCTGGTCATTGTGCCATAGTGATTTAGCAGCTAATAGTCAACTGTTTTGAACTATTAGAGCCTTCATACTGCTTTATATGTACTTACTTGCTTCCTGTTTCTGTGTGAGTTGAGTTGCTGGTTGCCCACAGCTCCATTTTACATTGGTAAGAAACGCAGTACTGTTGTCTTAGCGCTTTTGGAAAGAGGAAACCTCCCTAGTTTGTTTCTCTCTCTTTAGAAGGCATTTTCTTATCTAAACACGCTTCATTGTACCAGAAATCTCTACCAGTCAGTCACTTTAATGAAGTCCACAGTGGTAAAAGAAATAGGACCTGTTGGGTACACAGAGATTGAAAGAACCTCTCCTAGTACCAAGGTCTCTATTAGCAAAATTATTGTAGAACTTGAAGGAAAAATGTTTCTTTATTAATGATCTGTAAGAATAAACATGCCAAAAGGGGGTGAACAAAAATAAAGGGACTCGAAGAACCTGGAAGAATGGTCAAAGATTGAGAAAACAAGCTTTAAAGCGAAAAAAAAAAAAAAAAAAAAAAAAAGAGTACAATCCTGCATTTGTAGTGAAAAAGTCTATTAATCATAACCAAACTATATTAATCAGAAGGACAAGAACTGGAAACTCAAATAGGAATGAGATATGTAATCACTTTGGCTACCCTAAAAATAACTAGTTAATAAGATAAAGCAACTGGGAAATTTTTTTTTTTTTTTATTTGTTTATTCAATTTTACATTTTATACACAAAGAATCCTTTGCATTCAATCAAGAGGAATATTCAAAAGAAAAGTGTTACACCAAATAAATTGTAATAATACAACTATTTTTAAACTGAAATGTTTATCCCCAATTTTTCTAGGTAATAATGGGAAATAGGAACAGAAGAAAAGAAAAAATAGAAAAAGGAGAGAAGGAAGATTTAAACCAATACTCTCTTATCAACCCATTCCTTTATAAATTAGAACCAGATCTTTTAGGTTATAGGGGTTTCCTTTCTAGCATCTATGAAGCCCCTTAACTGTTCTGGATTAAAGAAAATATATGTGTTCCCAGAGTATTTTACTACGCATCTTGCAGGATAACGCAAAAGAAAATTTGCACCAAGAGATATAACTTCAGGGCGCATTGTTATAAAGGATTTTCTGCGTAGTTGTGTAACTCTGGAAAGATCAGGGAAAATACGGATCAATCCACCCAAATATGTTATATTAATTGCTTTAAAGTAATGTTTCATAATTAGGGCTCTGTCGAACTCTGAAAACAGAGAAACAAAGAGTACAGTTCTTTCACATATCTCTAGTCCAGAGCTTTCCAAATATTCAGATAGATTATTAAAATTCCCAATATCCCCTACTGGGGATATCTGTATTTGACTCTGTCTTTGTCTTAAAAATAAGATCTTTTTTACAGCTGGTATCTGCTCTTCTGGAATCTGTAGGATTTCTTTCAGATATCTCTTGAAAGTCAGTAATGGAATTTCCCCCACCACTTTTGGAAAGTTCAAAACCCTTAGGTTTAGTTGTCTGAGATAATTTTCCACAGATTCAAGCCGTCGTGTTAAGACTGCCTGGTCTTTCACACATACAGCATTGATATCCGACATTTGTTTTAAATCTGTTTTTACTTGCTGTAATTCTTGTGATTGTTCTGTTCCCCTCAGATGTAATTGCTTTTCGATAGAGTCCATTTTGAGTGAAATTTCCTCCGTTTTTTGGGTTTGCTCATTAAATGCCATGGTTAACCCCGCAACCAAATCCCAAAGGGACTCTATTGTGATTTCCGCCGGTCTTTTCACCTCTATGGGACCTCTTACTAGGCCACCCGATGTCTCCCCTCCACCCACAGCTGTTCTAGTTCTCTGCAACATATCCTCATTTTGGTACTCACTCCTTGCTGCAGTTTCAAGAGGGCTCGTGGCATCGGGTGATCCCTCCACATTCGCGGTACTTCCCGGGAGTCCGCCCAAAGAAATCGCTCCTGTAGCTCTTCGCACTGGCGACTCAACTTTCCCGGCTATACACGCTGAGGTAGCGTTCGGCGGTAATCGTGGTTCTGGGGGGGACAACGATATTTCCCCAAGCGGAGAGGGGACTCCTCTTCCCATACCGCTAGCGGGGCTCGTTGTTCCTGATGGAATGGGAGATGCATATTCGGTGATTACCCGCTGTCCTGCGGTTGGTGAGGGCTCGGGTAGGTAAACCCTCACCTTCCCCTTTCTTTTATGCGGCATTTAGGAGAAATTATTAAGAAAAGTCCAATATGAGAAAATGAAAGGCAGGAGCGTCAGAAAATGCATCAAGTCAGAGAGCCATTTTAAATCCTCTCCAATTCTTCAAATACTCAAAATTTTCAGTCTATAGCGACACGCGCCGGACGGCGACAAGCGCCGAGGGAGACCAGCTTTTATACTGCCAGTCCCCAGCTGATGACGTCGGAGTCGTCGACTCGTGGGCGGGGCTCCAGGGGCCGGGAAAACGCGTCTGCTCTACCCCTTCAGGAAGAAATCAAAACTCAGCTGGTTAGAAATTCTTTCACAGGTAAATATTTCCTCTGCTCCGTCCATCAAACGCCGAGGGAGACCAGCTTTTATACTGCCAGTCCCCAGCTGATGACGTCGGCGTCGTCAACTCGTGGGCGGGGCTCCAGGGGCCGGGAAAACGCGTCTGCTCTACCCCTTCAGGAAGAAATCAAAACTCAGCTGGTTAGAAATTCTCTCACAGGTAAATATTTCCTCTGCTCCGTCCCAAGCAACTGGGAAATTTAACAGTATACATGATTGCATTAGTAGATATATCATCAACAAGAAAAAAAGAGGTAGTGTTCTTTTGTAGAGATCACTAGCTTGTATCCTACCTTGAGTAGTACAGTGTTCAGTTCTGAAAGCCATGCATTCTTAAGCACAGTGAGAGGATGGAAGTGGTTCAGAAGCAGACTACTAAAATGATACAGGACCTACAACCCATACCCTAGAGAGGCTTATGATACTCAAAATGGATTTGCTAAAGGAATGAAAGGAAAGGGGAATATGATATAAATCAAGGCTTCCCAAACCTGTCCTGGGGACTTTATAGCCAGTCGGATTTTCAGGATATCCACAACGAATATGCAGGAGATGATTTTGCATAGACTGTCTCCATGACATGCACATTTATTTCATGCATATTCATTGTGGATATCCTGAAAACCTGACTAGCAGTGGGGTCCCCAAGATAGGTTTGGGAAGCCTCGATATAAATATCCAAACATTTTTCAAATTTCAGTAAAGTACGAGAAGGTGAAATTTTCCATAGAGGTAATAGAAAAGGATATGGAATTGCAAGGAGTTGCTTTGTCCTTGGAGAATAACCAAAAAGAGGACATCATTTAAGCATGCTTGGGAGAGACATAGGGCACAATGGTAAGGGCAGGTTGGGGACAGGTAAAGGACAGCAAAAAATGAGTGAGAAAAAAATCCAGCTTCCTCTATCATACGGAACCTTGGAGGAATCAAGAGGGGAGAATATAAGCCAACGTGCCCAGCATGGTAGCGCAGCTGCATTTAACTTCCAAGATGCCGAGCATGGTGGCGCAGCTGCATTTAACTTCCAAGAAGATGGGGGGTGGGGGGGCGGGTAACCCACATGCAGTCAACAATGTACACCCCTGACAACAAGCATGCAGCTGCCAGATGTTTGGACAACAGCCTTATCAGGTTTGGTAGCTGTTTGGATAAGCAGCATGGAATCTATCTCCCTTCTGCGATCCTGCCAGGTACTTGTGACCTGGACTGGCCACTGCTGGAAAGAGGATACTGGGCTTGTGGATCTTTAGTCCGACCCAGTATGGCAAATGTTATGTCCTTATTACAAATCTTGATGGTAAGACACGGGAGGGGGTTCTGAGTGTTGGATTAAGCATGAGACTTGTAAGAATCAAAGAGAAAGACAGTTTCCTAGAACAGCCTAGCTGCAGAGATGACAGAGGCCAGCACACTAACAATTTAAACATGCTTGAGTCAGATATGGAGCAGGGGTGCGCAAACTAGTCCTATGGCTCTCCACCCCCCCCAACCAGTCAGGTTTTCAGGATACCCCTAATGAATATGCATGAGATTTATTTACATGCACTACCTCCTGTGTATGCAAATACTTCTCATGCATATGCATTAGGGATTTCCTGAAAACCCAACTGGCTAGGTGGGATAGGACCGGTTTCAGCACCCCTAATAGAGAGGGTTAGGGGTAGGAGCAGAGTTGGCATGTGAGGGGTAGCTGGTGTTGATTTAAGTATAGGAATTTATAAATTCATCTACTAAAACTGTAGAGAACCAGAGAGGAGACTGGGTGAGCCAACTGGTCCCTATATGCCATCATCCAGTGTGTGACTATAAGAAGAGAGAGATAATAAAGACCCAAAACTCTTAAAAGGTAAAGAATACACAAATAGCATGTAATCTGAAATAAAAAGGAAGTTTTAGAAAAAAAAGAAATCATGGACTCAGAAGGGGGTCAGGACTTGGGAGTAAAATAAGGAAATACTTCTTCACAGAAAGTGTGGCAGATGCATGGAAAAGTCTCTCATACGACGTGCTGGGAGGAGAAAACAGGAATAGAACTCAAGAAAGCATGGGATAAGCACAGTGGATCCTTTGATTATGTAGACGAGAGCTCTGCAGTACTGCATCATGAATAGACTGAAGAAATGGGTTTTGTGATGCTCATCTGCTCTCATCTTTTTTTGTAAGAGATCCTGCTTCTGAACCTCAAGGGCTTGTAATGATCACTGATCCCTGTCTGGCCTGAGCTTCTGATAAGAGGGAACTGTTCCCATGTTGTACTATGCAATATTTCTAAAATACCCATGGTAAACATTATTACTTCTGCTGTATCAATTAAAATATTTACTCGGTTATTATTTCTGAAATTATTTACTAATAGTCCTCTGCATTTCCACAAAATTCCTGGGCATAGCGATGTTGGTAGTGTGTAACAAAATCACTTCATGACATAAAAAGCTATTTTTACAGAGGGCGCATAATTAATCAATAACCTGTTCTAGTGAAAAAGAAGAGTGCATCTTTAAAGCTGGGAAAAAGTAAAATAGTACCTACTGTATTGCTCTAGAAGTTTATTCCACAGAAAATGGGCAATGAGAAACAATGCAAGGAGAAGAGTAAGAATGAAGGGGAACACAACAGGTGATGAACAGCTGAGAGCACAGGGCTTTAACCAGCTGGAGATTTTATACTAGATGTGTAAAACTAGGAACCACAGAAAACTCTAACACATCGATGCAGTATGGTGTGCTGGCCGCAGCGCACGGCTCAACGCTCTGTTAGACGCGCATTTTGGACAAGCAGCCATAACCCCCGATGCAAAACAGGGGTTAGCACATCCAAAACGAGCACCCAACTGCCCGCCTTAATTTCTGAGTAGCCAAAAAAGCATACTGAAAATACTGCTTTTTTTTTTTTTTTTTTTTTTTTTTTACTTTCAGGGCTGTTCCTGATTGGTCCTTTCCACGGAGGACAGCCTTCTGAAAGGAGACTGGTCCTTTCACTTACATGTGACAGTGAACGGACCAATCGGCAATAAGTGAAGGAGTGAATAAATCAATATTAAAGTGTCGGGCATTTAATATTAATTTATTCACTCCATTTATTGCTGATTGGGCCGTTCATTGTCACATATCAGTGAAAGGACCAATCATCTTTCAGAAGGCTGCCCTGAAAGGGGATTGGTCCTTTTACTGACAAATGTCAGTTAAAAGGACCAATCTGAGGCCAGACCTTGGGGAGAGGGAGCTTAGGGCAGGTCAGGCATGGGCTGCTAGCCCTGCCTCCTAGGCACTTGAGGTGCTAGGGACGCACATTTTTCCCTAGCGCGTCCTTTTTAGTACGGTAGGTCATTTGAAAATAGCGTCAGGTCCCCAGGAGAGGTGGTTGGTCGCGTGTAAAGAAAGCGGGCGCTCAGTGTTGAGCGCCCGCTTTCTACGCGCAGATACTGCATTGGCCTGTTAAAGGAGGAGAACTGAAGGAATGGTAGGAGTCACAAGAGAAGGTGACTTGCAGAATTGAATACTAGTTGAAGAATGGGGTAGATGTAGGGGTAAATGAGATGATTAGCTAATTGTAGATGATTAGCTAGCAGTAGAGGCCACCTGAAAGAAGAATGGGCAGATATAAGTAATAAAAGTTGGTATCTTTGAAATTTAGCAATACATGAACTGAAAAATATGGATTCGTCAAAGACAGGGTTTATGCTGTCCACATGTGAGCTGCTAGGAATGTTGAGAATGGAGAGTTTACGGGAGGAAACAGAACAGAAATGAGAGAAATGACATGAGCCTATTTTTGGAAGTTTTATAAAATATCTACTCTCCCTTAAGATTGTGTGTTATCTATGGAGGGGGGGGGGGCGGGGGAGAGATAAACCCAAAAGGTAAATTTGTGGGGTTTTCTTTTTTGTTCTAAGCATTTGCATTAGTGGTTATTTGCCATATTATCTCAACAAATCTCTGCCTCATCTGTTAATGTACTGTTGGTGGAAATCTGTTTATGCTTTTGGTTAAATTAAAAAAAAAAATTTAAAAAAAAAAAAAGAGAAGAAAAATGAGAGAGAGGGAGGGAGGGAGGGAGGGAGAAAGTATTAGAGAAAAAAAGCTCAGCTTTATCCAGAAGTAGACTAATATCATAACATGGTATTCATTTAGAAATAAAGCAAATTAGGTAGAGTGTGGGGCAAACATGATTCATATGATCTGTAAATATCCACAGGCTAAAGATGATCCACTTTTCATCACAAAAGATATTCAATCTTTAATTAAATCATCAAATATCCAATAAATCGCAGATCAAAGAGAGTGGTCATCGAGTCCAAGGTATGGTGAATTACAAGTCAGTCCCCTGACAGGGGACAGTGTTTTCCAAGGCTGCATTGGGAGGGACAGGTGAAAACCACTCTAAAATTAAAAACAAGAAAACATCTGATAAACAGATCCACAAGAGACAGCAGCAGAGAGGCTCTGAAATGAATAAGGTGTACATACCATTTAACGGATGATATTTTCATACAATCATTTATGACAGATTTGAACAAACATTCAAGGCAGCTTAAAAGCAAAGAGCCGCCGGCAAATGCAGAGAGTGTTAGAGAGAGTAGGTTTCGCACACCAAAAAACTTCGGCACCCATCAGTGAGGATGATGTCATATGGAAGGCGGGGCTACAATAAGTGACAGCAGCAACGTATCAGAACTTCTGTAAACCAAACCCTATGATGTGCAAGTGAATTTAATTCATAAAGCCAGCGTTGTGCATGGCAGGTTAAAAAGACTGAAAACATTCCCACCGCGGGGTGAAGGAAATATCACCTCTAGGGCATGACCTTTTTCATGCCAGTGGGCAACTAAAGGAACCTCAAGTTTCGAGTGATGTAAACATGAAAAATGTTTGAACATACATGTCTTTAAAATGCGTGCAGTTTTGTCAATGTAGACAAGTGAGAAAGGGCAGGTAATACCAAATAACTCCCTTGGTTTGACAGTCCGAGGTAGCAGAGGTAGGGTGGTGGGGATACTGTTTGCCCGTTTGTGGGCGTATGAAGGTAGACAAAGAACTAGACATGGGACAGGCTGAGCAGCGGCCACATGGAGAGTGGCCCAAATGGACCTGGGCAGGAGATCTCACAGGATGAAGGGACGAGGACACCAAAATGTCACACGTCAAAGGAAATTACCAGTTTTATCAGTTAATCCACCAGTTTACCCAGTCCTTTTCCAGGTCATCGAGACTCTCCTCGTTCTTTAACCTAAACTCCCACCAATTCACCCAGACCTCCCACTCAGAAAACGTTTTTAATATCACTTCAGTAGATACTTAGCAAATATAACAATACACAAGTAAGTTGGCAAATGTTCATGCGTGCTTTTTAAATTAGCAACTTACACGCTAAAGTGTTGGCCCCACTCCGGAACATCCCTAAACTGCCCCCTTTTTTTTTTTTTTTTTTTTACATGCGTATGTGAGCTCGTGAAAGTAAATAAATATGCATATTTTCTACTTTTATAAAATACAGAATACACAAGCAGAGACTACTTATGCATGTATATGCCAATTTTTATGTATGTAAATTTTTGAAAATGCAAGATCTAGACAACAGAAGGTCCAGAATTAAAAAAAAAAAACAAAACCCAGCACAAATGTACAAACTGGGCCACAGCAGAACATCATCCATGCTGAGGCCCTAGAGTGTTAACCCAGCATTCAAAGTGGAAGATCTGTGAAACATCTCAAATGTTTGTCAACCTCTTATCCGGTGTGTCTGGTTCTTTTCCAGTTTAAATACACTTCTGTATGTCTTTTTGTGCATCCCAAATTGTAACAGGAAGCTGGTACATGTGATACATGGAAAACCAGAAGCATGATATAGTTATATTGTGCTACGATCAATTCTGGAAGGACAGGGTAGGAAGAAATGGAAGAGTGGTGCCACGTATAAAAATAGTATTAAAGCAATAGAAATGCAGGGATTATTACATAAAAAGGAGGCACTGTAGATTAAATCTGGAAAAAGGGAATGGAACATTATTTATACTGGTGTAATATATAGACCTCCATCACAGACAGAAGATATGGATAGAGGTTTAATGGAGAATATTCACAAAATTGCTATGAAAAAAAAAAAAAAAAAAAAAAGAAGGTGGTGCTTTTGCTAGGGGATTTCAATCTGACAGATGTTGATTGGGATATCCCAGCTGGGGTGTCTTCTGGAGGCAGGAAGATCCTGGATTCTCTGCAGGGAAAACAAAAACTGCTCCATCAACTGGTAATGAAACTCACATTGAAGGGAGCCATGCTGGACCTGTTCGCCTACTAATGGGGACAGTGTTTCTTGATGTTGTAGTGAATGATCATCTGGGATCCAGTAATTATCAGATGGTGTGGTTCAGTATCAGACCACAGACTAGGAAGGCTCATTCAAAGGCCAGGGTCCTGGACTTTAGGAAAAAACTAACTTTGTTAAACTAGGAGGAACACCTTAAGGAGTTATTAGCCGGATGTGAAAAAATCTAGGGAAGGCAGAAGAGCAGTGTACAAAACTGAAAAGGAGGTAGCATAAAAGGGCAACGAAACTTTGTTAGGAAAGTAAATAAAGAAAAAAAAGGAAAAAAAAAAGAAAGGTTGCTCTGGTTTTCTCTAATAGTACCTAAAAAATGTAAGGAAATAAGGTTAGTGTTCATGAACTGAAAGATTGCAGAAACAGGAAGATGCAAACAGAAGAAAAAATAGCAAAGACGGTAAAAAGGGGATATGTTGGTGATAGGAGGAAGTGCAAAAAAGTGGCATTGTGAGACTCAGGAGGTAAAGGGGAGGAAAAAGTAGAATTACTTAACAAATGTTTCTATTCGGCGTTCACTGTGGAAGGTCCAGGAGCAGAGCCACAGATAAAAGACCTAAAAAGGTCCATTCAAATCTGCCCAGCAAGTTGCTTGGGTAGCAACCGCCGCTCCATACAAGCGAGCCCCCCCACTCCTGTGCCTTCTGTTAAAACAAACACTAATAGACTTGGAAGGGAGGTTAATCTCAATTGATTTTCAGAAAGGTGCGATTGTGAGGAGCTAATTAGATCTGAAGTAATAGTGCTGGGCGAGATACACCAAAGGGAAATTCTGGCCGCGACGCTGGCTGACCTTTTCACGGCTTCTTCAGTTTTAGGAGTAGTTCCGGAAAACTGGAGCCAGGAGGACATGATTCCTCTTCAGAAAAGTGAAAGGAGGCGGCTGGGAACTGCAGGCTGGTTAGTTTGATCTTTGTGATGAAACAGACTATCACTGTTTAAACAAAGGATAGTGCAGTTTCTGGAATCCAATGGCTTGCAAGATCCAAGGCAGCATAGTCAGACGAATCTGATCTGATTTCTTTGACTGGGTGACCAGAGAGCTGCATCGCGGAGCGTGCTAGATGTAGTGTATTTTGACTTCAGTAAGACCTGACACAATTTCACATAAGTGACATAAATAAATTGAGCACCCTGGATATGGTCCTTAAGAGTGACTGGATTGGAAACTGGTTGAATGGGAGGCCACAAAGGGTAGTGGTAAATGGAGTGCACTCTGAGGAAAAAGGGTGCTTCTAGTGGTGTGCCACAAGGATTAATCTTTGGACCGGCTCTTTTCAACATCTTCATAAGCGACATTGCAGAAATAATGAGCACAATTGTTTGTCTTTTTGTCACTGATACTAAAAATCTGCAACAAGGTAGACAGCCAGGAAAATGTGGAAAACATGAGGAAGGATCTTGCAAAGCTTGAGGAATGGTCTCGAGTCTGGCAGCTAAGATTTAATGCTAAAATATGCAAAGTCACATTTTGGCTGCAAAAACCAAGGAAGTGGTACAGTAGTGGGTAAAATTCTAAGCACAAAGGAAGGACAAGATTTTGGGGTGACTGCATCTGATGACTTCAAGGTGGCCAAACAGGTAGATAAATCAATGGTAAAAGCCAGAAAGGTGTTTGGTTGCATAGGAGGAAGAATGGTCAGCAGAAAAAGAGAGGTGATATTACCCCTGGATCGTTCCCTGGTGAGACCTCACTTGGAATACTGTGTACAATTCCAGAGACCACACCTTCAAAGGATATAAACTGGATGGAGTCAGTCCAGAGGGTGTTCGCTGTAATGCATATGGGAAAAGACTTAAAAAAATCTAAACTTGTGTAATCCTCAAGGAAAGGTGAGAGAGGGGAGATAGGAGAGAGACCAAGATTATGCACAGGAGTTGGGCCTCTTGCAACAGAAAGACTCTAGAATGAGGAATCACCTTATTTGTTTTTAAGACGTTGATAAATTAATCATATGCTAGATACATGCAGTGCTCAGGTTGTACATCTCATTTCTGCTGCTCCACAGCTACCTTCCTATACCTAGAGCCCTCAGACATAAAATCTGCAGAATGTGAGCAGAGTGGCTCCTCAGAGAGATGGGCCTTCAGTTAATCTCTGAATATCGATTACATATACCACCAGCCATTCTCTCTGCAGCCTTCCCAGTACCAGTCCCATACTTATCTCTGGTACTGCTGGAGTTTTATTTATTTATTTTTAACTCCTTCACCTCTCAGGGACCTGTCCCTGCTGAAGTTCAGCCCAGAACAGCTGATGGGGGTGGAAGGGACAATTCTCTCCTCCTCCTCTCCTGGCCAAAACAAAAACAGACCAGAACTTAGATCATGCCTTTGCTGAAGCTCTTCTGGCACTTCCACCTCTGCTCTTAAAGATACATCCACAAACCAAAAGGGTAATGTGAGAATCCTGCCTCCAGAGGCCCTCAGTTGGCTGCTGTCTGATCTGCACAGGCTTATGCCTTGAAGACTCTCTGAAGCAGCACTGCCACACCCATTAATGCCTGTCTCACTCACAGTACCATTTCCTCAGCTTGGAGGCCTTCTGCTCCTTGTTCTGCCCCTCCATTGTTCCACTCTTGTGTTTGGCCTTCTCTCTCAAGTGACCCTTTCTTGTTCTATGTAATTACCTTGCTGCTTGTTCTTGTCTTGTTTATTTCTGGTTTGTTTGAGGTCTTCCATTTTCTGTCAGCTCGTTTGTCCTCTGTCTACTTGTCTTGGTTTTGTTTGTTTGTATTTGTCTGCCTGAACTTTGTGGTCACCTTGTTGTGTCTCGGTTTGATCCTGCAGTAGGCCCTGCTCCTTGTGGGTACCCTTTAGTTCCTGCTCTTGTATCACCTGCCGGCCCCTAGAGTTCAAAGGCTCAACCCGAGTGAGAAGGTGGCCGGTACCCTTGAAGACTTCTTCCTCTCCTGTTCCAGTCTGTCCTATCCCTGAGCCAGCTTTGCTTCTTGGTCCTGGGGGTGACCCGTTACCGGCGCGCAAGCCCCAACTGGTAAGAGGGCAGTAGCATGTTTATTGAAGGCTCCCATTCCAATGTTTCCTCAGTCCTAGTGACACCCTACTACTTCTTAGAGCTCCCATGCACATTTTGCAGTCTATGGGCCTCATTTTCCAAGGAGTTACCGCAGGAGATAAATTCGCAAATCGCACTAACAGCCGTTAACGCGATTTGCGAATGCAAATTCTTAATTTAGTATTCAGTGGGTGGAGTTGGGGCGGAGTTTATGTAAAAGTATCGTGTGCGGCGAAACGGCCGCAGTGGTAGCGCGGCTCCTAACACGGCCAATAGCTACAACCCTTTCATTCGCGATACGTTGTGCGCTACAGGCCGGTAAAGGAGTATCGCGGTTCACGATATTCCCAGACAGCCCGTTTCAGTATCCTGGCTTGATGGACACTCTACCTGGGCAACAACAAGCTAGGTTGAGAGAATGTTGCCCAAATCTCTTCTTGGAGTGAGTTTCCTCACTCCGACGGCCAGCAAATCTTCACTAGAGACCACTGTTCTTTCCGTAGGTCTCATGTTGAATGTGAAAGTGGCCCACAACCCCCTACGCTCATACCTAATCCCCACCTCGAGTTACTAGGTGGCCCTCCCATAGGGATACAAATACCTGTCTAGGGCATAGGCATTATAGGAAGTCTGTCTCTCTCTCTCTCTCTGAAACAGGCTGTCTGGGAATATCGTGAACCGCAATACTCCTGGCTGGACACTTTCGTGTACTGCGATGATTCATTGGTTGTTTTATCGCGGTGCACGATGTTTTCGCGATTTGCGACTCCAGTTCCGCGAATGGCGAAAACATCGCGTGCGGCGATGTTTCCCCACTGCACGAAAAATGCCTTATTTGCATAGGACACGCCCCCTCATGCGTTACCACTGCGATATTGGAAAATGAGGCCCTATGTTTGGGGTTTTTTTTTAATCCCGAATCATTAGCATAGTATTAATTTATTGCATCAGGAGTTTAAAAAATTTTTAATCTGTGTGCCGAAAATCAGCACACAGTTTAATGCGCAGGTTATTGCATCAGACTGATAGATTGCTAGGGCTATGACTTTAGCGTCAACTGAGAGCAAGAAGCTAAAACTGCCCACACTTGTTTCCACACCATTTCATTTGCAAATCTCTCCGAAATACTTATTTGCTTTGGCACCATAGGAATCAGTGGAGAAAATCCCAGCCATGCACTATAAAACTATAAAAAATTTTCAGTTTAGTTTTGGTTTAAATTGGCACAAAATGTCTATACTATCAAACATTTATTTCATCACCAGGTCAGGTACTGTATTAAATCCCACATTTAAAAAAGCATGCTTACCTGGGAGTCATGTAACGGAAGACAACTTGCTGCTATTAACAGGAATAATGCACTGTAGCAGAAAAAGAAAAACAGAACCTGTATATATGCTAATCACAGGCAGCACCGACTGGGGTTAGGAGCTCTAGTATGACAAGTGAAAGATTTCACTGTACAGGTAAATGAGATTCTGTACCCCACAGGTGCACAAAGAAAGGTTTAACTTTCCTGTAGCATTTTATTCCGCTGATACTTTGCTATTTCATATACCATTACTCTTTTGTCAAGTAGGTTTTCAAGGTCATTTTCTTTTTATAGATAAAGTGTGTATATACCTAAATATAACCCTGTATACAGTTACAAGAAACATTTAGAAATTAATATCTATATCATTCTATATTTTTTATTCGCAGAACATATAGACAAATGATTTAATGGGACACAGTCAACAAAGATTTACCCAAAGGAAATCTCACAAATCTGCTACATTTTGTTAAGGGGTGAACAAACATGTGGATAAAGACAAATCTGTAGATGTGGTGATTTTGGATTTTCAGAAGGCATTCGACAAAGTCCCTAAGAAAACTAAAAAGTCATGGGATAGGAGGCAATGTCCTTTTGTGGATTGCAAACTGGTTAAAAGACAGGAAACAGAGAGTAGGATTAAATGGTCAGTTTTCACAGTGGAAAAAGGTAAACAGTGGAGTGCCTCAGAGACCCGTACTTGGATTGGTGCTTTTTAATATATTTATAAATGATCTGGAAAGGGGTTCAATGAGTGAGGTGATCAAATTTGCAGATGACACAACATTATTCAGAGTGGTTAAATCACAAGCAGATTGTGATAAATTGTAGTAGGACCTTCCAAGACTGGAAGACTGGGCGTCCATATGGCAGATGAAATATAATGTGGACAAGTGCAAGGTGATGCATATAGGGAAAAATAACCCATGCTGTAGTTACACAATGTTAGGTTCCATATTAGAAAAAAGATCTGGGCATCATAGTTAATGTTACATTGCACATTCGATTCCCAAACAGAATGTTGGGAATGGCAAACAGAATGTTGGGAATTATTAGAAAGGGAATGGTGAATAAAACGGAATATGTCATAATGCCTCTGTATCGCTCCATGGTGAGACCACATCTTGAATACTGTGTACAATTCTGGTCGCCGCATCTCAAAAAAGATATAGTTGCGATGGAGAAGGTACAGAGAAGGGCGACCAGAATGATAAAGGGAATGGAACAGCTCCCCTATGAGGAAAGACTAAAGAGGTTAGGACTTTTGAGCTTGGAGAAGAGACAGCTGAGGGGTGATATGATAGAGGTGTTTAAAATCATGAGAGGTTTAGCATGGGTTAATGTGAATCAGTTATTTACTCTTTCGGATAATAGAAAGACTAGGGGGCACTCCATGAAGTTAGCATGTGGCACATTCACTCAATGCACAATTAAACTCTGGAATTTGTTACCAGAGGATGTGGTTAGTGCAGTTAGTATAGCTGTGTTTAAAAAAGGATTGGATAAGTTCTTGGAGGGGAAGTCCATTACCTGCTATTAATTAAGTTGACTTAGAAAATAGCCACTGCTATTACTAGCAACAGTAGCATAGAATAGACTTGCCAGATTCTTATGGCCTGGATTGGCCAGTGTTGTAAACAGGATCCTGGGCTTGATTGACCCTTGGTCTGACCCAGTATGGCATGTTCTTATGAAATCCTCAGCTCAGTGTGTTAGGAATTATTAGGAAGGGAATGGCAAATAAAACGAAGGATGTCATAATACCTCTATCACCATGACTAGACCACACCTAGAATACTGTGTGCAATTTTGGTTGCCGCATCTCAAAAAAGATATAATTGCACTGGAGGAAGGACAGAGAAGGGCAACCAAAATGATAAAGGGCATAGAACTACTCCCCTACAAGGAAAGGCTAAAAAGATTAGGGCTGTTCAGCTTGGAAAAGAAATGGCTAGGGGGGATATGCTTGAGATCTACAAAATCATAAAAGGTCTTGAATGGTAAATGTGAAATGGTTATTTACTCTTTCCGATAATATAAGGTCTGGGTAGCACATTTAAAATAAATCAGGGAAACCTTTTTTTCACTCAACCCACATTTAAGCTCTGGAATTCGTTGCCAGAGAATGTGGTTAAGACAGTGTAGTCGGGTTTAAAAAAAGATCTGGATAAGTTCCTGAAGAAGTCCATAAATTGCCATTAATTGTTGGCATTAGTAGCATGGGATCTATTTAATGTTTGGGTACTTGCCAGGTACTTGTGACTTGGATTGGCCATTGTTGGAATCAGGATACTGGGCTTGATGGACCTTTGGTCTAACCCAGTATGGCATAGCTTATGATTTTGTCTCAATTTCTCTCCTTTGATATACAGATAAAGCTGTCATTTTTGTTTTTTTACTTTTTTTTTTATACTCAGCAATTTCCTCCTGTTCTTCCAACTCAATCAGAACCAGGGCTGGAATTCTGACACCATGAGCCTTTATTTGCAAATAATTAAGGATTCTTTTTCTCCCAGTTTTATATTCCTACCCCAGTCCTGGTCTGGGGGACCCCTGAAATTATGGGTCCTGAATCCAGCCAGCAGGTGTCACCCTTGCATGAAAGCCAGAACTCCATCCTCCCTGGGGGCCACAAGTGCTGCCTCCTCAGCATCCTCAGTCAAGGTGGGGCGCAGAAGACCCAACTCGAGGACTACACCAGGGACCTTCTACCTGCTATCACACCCAGCCAGCTGGTTATTTGGGTTTTCAAACAGACATTTACCTATCCTACAATTCAGGCCAAAAATACAATGCATAAGCCTACAAATTTAATCTTTACCTATCCAGAGGAGACATTTTTCTTTAAAAAAAAACAACCTGCTGTTCCTTGTTTTATACTTCATTTTATGTACGTTACTATGTACCCAGTCCCAAACATTGGAGGGTGCAGGTAATAAGTATTTTAAATAAACAAACAGAATGGAATAGCAGCCTAATGGTTAGAACAGCAGGCTAAGAACCAGGGAAGCCAGGGGTTCAAATCTCATGGATGCTCCTTGTGTGCTTGGGCAAGTCAGGTCACCCTCTACTGCCTCAGGTACAAACTTAGGGGTGGATTTTAAAAGCCCTATGCGCACCAAATCAGGGAGATACCACGCGTCTCTTGGGCCGGCACGCAGCATGTGTATTTTAAGGAGCGTCCATGGATGCGCATTATCTCCCGGTATGCGCACAAAAGAAAAAGCCCAAAAAAGGGGCAGGACATGGGCGTTCTGGGAATTTAAATGGAAACCAGCGTATAAGTATTTATGCACACAAGTGTACACCGGGGTCCCCCTACTAGGCTAGTCAGTAGGGTTTTAAGGGTTGGGGCAGGTAGGATAAAAGAGAGGCTAGTTAGTTTTTTGGGGGGGGGGGGGTTTAGGAAGTCCTATCCTGTAACCGGGCAAAGTGGGAATGAACTGGTTTAACTGGTAATTGTGTTAGCACGCGTGTATATTAAAATCCCCCTACTTTCGCGGTAGAAGTAGCATACGCGCGCATCTATATAAAATGGCGCGCACATTTACACGCGGCCAGCTGATTTCATAAGACATGTGCATATACGCACGCATGTTAAAAATGGCCGCATCCATGGGCGCGAGCCGGCACACGCCTGTTGATGTATGCCTGTGCGGCTGTTTTAAAGCTACCGTCCCTGGGCCTGATTTACTAATCATTTTTCCCCATTGATACACCTTGGGAGAAAATCTTTCGTAAATCAGTCCCTTAGATTGTAAGCCCTCTGGTTTCGGGGAAATACTTTACAGTATCTGAATTTAACTCACCTTGAGCTACCAATGAAAAGGAAAGAGCTAAATCCAATAACACACCAAAATGTTAATTATTTTCCCATGATACCTGAAAGTGCTTTTTCAAATTCCTGAAACAATGAGATCAGCTAAATTATATTTAGAAACTGCAGCAAAGGGAAGAACTTAAAATGAGCAGAGGAAACTACAGCTTTCCAACTTTTTCAGTATTTGGACTCCGGAATTCAAAACACGTACAGGGCTTGCATTTGATCTGACTACACAGAGACTTCAGTCTTTAGCAAGACATCTTTCAAAATATTTACTGTACGTTTTTCATTACACCTACTGATTTAGGAATCCTTGCTCTTACAAAGTGATAGTAAATGTTGACAGATAAAGGCCAACTGAGCCATTCAGTCTGCCCAGATTAAAGTACTCGGCTTCCATATTCAAATGGTGGAAAACCAGACAAACACCAGATCCCTCTGCATGTTCCTCACCAGCCCCTTGCTCCAAGCATTATTTCTTTTATTTCATAATCTTTACTTCTATTTTATACCACTTTTCTAGTAACAGCTCAAAGTGGTTTAAGTCAACAAAGTAATACATCATAAACGCCATAATCATAAAATATTTTCTATTACCTCCCGGTTCCTCTAGCCCGTTATCACCATGCTCTATTTATCTGTCCCTCTGTCAGTGTGCCATTCTAATCATCAGTGCCCTTCTCAATAAAGAGGAACGTTGTTATGTTTCCTCTACACCTTCACATCACGCTCTAGAGTCTAGAATAAACATAGTGAAAGATTTTCTTTCACTGTTCCCCATCACTTTTCTGATTCTCTCACAGGTGAATTAAAGGGGATGTCTGGTCTCTTTACCTGAGGCGTTTGTTAGATACAGAGAAATACAATATAAAGACATGGGAACCAGTCTCTCCTTTTATTGCCTTCACAGCCACATTCCCTTCCTTGCCCTTGCTCTGTGGCCTCGAGTATGCAAAATTCCTGACTCATACAAATGTACAAATAATCTATAATGATGGCAATTTTTTCTCATGCTACGAAAAAGATTATTCAGGTTGGTCAAACAAACTATGCAGTCATTTCCTATGGAATAATACTCCTCTGCATAATTTCCTGTGAATTACGCAGAAGAAAAGCCTCTATCAGCACATAAGACAAATTCTAGAGCTGAGGGAAGTGGGAGCAAATACATGACAAAGCAGCACAACTGAAGAGCACAGAAGAAGCCTGCAATACAAGCAATCACATCCTCCTCCTCCTGACTGTCACATCTGGGGAGAAGGGGCAATGGGACAGGGCTTGGCCACAGGGGAGAATGTGTGCCAGGGCAAGGAACCCCAAATGATACCTACAACATGAATGAGCAAAGCGCTCTAACACTACCTGCCCAACAGCTCCTGCTTGTCTGCTGGGTGCCACTGGTGATCATTAGTCCACTGTCTCCATCGGCATGCCTTCTCTGTTCATGCATTTAGATGCCATGGGTTCTGTGCAAAGTTTAACTATCTGTTCTAAAATAGTGCCCTATGCCCTAAAATTGCCTGCAAATTGCACTGCAAATTTTCTCTTATGCATATTTATTGTGGATATCCTGACTGGCTAGGGAAATCCTACAGAATAGGTTTAGGAACCTTTGACCCATACTATAAAAGCCAGTGTCTAATCTGTCTTATACTTTAGGGCTGAAGTGGCCAACTCCAGTCCACAAGAGCCACAAACAAGCCTGGTTTTCAGGACATCTACAATGAATACACATGAGATATATTTATATATAGTGGAGGCAGTGCATTCAACTCTCTCATATGCATGTTCATTGTGAAAGCCTGAAAACCAGGCCTGTTTGTGGCTCTTGAGGACTGGAGTTGGCCACCCCTGTTCTAGAAAGCTTCCTATGAGATGCAGCTTCACTTCTTTGACATCATGACACTAGTTCCAACCCCCTGCCTGGGCCTGAATAGCTAAAAAAATAATGGTGATCTCAACAGTGACTGACACACAGTGATTGCTACACAGAACAGGTCACCCTACCCCCAGTTCTCCAACAAAAAACACCGCCAATACAGAATAACATGAAAATTAGGGTTCCTTGCTACCACTATTGTGGCTGAATTCCCTCTCCTCCCTTAAAAACACATATAAAGTTGCAGTGGCAGCACAAGAAACTTGTGCCTTTTTGTACTGGGGAAAGGGCCTCAAATTAACCCTGGCAGCCACTGGACCCAGAGATGCTGGCGAGTTCAGCCTTGGGGGAAGGGAAGCTTATAGGTATGTAGGAGGATATCTGAAGTTTCACTACTGTATGTGGCAAAATATGGATTCTGACTTCACAAAATGGAAGCTTGAGATGATGAACTTTGCCCAGAACAGTAATAAAGTGACTGAATTATCTAGTCTGCCAGCACACACTGTTTAACTAGGCCTCGCTGAAAGAATAAAATCTTCTCTCCAAAAACAAAGCTGACCTAAGACAATACAGACCTAAGACCTTCAGCAGAACTCAGTTCTGCCTAAAAACTGGACAATACATTTCAGAAAGGAGACCTTATCAAACATTGATCAACTGTCACATGGCCTGATCACACATCAGGCAGATGACCCTCCAAGGAGGAGGGCAAGCTGGGGGGGAGGTAAAGCAGTTTGAAGTGAAGAAGAGACTATTTCATGATCTTGTTTTACTATGCATGAACTCCTGAATACAGAAATCCTGGCTTTTAAAAACAGCATGGGAGGACAACTCAGGAGGTGGTGGCAATGGCGATCAATTAACATACTAAGAAGACAACACTGGGTCAGTCTGCTCCTCCCTGCCACTTCGCTGATGGAGGATCCAACAACTTTAAAGGCACTACATATAACAGAAATCTCCTTCCTGTCACTTAATGGCCTCTCAAGGGATCAGATTAGTCCTTTTAGCTCAGCAGGCGAGCAGAGACACTAACATATGCTTCCATCAACAGAGATATTCTCCATGAACTCCAGCTTCTCTCACGGCTCAGAGACATCTTCAGTGGTAAGACAGAGGGTAATCTTCTAAGGTTCTGAGACTATTTAGCTAAGCTTATTAGTAACATCAGAAGCAAGTCAAGGTTATTGTGATATGTATTCCTCTAGGTTCATCTAGAATATGTTAAAATTTAATCTTTATAAGTATGTACTGTGTTAGTGATTATAGTCCAAGTTTCTTACCTAAGAGGCATAGGTTTGTATTATTCTAAGTATTAAGTCTGAACTGTCTGAGAATAAAAGGTCTGATTCTAAGATAAATGATTACATATGCAATCTGAGAAGCCCAGGAATATACAAAGGTAAAATAAGTAGCAATTTTCTGTAGCACTGTCAGTTCACACAGAGGGGGGAAGGGGGGAAACAGGCAGTATCCCACAGGCTATAGTATACCTTTATAAATCCTTACAGGTGCTGGACTACACCCATGCAATGAAACAATGTTAGGCTGCAAACATGAAGCAAAGTCTGTATGCAGCAGCAGTGGCAGGGACCCTTTCATATAAAATGCATTATGGCTCTGAACTGTGGTAGCAATTGGCTGTTTTCTTTCACATGAAGGGGAGAAGGGAAGTGGCAGTAAGAACATAGATGCATGAGTGGCCATTAATGCCAGATAGCAGAGGGGCTTCACACCTACACAGCCTCCCTTCCTCACTTAGTGTATGTGTAATACACTAACAACTTCTATCCCACTCATACAACATACACAGACGAGCTCTATCCTAAATCGATTTATATAGTATACTATGAACTCGCCATACTATAAAGTCCTGCCATGTTTGACAAGAATTTCAGCTAGCAACTAATATTTTTTAGCAAAGAAGAAAATATCAAGATAAAGGGTTAGAAAAATCTCTCATCTTGATGTTCAACATTTTATTTTTTACCATCCTGGAAAAGGTATTTTAAGCATACAGCGCTGCATATGTCACATAGCACTATAGAAATATGAAGTAGTAGCAGCAGTAGTAGGACAAATATTTATCTTCCCATTATGAAGAGTTTTTCCATTAGAATCTATATTTATTTTATAATTTTTAAAAATAATAAACAATTTCATAATTGCAATAATATATTCTAGAATGTAAACATTCTTATTACTGTGCAATACAGAACTGGTGCACAATTCCCCTACCCACCAGAATTTGAAGTCAGTATGTGCAGAATTTGGCCACACCTGGGCCCTGATGGAGCAAGGATCATGGCTACAGCACCCATGCTAGTGGCTGCATCACACCACATGGCCTGGGATAGAGGTGAAGGTGGCAAGATAGGGCCATGGGATTGGGACAGAAGCAGCAAAGGAGATTAAATTTAATGGAGGAGGGCTAGCTAGCAATTACTGACAGCTATGACTGGAAATAAGTGTTAACAGGTGGGAGGGGAGAGGCATAGAGAGGCTGGGTAAGAGAAATGATGGTGGGGGTGAAGAAGAAAGGAGCTAGGGGAGGCTGAGAGAATGAGGTTAGAGAATGACATAGAAAAGGAGAGAGAGGATGAGAGAGTTGAGAAGGAGAGATGCTGGGGGGGGGGGGAAGAGATTGTGTGGGGTGGCAAGGGAGAGAGAAGATGAAGGGCTGGGGAAGAGGCTGATGGGGATGACTAACAATGTTACTCCTGCACCATAAAAACATTGCGTCATAGTAATTTCTTTCCCCTGCATATCAGTTTCAATTACTCAGTGACTATATTTGTTAGCTGACAAGTTAAATACGCAGAATTTTAAAATACTATGTGCAAAATTTGTATTTTTTTAGGCACAGAATTCCTCAGGAGTATACACTGAAGTAATATATTGATACTTCTTGGATAGATGACTACACAGTGTAATCCAGGATCGCTGACATCCTATACTACTGCCTTCCTGCTGAGGTGGCCTCTGGATAAGTGAAAAAAAAATTGGCATACTATCAAACTGCTCTAATTATATTAAATGACACAGACAGCTTGTAAATGGTCATTTACATGCAAGAGGCATTCCCAGCCGTAAGAACCTTTTTACACAGAAAAACCAGATCAACAGTTATAGTGCATGAAAAAGCCTTTTAATTAGAAAATATAGTTTGTGAGTTGACTTATTTTAGTGAACATTAAAAATCTAATTTTTCCCCTAGATGAATAATGTCTTTTTTTAATATTTCCCACTTGGATTAAAGAATCATGATGGCTGTCTGACGTCTCAGAGTCAACAATACTAAAAAAAAAAAACCTGAACTTCTGGTATCAGAAACACAAAAGGTCTTTCATTGCAGGGATTTTCATCAGATCTCAAAATCTAAAGACTGGCATTAAATAATATTAATGCCAGTCAAGATCTTAAAATTATCTTTCCTGTGTGGCATGGCCTAGCAGCCATATTAGTCCTAGAGGAAACCGGCGTTTTCAAAGTTGCAATACCTTTTAAGCAGGGTTCTTCACTCACTTCTTGGACATACCTAGCCAGTCCTGTTTTCAGGATATCCCCGATGACCATGTGTGAGATATATATGCAAATCTCTCATATGCATATTCATTGTGGAAATCCTGAAAACCTGACTGGTGAGATGTGTCCCGAGGACTAGGGGGAGAACTCCTGTTTTAAAGGACCAAAAGAACATCTGAAGAAGACAGCTGTGTGGCTTCAAGCTCATTTACAACATGTTTTCTGTGGATCCTTTAACCTTCAAATGGGGTTTGGGGGTAACTGGTTACACAGACTTTCAACATTGTGATGCAACTCCAAAGTTCAGGCTCCTAAAATTTTAAACATTTAGGGCATTGACTGGGGGATCCCTGAGCCAAATTTTCAGTCAGTAACTATAATTGGTCAGCTGTCGTCTGTCAAAAAACTGCCAAGTTAAGAAGTTACCACAGAAAAAAATGATTTTATCTCTTGTTACACATTTCATGCTATAAATCCAAGGTCATTTCTTCTATAAATGCTGTACTTTACATACATTACAACATAAGAATTTGCCATACTGGATCAGACAGAGGGTCCATTATCCTGCTTCCAACAATGGCCAATCCAGGTCACAAGTACCTGGCAATATGCCAAACAGTAAACAGATCCCATGTTGCTATTACGCAGTGATAAGTAATGGCCATTTCTTAAGTCTACTTGATTAGTAACAGTTTGATTTCTCCTCCAGGAATTTGTCCAAATCTTTTTTAAACCCAGCTACATTAACTGCCTTAACGACATCCTCTGGTAATGATTGTCAGAGCTTAATCGTGCATTGCGTGAAAAATAATTTTTTCTGATTTGTTTTGAATGTACTACTTACTAACTTCATATAGGGCCTACCTACTCCTTGTATTTTTTTTTTTTTTAAGAGTAAATAACCAATTTACATTTACCCATTCTATTCCACTCATGATTTTGTAGACTTCTATCATATCCCCCACTCAGATGTTGAACAGATTCAACCTCTTTAGCCTTTACCATTTTGGTTGCCCTTCTCTGTAACTTTTCCAATGCAACTATATCTTTTTTTGAAATGCAGAGACCAGAACTGCACACAGTATTCTAAGTGTGGCCTCACCATGGAACAATACAGGGGCATTATGACATTTGCCATTTTATTCTCCATTCCTTCCCTAATAATTCCTAAACTTCTATTTACTTTTTTGACCACCGCCTCACACTGAATTGACACCCAGATCCTTTTCCTGGATGGTAACTCTTAATATGGAACCTAACATTGTGTAGCCACAGTGAGGGTTACTTTTCCTCATGTGCACCATTTTACACTTGTCCACATTAAAAATCATCTGCCATTTAAATGCCCAGTCTTCCAGTCTCGCAAGATCCTCCTGCAAGTTTTCACAATCCACTTGTGATTTAGCAACTTGGACTAATTTTATAGCATCTGCAAATTTGATCTCTTGACTCATTGTTACCTTTTCCAAATCATTTATAAAATGTATTAAAAAGCACCAATCCCACTACAGATCCCTGAAGCACGCCACTGTTTTCGCATCTCCACTGAGAAAACTGATCATTTAGTCTTACTCTCGGTTTCTTACCTTTTAATAAGTTTGCAATCCACAACAGGGCATTGCCACCTAGTCCATGACTTTTTAATTTTCTCAGGAGTCTTACATGGGGCACTTTGCCAAATGCCTTATAAAAATCCAAATATACTACATCCACTGACTCACCACTATCTACATGTTTATTAACCCTTTCAAAAATGTTTAGTATATTGGTAAGGTAAGATTTCAGTTACGTGAATGCATGCTGGCTGTGTCTCATTAAACCATGTCTTTCTATATGTTCTGTGATTTTTTTTTCTTTAGAATAGTTTCCACAATTTTTCCTGGCCCTGAACTCAGACTCCGTGGTCTATAGTTTCCTGGATCAACCCTGGAGCCCTCTTTAAAGATTAGAGATACACTGGCCACTCTCCAGTGTTCAGGCATAGCGGATGATCCCAATGATAGATTATAAAATACTAGTATCAGATCTGCAATTTCATGTTTTAGTTCTTTCAGAACTCTGGAATGTATACCATCTGGTCTGGCTGATTTGCTACTCTAATTTGAGAACGTGTGAGGGAGCATATGAGAAACCATGTGAGCCAGAGACCGCATCTGTGACTGTATGAGAAATTGGTAAGTCAGAGTGTGTGTGTGTGTGTGTGTGCGCACATGTAAGCCAGTGAGCATACGTGAGTACATGAGTCACGCAGCATGTGTGAACATGTATGTGTGAACGAGCATGTGTGCGCATGCGCATGGGTGTATGAGGGAGTATGTGTAAAAGCAAGTGTGTGAGAATGAATGTGCGTTAGAGAATGTGTTTATATTAGAGAGAGCTACAGTTTAAAACTCTGCTCTGCCTTTATTATAATGATGTCCGCCGGTTTAAAATGAAACTAGTTACGTCCCCTTGCTGCACAAAATGTGGTACTGCAGATGGTACACTGCTTCACCGGCTGGTTGACTGTCCGCTACTCCGACCCTTTTGGCAGGCGGTGTGGACCTGTATTGGTGTTCCTCTCAGTGTCACCGGCTGTATGGTACTCACCTGTGCATCGCTTAGACTTTTGCCCGGCAGCCGACCCAAGGCTGGATTTGAGCAGGTGGCTGTTATGATGGCCTGCCGGACTATTCTAGCCGTTTGGACAGAGCCATTAGCCGTGCCCACGATCGATGCTTGGTTTGGCAGGATGGCCTCCCTAGCACAATTAGAAAGACTGTATTTTTTGGCTGGCAAGCGGTGGCCGGACAAAATTTACTGTGCCTGCTGGGCCACTTGTTTCAGTGCCTTCTCCAAATCTCTGCAAGATGGATTGCGCCTTAATGGTTATACTCTGCAATAGTCATTCAATGAAGGGGGGAGGGATGATTAAGGTGTGAGTGTGGGCTGACTGTGGTGTGTGTGGAGGGGGAGGGGGGTTCTGGTGGAAAAAGGAAAAATCAGGGAAGGGCGGTATAGTGGGACTTCATTGTGGATATGTCATTATAGATGGTGGGATTTCACCTTTTGTTATATATTTCAAGTGCCTGTTTGGTATTTTGTTTACTGCTTCCCTGTTAATAAAAAGTATTTGAAAAAAAAAAAAAGAAAGAAGAGAAAGTTTGAGCACACCTCTCTACCCTCGACTAATACAAGACAATCTCAGGGTAACTGGAGAGTGGGGACTTTTTTTTTTTTTTTTACTTACTAATTTTAATTATTGAGTTTTGATATACCTGCTATTTCAAAATATTTTATTGGTGTTTAGGAAATGTTTTAAAATTTGAGTTTTTAATTATTGGATGATCTACTCAATTGTTTTGAAATATTTTTGTTAATATGGTTTTATTATTATGACAATTTTTATATGTATTGATAATATTGTTTTATGAGGAATGATGGCGATTCCATTTTTCCATTGTTCACTGTATACAGAGAGTCTGGCTTGTTGTGATTTCCACTTCAGTTTTGGTCTCCATGTTTCTATTTATATTTTATAATTTCTTCTGTATTTAGTGAGGATCTGTCTGTTTAGCATATGTAACAGAGATGAGGTATTCTGTTAGTGTGTAGTTTTTGATTAGGGATCTATAGTAACCTGGCTTGTTCTATTTTTCTAGTAGGAGGTGTATTGGTGTTTTAGGGCCTGGTGTAATGTTTGCATTGGTGCTTTTTCATAGGTAGGGCTGTTACTGTTTGAATGCTGGGAATTAGTGCTGTTTTGGAATGCAAGGTTTACCATATTATATTTGGGAAAGCAGGATTCCATCTGGAGCTGTACTGCTTTGGGTCAATGGCTTTTCCCATTCACTCACACATTTTGTGTCACAATGTATATGGTCTTCCTTTCTGCACAGACAAATACAAACAAACATTCTCCTCTCAGACAAAAGACACACCCACACATAGAGAGCAAGACTGTCTGTGTGAAACATCTTGCTGGCAGTGTGCTTGTCCCATTACTGTAATTAGCAACTGATTCAAGAGACTAAAATCAGCCCAGGAATCCAAGATATGTATATGAGATGAAGCCAAACTTGTGGGGGGAGGGGACCAACTGATTGCATGGATGAATGGAGGACCTCAACTCAGTTTGCTTACCCCTGATCTAGGGTATGTTCTACTACTTAATTACGGGCAGATTCAGCAAAAGTCGTGAGAAAGCGTGCATGCGATTCAGGGGGGAAAAAAGATGCAAATTAGGACCTGCGGTAAAAAGAGGCACTAGGGACACGAGCGTGTCCCTAGTGCCTCCTTTTTGACAGGAGCGGCGGCTGTCAGCGGTTTTGACAGCAGACACTCAATTTTTCTGGCGTCTGTTCTCGAGCCTGCTGACAGCCACAGGTTCAGAAAACAGACACCGGCTAAATTGAGCGTCCATTTTCCAACCTGCAGACCACTGGCCGATTTAAAATTTTTGTTTTTAATTTTTTTGTTTTTAATTTTGGGGCCTCAGACTTAAAATCGCTATGATATTAAGTCAGAGGGTATACAAAAAAGCAGTTTTTTTCTGCTTTTCTGTACCCTTTCCCGGTGCCGGCAGAAATGAACGCCAGCCTTTGGGCAGGCATTAATTTCTGAAAGTAAAATGTGCGGCTTGGCTGCACATTTTACTTTCTGTATTGCGTGGGAATAACAAATAGGGCCATCAACATGCATTTGCATGTTACGGGCGCTATTAGTTTCGGGGGGGGTTGGACGCGCATTTTCGACTCGCTATTACCCCTTACTGAATAAGGGGTAAAGCTAGCGCGTCGAAAACGCGCGTCCAAACCCGGGGTAACAGTGCGCTCCACCGGAGCACACTGTACTGTATCGACCTGTTATTTAGGAAAAGTGAAACTTATGTTGGAGATTTTTTGGCTCAGTTCTGCCAGGTTCCAGCTCATATGATGGACCTATCAAGAGTCAGCTTGGCTTGCTTTTGGGAGCTGTTGAAGCACGCACACACACTGTAGGGAAAGTGCACACGGGAGTCAGACAGAATCCTGTAGGCTGGTTTTGAAAAATCAGCCCGGGCTGATATTTTCCTGCAATCCGCCCATATTCATACCACACTATGTGCCCTGGGTTCCTTGATTTTTTGTCATTGCAGAAAAGGAAAACGAAGTGAAACAGTTAGAGAACAAAATCAACAGAACAGCCACACACGTATGACTCTGGTTACACTGGGTGAAGGTGCTAACAATCCACATGCCAACATTTTTTTTTTTTTTAAAACAACATTTTATGGTTGGAGACCTCAGCGTTATTTCACTGTTGGCTGCACTCATTTCTTTTCCTTAAGCGTTCCTGGTTCATTTGACAGTGCCAGGACTTGCTGCTTCCTACATACCCTCATAAAGGTTAACATGCATTAACAGAGGATGTTTACCAAAGGAAATAGTGCATATAATAATGCAGGCTTTGACTTCTATTTATATACTGATTTCTGGAATTTAATTTCTCTTAAGATAAATACCAACATGAATAACTTGGTCAACAAACCTTGGTGCTAATCTGAAGGGTTCAATACCTGCTTACACACAGGTTTTATGTAGATATTGCTCGTACTGTTATTTGTAAAAATTGCAAGGGAATGATTTCTTTTTTCCAGAGTAAGAAGCATGTAAAAGAGCCAAATGCTTCCTGACAGAAGAGAACCTGTGTCATACCACAGATGCCTTGCATTTCCTTTACAGAAAGGAAAGTATAACAAAGCTGTAGAGGTGATATTTTTATATTGGACTTAATACATTTTTGCATCACTTTTGAGAGTTATGCTCCTTTAAGGTCAATGCAAAATGAAGTCAGGATGGTACCTGAATATACAAGTGAACTGTAGATAGATTATTGTTGGAGGACCGATAGCAGGTGGTCATCATTCAGACCAGATAGCAATAGGTTAACATTCCCAGGCTATGGAACCTGAACTTTATGGGAAGAGTCTGCAGGGGCATCTAGATAGGATGTAACCTGTTCTAGTGAGCTGAGTTTCCATCTTCCTCTCAGCCTATTGTGTCAAGTCCCACCACCACAATCACTGTACAGAACCAAGTAACTGTGCATATGTGTTTATTATTTTTCTCTCCTGGTTTCCCAAGTAAAGAATCATTGCATGCTGCCACAGAAAAAGTTGAGTCATTTTTGCTTCACAGTAAATGTTTCTCTTGTAGGTATGAGGGTCCCCACTGCACACACCTAGTTCTGACCCTGAACAAGCAGATTGGGTCAGACGGTATCGGAGAAGAAAAATTCTAACACTTACAACAGCAATGTTTTATTTTAAAATTCTTTTTATAGCTTTGAAAACAAAGGATGAAGAAGGATGTTTTTAAAGAGGTGAGAAAGTAAGATAATTTCTCACCCCTCTCTAAACATATCATATGCACTTTACAACTATTTTTTTTAAAACAAACATTGCTTATGTATTTCTATCTCCAGTTTTCTTATTTATTCAGATATATCATCCTTAACCCTCTCTGCACTAACATGATGACTTGTTAACCTTTACTTCTATGATGATTTAGGTCAATAAAAAGGCATTGCCTACTGCCAGCTTTTCTTAGTTGAACTTTATTTCTACAGAAATAGGTGGAGTAACACAGTATCCACACCAAAGAGCATTTCATACTAACCGAAACAGTAGTTCAGTCATTCAGCTTTCTATCTAGTCAACCGCATAGAAGACCATTCAGATAAACTGCTGGAACTCATCACCACACAGGAAGGATACTAGAAGGGCTTCCACTCCCTTCCTCAATGTTTGTCGAATAGCAAGGGGAATTTAAGAGCCAGCCCCACCACGCAGACAGTGCCATGGCGCAGGGAATCCAGATTCAAGCCAACCATCCTTCCCCACTCCACCCCATCCCCAAACTGTCAGGGTCAGTCAGGCCTGGTCATACCACAGAGATGGAATGTTCAGGCCTGAGGGAAGATGGCTGCCACTACTGTGAGTGAGTGACATGGATGGTGCACATGAAAGGCTCTGCCCTTTCAGCCCTCGGCTGGCAAAGAGCTCCATAGTTGCTCAGGTATGTTATCTGAGGCAAAGAGTGTTTGTACATGGAAGACTACAGGAGAGACAAAAATTAAAAGATTTTTAAAAACATGGCATTGAGGAAGAGTTAAAAGACTGGCTTACCTCCATATTTTTATCAAAGATATATGCTGCAAGAAAACAAAATTTAAAATTAATTTTCCATATTAATGACCTCTACAAAATAGGTAAACAAGCATTTTCAGTGCAGCAGCTTTGAGAAAATGGTATTCAGTAGATATATATTTCTTTTCTGTGTGCGCCCTTTGGGGGCAGAAGCAGGGAGGCCAGAACTGTGTCACCAGCCACAATCAGAGGGAGAAGAGCCAAACAGCTCGCTTTTCATCCTTGGAGAGTGACTGTTGGTTTTGTAGCCCTGGGCCGGTACAATTTGCAGTGTTTCTACACCATAACCAAGGATACCCCTCCCCCAATCTCTTGCCCAGGAATAGGCTTCGTGGCTGCTCTGTTGTAAGCTTACAAGCAATTGTTCAATATTTCATGTGCATGAAAAGCAAGTTTTTATTGAAAACAGTGTTATAACTTTTAAACAGTTTTGCAAATGAAAACTATGCATCCCATTTCTTTTAATTTTCCTCATTTCTTCCTGTTTTCTCTTAATCCACTTTCTTACTTCTCTCTCCTTCCTCCACACTTTCTAAAGGCTCTTTTTCTCTTCTCATCTGCTTATACTGCTAGGTCTTGGGTCTACCATCTCTCCCCCCTCCAGTTTTTCTTCCAATCTTCCATTTCTCTGCTTTTCTTTTTTTTCTGGGAATCTGTCTTCTCATTCCTCCCTCTATTGTGTTCCTCCTCTTTCTATTCCTAGCTCTGCTCCTTTCTCCCACTCATCCCTCCCTCATGGTGCATCCTTTCCATTTAATTAGATATCTGACCAACGAGCACCTCCCCCGCTGCTGTCACAGCATAGCTCTACTCAACATGAGCCATGTGAATACAGCTGCAACAGTAGTAGAGGAGACTGCAGGGGAAAGAAAAAAAAAAAAAAAGGAGGTGGTAGTAGAAGCAGTGGGCTGGATTGCAAGACATTGGTGCCATGGGATGGAGGCCTCAGCAGGAAGTTTGGGGAGAGACAGATCAGGAGCAGCAGCAGCAGTTGTCAGCAGGAGGCTCGGGGAGAGGTAGGCAGTTTCCTGCAATAAGAATGTGGAAGTGTCAGAGCTGGGAGGCCTGGCCCAGTGGCACGTGCAGGGTGCATCCATTCGGAGAGTCTCGGATTCTTGGACTGGGTCTTCCACCCAGTTATGGGCACACAGGGCCCGTGCCCAGGGTCTCAGATTCTTCATCCGCTGGCAGCACCCGTCTCACCGGTAGCCAAGGAAAATAAGGCGAGGCCCGGAGAGAAACAGAGAGAGAGAGAGCGCGTGTGCGTGTGAGAATGAAAGAGGATAAAGTCTGAGCGCCTCTCTATCCCTCCCCTATTAATCAATGACTATGTTTACTGTTTAATTTACAGCTCCCCTCACCCTCCAAAGTTCGAGGCAGGGAACAGTTAAAATAAAAATAAATCTTTCAACAAAAAACTAAAGACATAAAAATGATACAGAAACTGAAAGTGTAATCAACAGTGCCCAGCAAAGGGAAACTGGCTCAGCGAGGATGATTAGTCTGTCAGGCCATAGTCATCTCTACGTAGGAGTGTCTTCATGAACTTGTTGAAGGCCGAGGCATCATGCCCGAGATGACCAGGAAGCAAGTTCCAAAGCAAAGGACAAGCAACTGAGAAAGCTCGGTCACTAGTCACAGTAAGGTGCGCAAAACACATTTTGGGTACCTGATTAGCAGATCTTAAGGCCCTCAGAGGACCATAAATCCTTAGCTTGGAGTTAATCTAAGGGGTATCTGAGTGATTAAGAAGTTTGTGTAATAGATTCAGGATTATAAATTTCACTCGCCAATGGATAGGGAGCCAGTGCAATGAGCAAAGGACCAAGAAGATAAGATTTCATAGCCTTGAACTTGTAAGGATCTGTGCAGCAGCAATCTGTACAATCTGGAGGGATCCGAGATAAAGCTGGTCAGTAACCCACAGTAAAAAGAGCTGCAGTAATCAAGAGCAGGAAAAAAAACAAAACCCAGAATTTGAAGTACATGCTAGAAATCTAGGGTGACTTGAAATAAAAAGTCCCCAGCTATGGGGTGTGGGTGATTTTTTTTAAATCCCTATTACTTATAATTATTAGGTGTTATAGGTTGTGTCTGTTTTGAAATATTTTATTGGTGTTTGGGAAATTAAGTGTTTTTTTTAATTAATAGAGGTTATTCTGTTTGTCAGCTGTTTATAAATATTTATTCTGTTTATTTGTATGGTTTAACTACTATGATGGATGTTTTATATGCCTTGGTCAGATCAGGTTTTGTCTGCACATTTCTTTTTATACTTTATAGCCTCTCTATTCTGTATTTGGTGTTAATCCATCTGCGCTCTGCATGTGTGACCGAGGTGAAGTATTCTGCTAGTGTGTAGTTTCTGTGCAAGGATCTACAGCAGCCTGACTTGTTCTGTTTTCCTAATAGGAGGGGTATTGATGTGTTAGAGCCTGGTGCACTATCTGCAGTGTTGCCTTTTCATGGATAGGGTTGTTACTGTGAGTTTGGACGTTAAGTGTATTATGATACGGCAGGTTTGATATAGGTTCTGAGTATATTTTTTGCAGGATTTTGCTTTATTACACAATGTTCCTGAAGCGACACCAAAATTCAAATATTTTTCTATAGTTAGTCGGTAAGGTGAAGTGTCTTAGTTCAACTATTCAGCCTTTGTTGGGTGAAGTTTCTGTGAATGTAGGATATTGTAGTACTCGAGGTGCAGGATTTATACTGGGATTCTGCCCTTTCCTGTATAAGACTCTAGACTTCACTCCCATATAGAAGAATTTTATTGATTGATGCAATCAAATAATTTTAGTGGTAATTTTACAAGATGGTTTAAACTGGCCAGGGGTTTCTTTGTTCAGAAAGTCTGTCTGTCTAGAGACAGAGGGCTGGTTCTTCCTTTAGACAAACTAGGCAGACATCTAGAATGCCAACATCTAGGGGGGGGGGGGGGGGGGGCAGCAAAGTCTCAGAAATCTCCAGGTGCTACCAATTCACTTTTAAGGCACAATATTTCTGGGTCTACCTTGCCACTTGCCATCAGTGACAGCTGGGCCAAAGTGCATCCACTCTCTCTCTCTCTTTCCTGCTAGATCTCTCTTCTTGACTGGGCCATTGCCCGCTCCCTTCCCCATTGCCCTCCTTGTCAGTATCGGGACCACACAGCTGGCAACTGTGGCCACCGCTGATGTTTTCCCTGCTCTTTCCTCAGCCAGCAGATGTCAGGGAGGGGGGGGAAGCACAAGGCTGAAGTTTCACCCTAGGGTGCCCGATTCCCTATAGAAATGCCATTGGCCCGATTCCCTATAGAAATGCCATTGGCCTGTTTCTGCATGGACAGAATTTGGTAAGAAGCAAGTACGGCAAGAGCCACGTGACCCTCATCGGGCTTGAACTAACAAGGTGGTTCATCTGTCACAGATCGTACAACATGATTCCCCGATAATAACTGCATGGGAAAGTAGAGAAAAGATCATTTCAGATGTAAAAGTGTGATATCTAATTATGTGTTTTGATAGGATTGTTCGGGTGGCGGGAAGCTGCTGACCATGATTGAGTTGTCTAATTCTCAAAATCTTGGGGGAAGAGAGGGCTTATAAACCTGTGCCACGAATCTTTTAGGTACCTAGGAACGCCTCTGCTTCCGCCTGAGTTAGCCAGGGCTGGGATACAGTGGAAGCAGAGTTCACATCCCTGTGGGGAGTGAGGGGTGTGAAGGAGTCATGGTCATCATGAAGGATGATATCTGGCAGCCAATCTAGAGCCCATGGTACAGGTTTCTGGAGGAAGCCCTGCTGCGTGGCTCCCAGTCTCAGGTCTATTGCTGATGGACAGTAAGTAGGAGACTATTAAAACAGGGAGAAGGGTCCCCGAGGAGTTGTGAATGAAGGCTATGTGTGTCAGGATCACAATCCTGGTTCCAACTGAACTGGAAGAAAAAGAAAAAATGAGCAACTACCAGGCAAAAAAAAAAGTAAGAGCTCTAGCGGCATTAAAAAGGGTACCAGAGATGTTACAATGAGAAAGAAACATTTATGAAAAGAAGGCTCTGGTATACTGAAGTAACGTTTTATATCAGTCTAGTAATTCCTTGCCTCTTGTTGTATTTTTTTTCACCGATGTAAAATTTGAGGGTTTTATTGTCTTAGTGTACCACACTGACAGGCCTAAGGACAACAGACTAAAGAGGATTTCATAATTGCATAATATATTTAGACAATGACAAAAGTGGTAAAAATAATAATTGCAGGGAATATTTCTAAAAATAAAAAATTATTCTGGCATCTCTAATGACTGATCTCAAAATATAAGACATCCAAGTCACCAATAACAAGTCTCAAAAGAACAAGCTAAGGATTAAAGACAGAACACTTTTGAACTGCAACGAACAATTCATTATTGAAGCTATGAAGATAAAAATAATTTGTATGATTTGCCTGAAAATTTCAGTGGAGGAAAGGCAAGATTAAATGTTTGCTTCGTTTTACAAAACTGCTAAAGATAAGCACCAGCGATAGCATATTTAAATTGATTGGAAACAATGTTTCAGGATAATTTGAAAGAAACCCCACAAAACATGGCATATATCGGGATCCTAGATTGCTACTGATATTAGTAGTAGAACTCAGCAGGATGGGTCAAGCCTGTTGCTTCAATTTATATATTTTGCTGCTGTACCACACAAATAGACAGTAAAGGAGTAGATAATTGCTGATAAAGTCCAACTGGCCCACCCAGTCTGCCTAGCTGTTTCCATCTACACTGCTCTAGCTATATCATTTTTTCAGTTATTGTGTGTGTTTGGTTGTAAACCGTTTTGATTAATTCTCTGAATTGTAAAGGCGGTATATAAACATTTTTAAATAAATAAATAAGATAAAATATCCCTGCTGTCAGCCATACAAGTCTGACTGCCTGCAGGATATCACTCCTTATCCAAATCAGTTTTTGTTCTCTTCTTCACTGGTTCTCTCCCATTCTAGGTTAATGAGCATACAAAGTTCCCATGCTTAAACCAGTACCCAGGCTCCTCACCTCCTCCCCAATGTCGTGTACCTTGCATCTTTCAACTCCGTTCTTACCACTTTCCCTGCATCTGTCCCAAGCAGGTTTAAAAATTCTGTTACAGTTTTGGTTTCCACTGACTTAACGGGTGGGTTATTCCAGGGATCTATCCTATCACCCACTCAGTAGTTTCGATCCTTCCAAATTCATAACATGACCCCTTGTCTTGAATTTGCATTTCTATAGAAAATGTCACCGGGTTGTACTTTATTGAAGCCTGACAAAAATTTGAATGTTTCTACCATATCTCCTCTTTACCTAGTAAATAAGCTTGTGTTGACTATGAAAACTCTACAGAACAAATTACAATTATTTATAATTATTATATATAGGGAAGGATCAATTTTGAAATTACAGCAGTTGAGGACTAACAGGAAGCCTGTAGATCAGGCAAGACAGTACAGGCAACGACAAGGAGGTGTTAGTGGAGGCAAAGTATTCTATATACACGCCAGTGGGTTTCAGAGATTAGCAAGGTCTTTATTACAATACTATAGTAGAGCTGACAGGAGCCCTTGGGCAAGTTACTTTATCTCACTAGGCCTCGGTGACCCAAGTAAGGATAAGGTATTTGACTATCTGGCTTCCTCAGTCAATAAAGTAAAATTAATAATACCTGAATATTTGTAATATCATGGATCACATATACAAAGAAATAAATCCTCTCAATTCCATATGTAAGTTAAATATAGGCTTATCCTGGGAAAACACTATTTTATATGACTGAGGATGTAAATGTTCAAAACAACCAAATTAAGCAGGATCAAAGACTTTGGTGCTGGGGGCCACAGAAGAGAAAGAGAACCAATTTGTCGGCATTTGAAGTAATGCACCAGAAAAAATGGAGGGGGATGAGAGGAATGAGAAATTATTACTTACCTGATAATTTCATATTCTTTAGGACAGTCAGATAAATCCAGAACAAGTGAGTTATGCACCTCTACCAGCAGATGGAGACGGAGCAAACTGATGTCACAGTATATACACTCCTGCAGTGACATCAGCCTGCCAATGCTCTCTTCAAAAGCAACTGTGGACCGACTAGCAAAATTAAACAAACAAACAATTATTTCAATACTCAGCTAACAGGCAACACTGAGTTCAGACAAGAATGTTTTAACACTAATCTAGGGACTGGACGAACACTTACCAGTAATCCCTATAACACATAGCCATGGAGGAGGACCATAATACAATCATTCAGCAGCCAAGGGAGGGAAGCTGGATTCATCTGACTGTCCTAAAGAAAAGGAAAGGAAATTATCAGGTTAGTAGTAATTTCTCATTTCTTAGTGTCCAGTCAGATTAATCCAGAACAAGTGCGATGTACCCAAGATACTCCTGAATAGGGCGAGAGGCTGCCCGTGGTCCAGTCAAAACTGCACGTGCAAAGGCTGTGCCTCCTGGGCTTGCACATCCAGATAATACCTGGCAAACGTCGACGGGAGACAACAATTTGAATTCCGCCCGGTGACACTACTTAAGCTCTAGTGGAATAAGCCCTGATCTGAGTAGGTAACAGCTTCCCAGCATCAATGTATGCAGCTGTGACTACTTCCTAATCCTAATCCAGCGAGCTATGGTAGTCCACGAGGCCAGCTCTCCCTGACTAGTACTGCTGTGAAGAACAAACAGGTGATAAGTAACCTCCAGATACTGGACAATATGTCTCTTGACATCCAAAGGTTACAACAGACTATACTCCTCACATCTTTCCCTTTGTCCAGAGAGGGCAGGGAGATTGACTAATTCAAGTGAAAGTCAGTGACCACCTTCGGTAGAAAGAAGGAACAATATACAGCTGTACCGCTCCTAGAGTCACCTAGAGGAATGGCTCCCGGCAAGACAAGGCCTGCAGTTCAGAAATCCTATGCGCAGAACAAATTGCCACTAGAAATACCATTTTCAAGGTCAGTAACCACAAGCTCATGTTACGCATCTGTCTAAACATAGGGCCCGCTAAGAAATCCAATACTAAATTGAGTCTCCATAAGGGCACCGGAAACTGCAAAAGATGATGAAGATGTTTCACTCCTTTAGGAAATGGGCCACATCAGGATGAGCTGACAGAGATCCACCATTCACCTGACCTCTGAAACAGGCGAGAGCCACTTCTTGTACTTTTAAGGAATGAAAGGCCAAGCCTTCATTTAAGCCATCTTGCAAAAATTCCAAAATTAGCAATATCTTGACCGAACAAGGAAGAGTACCTCAATCCTCACACCAGGCCTCAAACACTGCAAAAACCCGCACATAGGCCAAGGAAGTGGAGAACTTTCCAGCTCTTAGCAAAGTGGAAATCACTGCCTCAAGAGTATTCACGTTTCAGCAAGTGAGCCCTTTCAAGGGCCATACCAAAAGACAAAATCAAGTGGATCTTCATGAAGAATAGGACCTTGCCACAACAGAACCTTGGACCAGAAGCCGAAGGGGCGATTCTGCTAGAAGCCACCATAGATCCGCATACCATGGTCTCCTGGGCCAATCTGGAGCAACCAAGAGCACCATCCCTCTGTGGTACTCGATCGTTCGGACTAATCTGCCCAACAAAGCCGGAGGAGGAAAGGCATACAGAAACTTGTCTTCCGAACACTCCTGCACCAAGGTATCTATCCCTAATGACATCTGATCTCTCCTGTGACTGAAGAATCGTGGAGCTTTCGCAATGCGAGAAGTAGCCAGCAAGTCTAGAACGGGAAACCCCAGCAATCCAGAATCAGTTGAAACGTCTCATTTGATAGCGCCCATTCTCCTGGGTGTAGACTTTCCCTGCTGAGAAAGTCTGCTTTTACATTGTCTTTTCCTGCTGTGAGGCTGAGATCATCTGGAGATGTAGTTCGGCCCAGTCTACAAGTTGATCTATCTCCTGCAACACTTGTTGGCTCTTGGTTCCTCCCTGCAGATTTATGAAAGCCAGTGTCATTGCGTTGTCCGACATTATCCGGGACTGCTTGACCCTGAGGCCTGTCAAGCTGCAAACATGCCAGCTGGATTGCTCTGGCTTCCAAATTATTGTTGTTTAAGAGAGACTCTTCTGCATCCCAGCACCCTTGCATTGTCAGATCCTGACAGTAAGCTCCCAAGCCAGACCAAAAGGCAGTGCCCTAAATTGATAATGGCATCCCAGAACTGTGAACCACAAAAAACATTGATGCTCTAGTTGAATGGGAATGTGAAGATATGCTTCAGACAGGTCCAACGAGGTCAGAAATTCCCTCGACTGTAAGGCTATTACCAAGCACAAGGTCTCCGTGTGAAATTGAGTCACCCACAGACAACGGTTGACACCTTTGAGATCCAGGATGGGACAAAAGGATCCCTCTTTCTTGGGCACAATGAAATAAACTGAATATTGCCCCGTATTTTCTAGAGACATGGGCACCAGAATCAGAGGTCAGACTGAGTATCCTCCACTGCATGCTTCTTCTGCAGCGAGTGGCAGAGAGAGACCATGAACATGTCCCAAGGAATACTGCAAAACTCCAGCATATATCCTTCAGGACCCATTGATCCAATATGCCAATATGATCTCTACCCACCTCTGATAAAAGAGAGAGAGAGGGGCATCCCCCTATCTCCTGTTCCCAGGGGTGGGTTGGCAAACCTTCATTGGGAGGCTCGGGAGGATCCACTACCCCAGCCTGCACCCCTTCTGGGCTGTCTGGGATGAAAAGACTGAAACCTACCAAAAGGTTGAGTCTTCAGAAAGGTCACTACTCTAAACCACTTGGTTCCCCTAGCATGACCTCTCATGCTAAAGGAGCGTGGTTGTCTGCTTCTTATCCTCCAGTAATTCGCCCCACTTACTGCCCATTTTCGCCATTTTACTCCCAAACAAAAGGGAGTCTTTAAAGGGCAATTTCAAGAGGTTAGCCTTGGAGGTCACATCGGCAGACCAATTTCTGAGCCATAACTGATGCTTGGCAGCTATTACCAAAGCCACCCCTCTGGCTGAGGTGTGGTCCAAACTGCAGCTTGCATCTGCCAAGAAAGCATCCGCTGGCTCCATAACTGCCCTGGAATTCAGCCAAGAGTCATCAACTCCTTGAGAGAGAAGTAAACAAGAGCGAGCTACCAGGGAACAAGAAGCTATTTGCAAAGTCACTGCCACTGCTTCAAATGCCTGCTTAAGGATAGTTTCAATCCTCCTATCGTGTACATCCTTCAAGCCCACCCCTCCCTCCACAAGATAGTCATCCGTTTGGAGACTGCACAAACAAGTGCATCCACCTTCGGAAAATGTAAACGCTCTCTTACCATCAGATCCAACGGGTATAGGCCTTCCAAAACCCGACCTCCTTTGAAATTTGCCTCTGGGGTGCCCCACTCAAGATTAATCAATTCCTGAATGGCCTCCATCACATGGAAAAAAACACAAAAGGCTTTACACAGAGAAACCAAAATGGGATTTTTCTTTGGCTCAAATATGGAATATTTCCCCGGGTACTCCCAGCATTTTCAAGGTGTGTGAAATCAGGGCTAGCAGTTCATGTCTATGGAATAACTGTAGCATAGTCCTATATAGTTCTAGTCCTGGAGAAATTTCACCATCCTCAAGAGAGTCAGGATCGGCGTCATCATCCATGCCATCCAGATCTCCATTGGGTAGTCCCACTGCCGCTCTAGGAGTACTCTGGCGCTTACCAGTAGGTCCAGGCAAGGTTTGCACCTGCAACCTTGCCCTGGGAACATTGGACAGGGCTGAGGATTGCAAACCCTGGAAAAATTCTACTCATGAAAATGTAGGAGTATCCAGACCAGAAGGTACCTGCACAGCATACTCACTGAGCTGCCTTCCCCTGCTGAAGAGCCAGTTAGGGGAGTTGCAAAATCAGGCGCCCCACCTGAAAAGTCTTTACCCAGACCTACATCCAGCTGGGAAGAACAAAGCTTAGTGAAATCAGAGGAAGATAATTCTCCTTGAGCCTCCAAACAGCGCTGGCACAAGTCAGTAGGAACTCAAGGTTGAGAAGCCCTAATATGACAGGCAGTGCAAAGAGAAAGGCACTTAAGTTCCCTAGATGTAGGCACCATTAGGCCAGCAGCGCACTGATCAATGGCTGGAAGCATGTGTCTAGAATTTTTTTTTTTTTAATCGTCCAAAAATTCAAGGCATCAACCTAGGCATCCAAAAATTAGGCATACAAAACCTAGGCATCTCACATCTAGGCGCCATAAAAAATTAAATGCACAGCAACGCTCAACTTGTGCGCACAGATTACTAGGCCTGCCTAAGCATCCAAAAACTGGACACGCAGCTAGACTCACACACCAAACCAACAATCCTGTAGAGAGCAGCCTAAAGAAAGCATGTGAAACGCTGTTGAGGCTCACCACACGGCACAGCAAAAAAGCCTCAGAGTGGGGCCTAGCCTTCAGAGGCTGCTCAACCCACCAGGCTGCCGGTGTTCCTCGACCTCCCACGGAGAGGGACGAATGTTGGAACAGCACACTGAGCAAGGAGACCAGCAGGAGGAGGAACCCTACAGCAAAAAAACCTCCTCCTCTGTGTCTATTTTTTTTTTTTTTTAATTTACCTGAGCTCAGCCTTACCTATCTGAGCACAGAGACTGTCTCCAGCTGAGGGGGGAGAGGGCATTTGCTGTCACTGCTGCGCTAGCCCTCCTGCACCCACTGCCTTTCAGCTGCTTAACAGCTAAGTCCATGCCAGCTGAAACATCAACTACCGGACCAAAGCATTCATCTGAGGAACCACAGAAATCATCTTAGGAATTCCCAACTGGGGGTGGGATCTTTTGATATCACTGCAGGGGAATGGAGAAAATTTATTTTCCTTATTTTTCCTTTTTTTTAAATCGAAGCAATCCCCATCTGCTGGAGACGGAGAATACTGGCAGGCTGGTGTCACTGCAGGGGTATATATACCGTGACATCAGTTTGCTCCATCTCCTGGTGGAGATGCATAACCCACTTGTTCTGGATTCATCTGTCTGGACACTAAGAAATCCTCATTTACAAACAGGTCAAAAATATGTTATTGGTCAACAATTACTGCTTTCTGGGGACCCATTAATAAGCAGCCACGCATCATTAAGAAAGACAGCAGAGAAATACTTTAGGGCAGTGGTTCTCAACCGGTGTGTCGCGACACACCAGTGTGTCGCGGCTCCCGGTGTTCCACTGCCCCGCTTGTGCTTCCCTTCTCCCTAGGGGCGGGGCCGAAGAATGAAGAGACGCTGCGCACCAACGCCAGCGGGGCCGAAGAACGAAAAGACCTGCGCGCCGACGTCAGCGGGGCCGAAGAACGAAGAGACGCTGCACGCCAACGCCAGCGGGGCCGAAGAACGAAAAGACCTGCGCGCCGACGTCAGCGGGGCCGAAGAACGAAGAGACGCTGCGCGCAAACGCCAGCGGGGCCGAAGAACGAAGAGACGCTGCGCGCCGCAGTCAGCGGGGCCGAAGAACGAAGAGACGCTGCGCGCCACCGGCAGCTGAAGAGCAGAGAAACCTGTGCGTCACCAGCGGCGGGGCCGAAGAACAAAGAGATGCTGCGCGCTGCTGCCGGCGGCTGAAGAGCAGAGAGACCCTGCACACTGCAGGAGGTGGCTGGAGAGACGTTGCGTACCGCGGGAGGTCAGGCCAGAGGTGGCTGAGAAGTGGAGGCCAAACAATGAGAAGAGGCTCCATGTGAGCTTGTGTGCTTGTGGTAGAATGGGTGCCTGGGTGCATGAGTGACAGCTTGTGTGCCTGTTGTAGAATGGGTGCATGAGTGAGAGCTTGTGTGTGTGTGTGGTAGAATGGGTGCTTGGGTGCATGAGTAAGAGCTTGTGTGTGTGTGTGTGTTAGAATGGGTGCCTGGGTGCATGAGTGAGAGCTTGTGTGCCTGTGGTAGAATGGGTGCTTGGGTGCATGAGTAAGAGCTTGTGTGTGTGTGTGTGTGTGTGTGCCTGTGGTAGAATGGGTGCCTGGGTGCATGAGTGAGAGCTTGTGTGCCTGTGGTAGAATGGGTGCATGAGTGGGAGCTTTGTATGTGTGTGTTAGAATGCATGCCTGGGTGCGTGAGTGGCAGCTGTGTGTGTGTGTGTGTGTGTGTGTGTTAGAATGCATGCCTGATTGCATGAGTGAGAGCTTATGTGCCTGTGGTAGAATGGGTGCCTGGGTGGTGAGTGGCAGCTTTGTGTGTGTGTGTGTGTGTGTGTGTGTGTGTGTGTTGGAATGCATGCCTGGGTGCGTGAGTGGCAGCTGTGTGTGTGTGTGTGTTAGAATGCATGCCTGGTTGCATGAGTGGTAGTGTGTGTGTGTGCCTGTGGTAGAATGGGTGCCTGGGTGCGTGAGTGAGAGCTTGTGTGCGTGTGGTAGAATGGGTGCATGAGTTGTGAGCTTTGTATGTGTGTGTTAGAATGCATGCCTGGGTGCGTGAGTGGCAGCTGTGTGTGTGTGTGTGTGTGTGTGTTAGAATGCATGCCTGATTGCATGAGTGAGAGCTTATGTGCCTGTGGTAGAATGGGTGCCTGGGTGGTGAGTGGCAGCTTTGTGTGTGTGTGTGTTGGAATGCATGCCTGGGTGCGAGAGTGGCAGCTGTGTGTGTGTGTGTGTGTGTGTTAGAATGCATGCCTGGTTGCATGAGTGGTAGTGTGTGTGTGCCTGTGGTAGAATGGGTGCCTGGGTGCGTGAGTGAGAGCTTGTGTGCGTGTGGTAGAATGGGTGCATGAGTTGTGAGCTTTGTATGTGTGTGTTAGAATGCATGCCTGGGTGCGTGAGTGGCAGCTGTGTGTGTGTGTGTGTGTGTTAGAATGCATGCCTGATTGCATGAGTGAGAGCTTATGTGCCTGTGGTAGAATGGGTGCCTGGGTGGTGAGTGGCAGCTTTGTGTGTGTGTTGGAATGCATGCCTGGGTGCGTGAGTGGCAGCTGTGTGTGTGTGTGTGTGTTAGAATGCATGCCTGGTTGCATGAGTGGTAGTATGTGTGTGTGTGTGGTAGAAAGGGTGCCTGGGTGCATGAGTGAGAGCTTGTGTGTGTGCGGTACAATGGGTGCATGAGTGGCAGTGTGTATGTGGTAGAATGGGTGCTTGGGTGCATGAGTGAGAGCTTGTGTGTGTGGTACAATGGGTGCATAAGTGGCAGTGTGTGTGGTTGTAAGTGACAGAGTATGTGTGAGCTTGTATGTAAGTGACAGCATGTGTGTGATTGAGAGAGACTGGTCAGGGAGGTGACTGGTGTGTGTGTGTGAGCGACAGAGACTGGTCAGGGAGGTGACTGGTGTGTGTGTGGGAGAGACAGAAACTGGTCAGGGAGGTGACTGGTGTGTGTGTGAGGAAGAGATACTAGTTAGGGAAGTTTCTGGTCTGTGTGAGACAGAGACTGGTTGTGACTGGTTGTGGGCCCCAAGGAAAGAGGACTGAGGACAGAGCTTCAGCAGCCATTGCTGCTTCTGGTGAGTGCTATTGGTCTGCAAGGGAAAGGAGTAGGAGAGTTGCTGGAGATGGTAAGTAAAAGGCAGCTTTTTAAGTTTATTTTTCTTGATTGATTGCCATTTTAATTATTGGGTGTTATGTGATGTGTCTGCTGTTTTGAAATATTTTGATATTTAGACAATTTTTAATAATTTTTATGAGTTTTTAATTGTTGGATATTATTCTGTTCATCAGCTGTTTTGTAACATTTATTAGTATAGTTTTACAATTATTTCTAAGTGGGTATCTATAGCAGCTTGGCTTGCTCTGTTTTCCCAATAGGAGGTGTATTAGTGGTTAGGGCCTGGTTAATTACTGTCTTTTCATAAGGAGGGGTATTGTGCTTGCCAGTAAAGAGAGTTTGCTTTGCTTTTACTGAGATGTCATCAGATCCAGAATATCTTTTTTTTGTATGGTGAGCTGTACGGGTAATGCCCTAGTTCTGCTCTGCACCCATTTTTGGGGGTCGACGTGGTTCCTGAGGATGCAGAATGTATATTTACGTTTTGTCCCGTGATGGTCACATGTTCAGTGTGTCACGCATGTGAACCATCTGTCAGGTGTGTCCCGGCTGAAAAAAGGTTGAGAACCACTGCTTTAGGGCATCAAACAGGAACAAAGGCTTTTGTTATGGTTCAATTCTCCGTTGAGCTACTTTTGTCACAGGCGACTGACCACCTTACCTCTTTCTGAATAAACCACTGGAGTCCGCAGGTGATGACTTCTGCTGCATTTTGCAAGGTAAAGAATACAGGGATTGGCTGTCATGGAAGAAGGAGAATAATAACCACGATTAACACCCTCTCTCTCAGTGATAGGATACACCAGTGTCTCTTTGCCATGCTCTGCTGGTATAAGATTTTCAGGTAGACATCGCCATCATCAAGGATTCAAGAGATATTCCCATGACTGTCACTTCTTGCATGCAAGGACAGTGAGCAATACCAGGTGTAAAAACAAAACAAAACAAAAAAAAAAACACCACACACCCAAATCAATCTCCTTCCACCACCTCCCCCTTTAAAAGTTAAACAAAACTCTTTAAAGGGAAAGTATGTTTGCTATCAAGTAACACTCAAGTAACTGGTGAATTTATTTTGTGTGGACTTTAGTATTTCAGAATGAAGAAATAGTAAAAGGTAAATCTCATAGCTGGTCTACAATCTGTTGCTTCTACTGAAGCAACAGCAAAATCCCGTGACAGGTGTGTCTGGCTTCTGTCCCTGCTGTGGAATTCATGTTGACTGAACATCTTCAGTCAACATGAATTCCACAGCAGGGACAGAAGCCAGACACACCTGTCACGGGATTTTGATTAAAGAACCAGTTTAAGGCACTTGTATACCATCTGGTAGTTCTTAAAAGGAAAAAAACCCCAAACATTTCATAATCCTCATTTTTCAATATGTCACAAAGTACTGTTAACAAAAAAAGCCCAGAAGACAACACTGATTGCTTAAGACATCTGAAACAAAAAATTTTTTTTAAGCTTCCTACATAATATTTAACAACGAACAGGACAAACTTTTAAAGTGTACAACCTGTGCATCTACACAAGACACCACAGGTGAGGGGGCACCGCCTCACCCATGCCCGTAACCCCTCTGACGTAGTGGTTCTGCTGGAGGGAGCGCATTGCCTCTTCTGTGTGATCCCTGGGAGCCATCCCACAAGGTGGTCAATCCTCTCCCCCGCCACAGCACAACCTGCCCTGTGCTTGGCGGGAAGAGAACAGCATCAGCACTTCCTTCCTGCAACTGCCCACTTCCTATTTTGATAGCTTTGCAATGACGGTCCCGCGAGCTCTCTCGGACCTGTATGGATCAAACTTCATAATGTGCCAGCAGAGGAGCGAGCAGGCAGTCACAGGTAAGAAGCGCGGCCACTGCTTTCCCCCTGCCTACAGGAGGATGGCACAGGAGAGAACAAGCAAAGGGAGGAGGACGCAGAGGGGGCAAAAAGAAAACAAGGGAGATAACGAGCAAAGGGAGGAGAAAAATGAATAAGGGCACGACAGTGAGCAAAGGAGGGTATAAACTGAGCTGGAAAATAATGGGGACTGGAGGGGTGAGGGTTAGGGGGATGAGCTGTTGAGCAAGTGACCAAAAGTGGGCTGAAGGGGTAAGAGAATAAGCAAGTGGGCTGGAGGGTGAGAAGCGAAGAAAGGCCGGAGGGGTGGGGGAGAAGAAGGGTTAGACAGTGAGCATTTAAGAAAGAAAAGGGAGGGAGAAAAAAAAAGGTGACAATAGCCCTGATATGGGGACACCTCTTCAACTTTTGATCCAGACTGGAAATCTGGACTAGGAAGGCCCACCCATCACATTAAATGCAAGTGAAACCACCTGATCTTTTTGCTTTCCAATTTTATATAGTATTTAAAATGAATTTACATGCAACATAGTAAACGATGGCAGAAAGACCAAATTGCCCAACTGTTTTGCACGGACCCGGGGGCGTAACTTAAGGGATTTACTTGTTTCATCGGTAGCTAATGAGCAGGTTTTTGATGGTGAAGTAGGACAATTTTGTTGTAACAAACGCTCAGTCTGTGCACAGATTCTAGTAGGCCAATCGTTTGTTCATGATCTAATACCGTTTAAATATTTTTTGAAAGGCCAGTTTTATTGTAATTCTTGTCGTGTTATATGCGATTACTTGTCCATGTTCCAAGTTGTATATTGGACATACAATTTCATCTATACAGACACGAATTATTCAGCATAAGGGCTGTATTAGAACAGAGTGGAAGCACTTTTATTCAGACACTGGCTTGATAATGCATATACTATTGATCAATTAAAGTTTTGTATATTGAAACAGGTCCCTTGCCCTCTGGGAGGTAACATTTCACAAATTTTGTGACAACATGAACAAAGATTTATCTATCAATGGAACACGTTAACTCTGCAGGGACTTAATTCTATGATAGAATGGGAAGAATTGTTTTAGGTTGTATTGTGAGAGTTGGAGGTTGAAGAAATTTAAAGGGCTTTATGCCCTTGGTTAGCTGGAATAGGGATTTTGTATTTGTAATGTGGGCTTGTATGTTCCAATGAGATGTGGTTTAGGCTCTGTAAACCCTTATGATTTGGTGCGATTTGAGCTACATGGGAAGTATTTAAGGTGTGGTCAGAGTTAGTGTGCAACCGCGTTTCTGAAGCTGTGAGCGTCTTTGACGGGAAGAAATGGAGAAACGAATGAGTTAGATCCCGGAGGTAGGTCTCATTGTAAGGTTTTTCTAAATGTGAGGTAAACTGGTATGAATTTATTCTGGAGAAGCTGAATAATAGTTAGAAAAAAAAATGAAAGGTGCAGCTGCAAAGGTTAAATGTGTTCAACAGGCTTGGACATTGTATAAAAATACAATCTGAGAGGCGCAGTCCATATGTATTCCACACATTAAGAAAGGTGGAAAGAAGGCAAAACAATTACAGTCATGGTTAAAAGGTGAGGTGAAAGAGGCTATTTTAGCCAAAAAAACACCCTTCAAAAATTGGAAGAAGATCTATGTGAAGAAAATAGGATAAAACATAAGCATTGTCAAGTTAAGTGTAAAACATTGATAAGACAGGCGAAGAGAGAATTTGAAATGAAGTTGGCCAAATAGAGGCAAAAACTCATAATAAAAACTTTTTAAAATATATCTGAAGCAAGAAACCTGTGAGGGAGTCGGTTGGACCATTAGATGACTGAGGGGTTAAAGGGGCTCTTAGGGAAGATAAGGCCATTGCAGAAAGACTAAATGAATTCTTTGCTTCTGTGTTTACTAATGAGGATGTTGGGGAGATACCAGTTCCGGAGATGGTTTTCAGGGGCGATGAGTCAGACGAACTGAATGAAATCACTGCGAACCTGGAAGATGTACTAGGCCAGATTGACAAACTAAAGAGTAGCAAATCACCTGGACTGGATGGTATGCATCCTAGGGTACTGAAGGAACTCAATAATGAAATTTCTGATCTATTAGTTAAAATTTGTAACCTATCATTAAAATCATCCATTGTACCTGAAGACTGGAGGGTGGCCAATGTAACCCCAATATTTAAAAAAGGCTCCAGGGGTGATCCGGGTAACTATAGACTAGTGAGCCTGACTTCAGTGCCGGGAAAAATAGTGGAAACTATTCTCAAGATCAAAATCGTAGAGCAAATAGAAAGACATGGGTTAATGGAACAGTCAACATGGATTTACCCAAGGGAAGTCTTGCCTAACAAATCTGCTTCATTTTTTTAAAGGGGTTAATAAACATGTGGATAAAGGTGAACCACTAGATGTGGTATTTTGGATTTTCAGAAGGCATTTGACAAAGTCCCTCATGAGAGGCTTCTACAAAAACTAAAAAGTCATGGGATAGGAGGTGATGTCCTTTCGTGGATTACAAACTGGTTAAAAGACAGGAAATAGAGAGTAGGATTAAATGGTCAATTTTCTCAGCTTTTATATATATATATATATATATATATATATATATATATATATATATATATATATATATATATATATATATATATATATATATATATATATATGATGACACAAAATTATTCAGAGTAGTTAAATCACAAGCGGACTGTGATATATTATAGGAGGACCTTGCAAGACTGGAAGATTGGGCATCCAAATGGCAGATGAAATTTAATGTGGACAAGTGCAAGGTGTTGCATATAGGGAAAAATAACCCTTGCTGTAGTTACACAATGTTAGGTTCCATATTAGGAGCTATCACCCAGGAAAAAGATCTAGGCACCATAGGGGATAATACTTTGAAATAGTCGGCTCAGTGTGCTGCAACAGTCAAAAAAGCAAACAGAATGTTAGGAATTATTAGGAAGGGAATGGTTAATAGAAAGGAAAATGTCATAATGCCTCTATCGCTCCATGGTGAGACTGCACCTTGAATACTGTGCTCAATTCTGGTCGCCACATCTCAAAAAAAGATATAGTTGCGATGGAGAAGTTACAGAGAAGGGCAACCAAAATGATAAATGGGTTGGAACAGCTCCCCTATGAGGAAAGGCTGAAGAGGTTAGGGCTGTTCAGCTTGGAGAAGAGACGGCTGAGGGGGGATATGATAGAGATCTTTAAGATCATGAGAGGTCTTGAACAAGTAGATGTGACTCGGTTATTTACACTTTCGAATAATAGAAGGACTAGGGGCATTCCATGAAGTTAGCAAGTAGCACATTTAAGACTAATCGGAGAAAATTCTTTTTCACTCAACGCACAATAAAGCTCTGGAATTTGTTGCCAGAGGATGTGGTTAGTGCAGTTAGTGTAGCTGGGTTCAAAAAAGGTTTGGATAAGTTCTTGGAGGAGAAGTCCATTAACGGCTATTAATCAAGTTTATTTAGGGAATAGCCACTGCTATTAATTGCATCAGTAGCATGGGATCTTCTTAGTGTTTGGGTAATTGCCAGGTTCTTGTGGCCTGGTTTGGCCTCTGTTGGAAACAGGATGCTGGGCTTGATGGACCCTTGGTCTGACCCAGCATGGAAATTTATGTTCTTATGTGTATAGTGAATAATGGGGAAGCTGAGCCTGAAGAACGAACGAAGTCTGCCTCTGCAGTGGCAGGAAGCAGAGACTGCCTTGGTGTTTGAAAAAGCGGTAGGTGTTGAGTCCGTTTTTGTTTTCCTAGGGTGGGGGTGTTGAATTTATCGGAGAGCTGCTGTCTGTTTTTGGGGGAGGTTGAGTAGTTAACCCTGATATAGGAAAATAGGTTTAAAGGAGGGTTATAATGGATTTGAAGTAGTATTAGTTAAGTTTATGTAGTAATGATTGGTTGCTAATAGGTTTGGATTTAAGAGATTTGAAGAAATAAAATAATGGAGCTGTTGAAGATCATCCTGAGGATTAAATAGAGTGGTTGTGGCTACAATTAAAGGTATCAAATGGTATTTCAACTGTGTTACTGATTAGATATTGGGAGATACTGTAATTCAAAATATATGTGGGACATTTTTAAGACAAGTTTTTGAAAAGTTCTTTTCAAATTTGTTTATATAGTGGCTTTGGTGTTCAAGCGTGACCAGTGATTTGTCTATACACCATAAAGAAATGAGTGGAGAAGTGGTTTCTAGTCAATGACGAGAGTCATCTTCTGAGAGCATTGGATTAAAAAGTCCCCTGAAGAAGTCAGCAGGCGAAACAAGGGCCCTGTTGGGATTGATTAAGACTAGGATCCATTAAGATTGGGATTAAAAAAAAAAAATTGGGGATTTATAAAAATTCAACAGATTAAATGTATTGGGGTTTTAAAAATTCAGAATATGTATTTTATTTATTTAAAGAGTCTTCTATACCGATGTTAGTCGAAACATCACCTCGGTTTACATGGAACAAAAGCAACGGAAATTACAAGTAACAGGGGAAGGGTAGGGGGTACAAAAAACCAATAGGAGAGCAGAGAAGCATAGGAACAATTAACAAGTGAACTATAATGTCATAAGAACAAGGTCATAGTCAAATTCAGGTCATGATCCATCACAATTCAATATTCATCAAGGGTGTTGGGGAAAGGCTTGTTTGAATAGCCAGGTTTTGAGCTGGGCTCTGAATTTGGTGATGCAAGGTTCAAGTCTGAGGTGGGTTGGGAGTGAGTTCCAGTGCATAGGTCCAGCAATGGAGAGCGCCCGATCCCTTGTAGCTGTGAGGTGTGCTTTCTTTAGGGATGGCACATGGAGGGACCCTTTGGTAGTGGTCCTTGTCAGTCGATTCGAGCAGGCAAATTGGAGGGGGATCTACCAGCCAGTTGGAGTGATGGGAATATAAGGCTTTATGGATAATGGTCAGGGATTTAAAGAGGATGCGGGAGGGAATAGGGAGCCAGTGTAGGTCCTTCAGTATAGGGGAAATATGGTCGTATTTGTGAGCGTTGGAGAGGGTTCTGGCTACAGTGTTCTGTAGCATTTAGAGGGGCTTTAAGGAGGAGTAGGGTAGGCCAAGAAAGAGGGAGTTACAGTAATCCATCTTGGATGCCAGTGTAGCCTGGACGACAGTGCGGAAGTCACTAGCGTGAAGGAGAGGTTTCAGGTTTAAGACTTTAAGTTTGAAGAAACCCTCTTTGAGTATGGCACTGATATGTTTTTTGAAGTTCAGTTGTTGGTCGATTAGGACCCCCAGGGTCCTTGCGCAGGGCTGTGCATGAGGAATCTTGATAGCAGAGTCAATTGGGAGTGCAGGATTAGTAGGGGGGTGATGGGATATGAGGAGGAGTTCAGTTTTGGCAGTGTTTAGAGCAAGGTGGAGGTTGGTAAGTAAGGAGTTGATGGCAGCGACATGGTTTCCCCAGGATTCAAGGGTGTCAGATAGGGAGCCTTGAATGGGTATGATGATTTGCACATCATCAGCGTAGAGAAAGAATTTGAGGCCAAGTTCTGATAAGAGTTTGCACAAGGGGGTGAGGTAAATGTTAAAGAGGGTAGAAGAGAGGGAGGAGCCTTGGGAGACTCCTTGGGCGAGGGCGTAGTGGGAGGACTCAGCATTGCCTATTTTCACGGTGAATTTCCTATTGTCGAGGTAGGATGAGAACCACTTAAGGGCTGTGCCGGAAAGGCCAATGTCGGTTAGGCGGGCAAGGAGGTGGGTGTGATTTATGGTGTCAAAAGCTGCTGAAATGTCCAGTAGAGCAAGAAAGTAGCTGTGACCTTGATCCATTCCCCTGAGTAATTAGTCTGTCAAGGAGAGTAAGAGGATCTCAGTGTTGAGGTGTTTACGGAAGCCAAATTGAGAGGGGTGGAGAAGGTTGTGAGTTTCAAGGAATTCTGTAAGTTGCGAGCTGACGACCTTCTTCATGATTTTTGAGATGAAAGGGAGATTGGAGATAGGGCGAAAGTTGGCAGGGTCCTTGGGGTCAAGTTCTTTATCGTTGTTTAACATGAGATTAGCATTGGGTATATAGATAGTTCGTTGGATATGTGTCACATAAGGAGTACGTTAGATGGAATAATTATATGAATGTGTCTAATACTGTAAAAACAGTGCAATTAGAAACAGTTTAGTTTCATTATTGTTTATGGAATGTGATTTAGGAGATAGTTTTTATGAATGAGTTGTTAGTATGATTGAGTATGTATGGGTATGAGTGACAGAATGTTTTTTAATTGAGATATTTTAAATATGTTGAAGGTATTTTTGTCACCATACAATTAATGGATGGTAAATGCAATTTGTTGTTTATTAATAAAGCATGTGGAAATGAATAAAAATTGTTTGTGATAAAGAGATAGTATAAACATAATGGTATGTGCGTGTGCAATTGTTTTAATGAAAAATGTAGAACTGAAGTGTAAAATAGCAAGCAAAAGTGGAAACCAAAATCAGCTGCTCAGCAATTCTTACTGTCCATTTGAGAAAAATTTAGCATCAGAAAAAAACATTACAAAATCTTTTGAAATTACCAAAACCCTGCAGAAGGTCGGGCTTGTGCAGAAATTCCTCATAAGAAGAATGGAAGACGCCAAGGATCATCAGTCATATTAGGCCAGGCAAAAACGAGGACCTTGTAAGTCATAAGCTTGTATTACTACACAACAGCAGTTTTTCTGGTCCATTAAAAAGGTATTATAATTTAAAATCTTCAAAAATAATGGATGAATTCTACACTTCTTCTTTATCAACAAGCTCTCTTAATTTTAAAACTTTTTGGAAGTATGGATTGCAACTTAGCAGTTCCCGAGACACTATAAAATGTATTGAATTATAGAACTGAATACCAGCGCCTCTTGCATGTGTTTACAACTGCCATTTCTTTTTCTTAAAAGTAGCAGCTTACAAAATACATGTAAAACTTATTTTCCCTTTCTTCTTTCCTTCCTTCCTTTTCAGAATTAGCTTTTCAGAGAAGGTCAATACAAACTATACATCATTCTGATGATGTATGCAACAGGTGCACAGAAACATGGCCACATTTGTACAGAACTCTGTAACAAAGCCAAAACCTGACAATTATATAACAGAAGTTAATTTAAAGCATTTTGATCCCCTAGCAAAAGGCTCAAATTATATTTAGTAATGGTTTCATTTAAGAGGTGCAAGTTAGCTGGCCTTCAAAAAAACATAAAATAAAATATCTTTCATCTTGTGTCCTTTTAATTTGATCTATGTATATCTTTTAATTTGATCATATGCTGTCAAAAAATAAATTACATGATTTAGTATGTTCTGTAAGAATGTAACATAGTAACTAAAAGCAGATAAAGATCAATATGGCCCACCCGGCCTGCCCAGTGTACTCTTCCTCGTTACAGGAAGGCCAAAGTCAATAGTAAAAAAAAAAAAAACCCCCACAAAAAACTTTTTTAAATTTTGGAGTTAAAATTTGTTAAGCTGTGTCTCAAAGGCCCGCCAAGTCCTGGCAATGCATATATATCCCTGCCAGATCCTAAACTACGTGGGAAGCTCTGACAAACAATGTTTAATAGAAAATGCTTTATTATTGATATCCTTGAGAATTGGCGCCCCTTATCTAGGTTTTATTTTTAACTTGCTTACCAGCTTTGATAAGGCTCTGGAACCGGCATAGATAATGCCCACAAAGAGAACAGATGCAGGAAGCCATGAAAGAACTTCAGACCTAGGGGAAAAAAATGCAATAGAAAATCAGGTGCTTCCTTGTCACAAAGTTTAATGCTTACAAATGCGCAAAGTTACATTTACGTACCCTTTCAGCAGTGGGTGAAGAACTTAAGTTCTCAAAAACTAATATACTATATTTTCACATGGGTAGATCTGCACAGAAAAGAGTCAATGGACATCATCAAAGCCCTCTCTAACATTTAGAGACTGCCTTTCCAGGCTGATCAAGGTAGGGGATATAACAAAATAAAATGTTCCACGGCACCCTCGCTCCTCGTTCCAGCAGAAGATGACCGGATGTTAATCTGCATGCTGCTCCAGCAGAGGTCTCCAGAGGACACCACAAGCCATCTAGGCTTCATCTTCCACTGCCCCCTGCACTCTTTCCAGCAGCAGAGGACCAGAAGGCACGCACTACAACACCACGTCCTATAAGTTTCCAACAGCAGCTCTGATATACTAACAGGTAACTATGTCAAAACTCAACTTCAGTTGAGTTTATTTTAAATTGTTGTTTGCCTCTTAATAGTATGTGTTTCTATGTAACCCGCCCCAAACTTTGGAGGGCATGGGATAGAAATAATTTTTAAATAAATATCTACCGTATCTACCGTATCTACCGTATCTACCGTATCTACCGTATCTACAAAGAGACAAGGACAAGTTGGAGGCGGTACAGTATCTACCGTATCTACCGTATCTACCGTAGATACCGTATCTACCGTATCTACCGTATCTACCGTATCTACCGTATCTACAAAGAGACAAGGACAAGTTGGAGGCGGTACAGAGAAGGGCGACCAGGAAGGTGGAGGGTCTTCATCGGTTGACATACGAGGAGAGATTGAAGAATCTAAATATGTACACCCTGGAGGAAAGGAGGAGCAGGGGTGATATGATTCAAACTTTCAGATACTTGAAAAACTTTAACGATCCAAAGACAATGACAAACCTTTTCCAACAGAAAAAAATCAGCAGAACCAGAGGTCACGAGCTGAGGCTCCAAGGAGGAAGACTAAGAACCAATGTCAGGAAGAATTTCTTCACGGAGAGAGTGGTGGATGCCTGGAATGCCCTTCCGGAGGAAGTGGTGAAGTCCAAAACTGTGAAGCACTTCAAAGGGGCATGGGATAAATATTGTGGATCCATCAGGTCCAGAGGACGCATATAAAGAGCAGGTAGTAAAATACTGCACGGAGCGGCAGTAGCCACAGAGGCATTCACGGAGCGGGATGCCAGTGGCCAGTGGTAGGTGTCCACCTTCATGGAGCGGAAGGATGTAGGGCTGTCATCTCCCAATTAAATAAAAAACAAAAACAAAAAACAAAACAGGGATGGGATCCATCAGGTCTAGAGGACACATATAAAGAGCAGGTAGTAAAATACTGCACGGAGCGGCAGTAGCCACAGAGGCATTCACGGAGCGGGATGCCAGTGGCCAGTGGTAGGTGTCCATATAAAGAGCAGGTAGTAAAATACTGCACAGAGCGGCAGTAGCCACAGAGGCATTCACGGAGCGGGATGCCAGTGGCCAGTGGTAGGTGTCCACCTTCACGGAGCGGAAGGATGGAGGGCTGTCATCTCCCAATTAAATAAATAATAAAAAAAACCCAGGGATGGGATCCATCAGTTCTAGAGGACGCATATAAAGAGCAGGTAGTAAAACACTGCATGGAGCGGCAGTAGCCACAGAGGCATTAACGGAGCGGGATGCCAGTGGCCGGTGGTAGGTGTCCACCTTCACAGAGTAGAAGGATGAAGGGCATCCATCTCCCAATTAAAAAAAGAAAGAAAAAAAGAAAAAAAAACAGGGATGGGTTCATGGGCTTATAGGTATTACCAATTATTAGGCTTTTCAATATTTGATGATAGTTAATGTGACTTTCAAGGCATTCTTCACTTTCGGTGCATGTCCGGCATGACTCCTTGCTTCAATGACAGGGGAAAAGAAAAACTGATACTTCACACATTTCCAGCATTGCCCTCTGCTTCATGGCAGAGAGCTATGCTGCCGCTTACCCAACTAATCAAACTTAATATTTCACTTGGAAGCAGCTCCAGCACTGCTCTCTACATTAATGGTGGGGGTGAAAAGGGAATTAGAACATAAGGTTACTAAGAGCCAAGAGAAACAGTTAAGTATGAGAACAAATGTGTGAAGCTTGCTGGGCAGACTGGATGGACCGGTTGGTCTTCTTCTGCCGTCATTTCATTTCATTTCATTTCTATGTTAAGTTCTCAAAAACTAATATACTATATTTTCACATGGGTAGATCTGCACAGAAAAGAGTCAATGGACATCATCAAAGCCCTCTCTAACATTTAGAGACTGCCTTTCCAGGCTGATCAAGGTAGGGGATATAACAAAATAAAATGTTCCACGGCACCCTCGCTCCTCGTTCCAGCAGAAGATGACCGGATGTTAATCTGCATGCTGCTCCAGCAGAGGTCTCCAGAGGACACCACAAGCCATCTAGGCTTCATCTTCCACTGCCCCCTGCACTCTTTCCAGCAGCAGAGGACCAGAAGGCACGCACTACAACACCACGTCCTATAAGTTTCCAACAGCAGCTCTGATATACTAACAGGTAACTATGTCAAAACTCAACTTCAGTTGAGTTTATTTTAAATTGTTGTTTGCCTCTTAATAGTATGTGTTTCTATGTAACCCGCCCCAAACTTTGGAGGGCATGGGATAGAAATAATTTTTAAATAAATATCTAACCAGAGCAGGTTCAACTAAAAATGGCACCCTGTGAAAAAATTGTTTATGGTGCCCCCCCCCTTCCATTCTCCCTCCCTTCTCCATCTCTATCTCCCTTTCTGCCCCCTCCCTCTAGGGATTCCACTTCTTCCTTCTTACATTCATTTTCTCCCTCTTCTCCTCTCCCTCCATTCATTCTTCCCCTTCTCCCTTTCCTCCGTCCATTCTATCCTCCCTCCTGGCATTCTCTCTCATCCATAAATTATGTCCCCATTCCCATCTCCAGATCTTGTCCTCCTCCTTCCTCTCTTCTCACTCCATCTATTCTCTATCCTTTTTCCAGGTACTCTCTCTCACCCTTTCCCCATCTCCCCCTCCTTCCGATAATTCTTTCCCTCCATCTCTCCTGCCTCCAGGAATAGTCTCCTTCCTCTTCCCCACCCTCCCTTCCAGGAATTCTCTCCTCCTCTTTCTCCCCCTTCCTCAAGTTATTCTCTCAATGTACATAATATACAAAATTCTGGAGTTACCTCAGTAAAAGCAACACAAACTATCCACTACCAGGCACTTTGGAAATAACATTAAACCCAATATAATGAAATATTTTCCAAACTTGCCTTACCAAAACAGCCATGACTCAAAAAAAACAACAAAAAACCTAACTTTGAAAGACAACACTGTAAAATATTACACCAGGCCCTGATACATCAATATACTTCCCACTGGGAAAACAGAATAAGACTGCTACAGATCCTTACACAGAAACTAAAAAACCTCACCTCTGTCACACGTGCATACCCTTGCCTAATACATAATGAGGAACCAGCAGTTATTAACAGCTCATCAGCTTCCTCTGCTGCACAAGACCAGGCCAGTGATTTTGAGCTGTGAGAGCCTATAATCTCCTGGCTCATACTGGTAAACAGAACAGTATGCTATTAAAGCCCTGCTCTTCCTGTGAGCCTCGTGAATGGCAGGGGGCATGAAGGTAGACCCAAGGTCACCAGGCTTTGCCTCCTTACATCTCATCTTTTACTAGGTGCCTATAATCACAGCTGAACAGCCCTATGGATCATGCTGCCAGCACCTGAGGTGCCCCTCAACTCATGGGGCCCTAGGCAAACACTCTGCTTACCCTACCCAAAGGCCAGCCCTATATGTAACCAGGTTGTTATAAGTAGATTAATTATAGCATCTTGAGTATCACTGACAGACAAATTTACATAGACCAATAGACTAAAAGTACTTTAGATTAATTTGAACATCTCTACGCCCTCAGAAATTTAAAGTTGCTAACAACTCAACAAAATTAAAATGCAGACAGCAGTCCAGCAGCGAGAGCGCCATATGTATGACCGATATCAGTTAGTAAGAAGTTGTATGTCTGCGCTTGGTGCAAGGAACTCCTAGCCCTCAGAGAAAAAGTGATCTCTACAGGCTAGAGTGGAAGACCTGGAGGAACTAGGGGAGAAAGAGGTATACATTGAGACCTTCAGGGACATAAGAGCAATTCTATCTTCTGGCAGTCCCTGTGCTGCCTTGGAGGGAAAAGGTCACCTGGAAGTAAAGAATCACGTTGTTGTGGCATGAAGCAATCTTGTAGCTAGGACTTGCCCTCAAGGTGATGTAGTATAGTCTTGCACCAATGTCGTCTCTCCAGGGGCACATGTCTGGGAGGAAAGGGTAAGAATGGCCATTATAGTTGGTGATTCAATCACTGGGATTTTAGATAACTGGGTGACTGGTGGACGTGAGGACCACTTGGTAATTTGCCTGCCTGGTGCCAAGGTAGTAGACTTCCCGCTTCACCTAGATAGGAATTTAGACAATGCTGGGGAGGAGCCAGCTATCTTGGTATATGTGGGTACCAATGACGTAGGAAGAGGCTGGAAGCCAAATTTAGGATTTTAGGTAAAAATTTGAAATCCAGAACCTCCAAGGTAGCAGTCTTAGAAATACTTCCCGTTCCACACCAGGACCTCTAGAGACAAATAGAGCTCTAGAGTCTCAATGCTTAGATGAGGAGATAGTGTGCGGAAGGAAACTTTAGGTTTGCTAGAAAACAGGAAACATTTTGAAGAGGAGAGGGACTTTTCTGAAAGGACTGGCTCTGCCTTAACCAGGATGCAACCAGTCTGCTAGCACAAACCTTTAAAAAGGAGATGAAACATCTTTTAAACTAAATAATGAGGGTAAACCGAAAAATTGCTCAGAACACATGGTTCTGAATGATGCTAACAAAACAGGAAAGTTATGAATCCCAATAAAGAGCTTGCAATAAATCTAAAAATAACCCAGGTGCCTGTAAGTAAAGAGCAGACAGAGCTGAAAGATTCCAAATTACATAATTTGAAATGCCTGTTTCAAATGCTAGAAGTCTAAAATAAAAGATGGGAGAGTTAGAGGGTATAGAAGTGAATGAAAATGTAGATACAATTGGCAACTTAGAGACCTGGTGGAAGGAGGATAACCAGTGAGACACCATCATATCAGGGTACAAATTATATCATAAAAACATGATGGATCAACTTGGTGGAGGGGTGGAACTATAAGCTAGAAAGAGTATGGAGTCAAAAAGGATAAAAGTTCTGAAGGAGACAAAATGCACTGTAGAATCTTTATCGATAGAAATTGCATGTAAGAAGAGAAACAGAACAGCAGTGGGGGTGTACTACCATCCAGCTGGCCAGAATGAACAGACAAGACAATGAAATGCTAACAGAAATTATGGAAGCTAACAATTAGTAACAGTAACAATGGGTGATTTCAATTATTCCAGTATTGACTGGGTAAATGTCACATCGGGGTAAAAGGGACAGTAAAAGAGGATAAGGACTTGGTGGAGAGACTAAATTCTTTGCTTTGGTCTTTCCTGAGGAAGACCCAAGGGAGATACCCATGCCAAAAATAATATTCAAAGGTGATGATTCAGAGGAAGTGAAACAAATCTCAGTGAGCCTGGAAGATGTAATATGGCAAACTGACAAGTTAAAGAGTAGCAAATCAACTGGACCAAATGACATACATCCCAGAGCATAAAGAACTGAAAAATGAAATTGCATATCTACTATAAGTAATCTGTAAACTATTATTAAAATCAGTTATGATACCTGAATGTTAGAGGGTGGCCAACGTAACACAAATGTTTTTTAAAAAGTGTTCCAGGTATGATCCAGGAAACTAAAGACCAGTGAGCCGGATGTCAGTGCCGGGCAAAATGGTAGAAATTATTCTAAAGAACAAAGTTACTGAACATATAGATAGTCATAATTTAATGGGACAAAGCCAACATTAATTTAGCCAAAAGGAGTCTTGCCTCAAAGTGCTACTTTTTTTTTGAAGGCGTGAACAAACGTAAAGGTGAGCCAGGTGATATAGCATGTATCTGCATTTTCAGACAGCATTTGACGAAGTACCTCATGAGACACGCCTAAGAAAATTAAAAATTAATGGTTAACTAGAAGGCAATCTCCTAGTGTGGACTAGGAAAAGGTTAAGAGATAGAAAACAGAACTAAATGGTCCATTTTCTCAATGGACCAAAGTGAATAGTGGAGTGTCCCAAGGATCACTGCTTTAAGATATATATATCTATATAGATATAGATAGAGAGATATTATATATATATATATATATATATATATATATATATATATATATAGATATAGATATAGAGAGAGAGAGAGAGAGAGAGAGAGAGAGAGAGAGAGAGAGAGAGAGAGAGAGAGATGATATATATATGTGTAGATTATATATATATATATATATATATATATATTATATAGATTATGTAGATTATATATATAAATAAGTTGATTGAATTCATAACACAAAATTATTCAAAACTGTTAAATCACAAGAGGATCTTGCAGGACTGGGAGATGGGCATCCAAACCACAGATAAAATTTAATGTGGACAAGTGCAAAGTGCTACACACAGAAGTGCAATCCAAATTATAGATACACAATGCAAGGTTCCATATGAGAAGTCACCACCCAGAAAAAGAATCTAGGCATCATCATGTTGAAATCCTCCTTTTTATTTGCCGTTTCCTTCCTAACAATTCCTAATATTCTGTTTGCTTTTTTGACCACAACAGCACACTGAGCAGCGATTTCAATGTATTATCCACTATGATGCCTAGATCTTTTTCCTGGGTGGTAACTCCTAAGATGGAATCTAACATTATTTAACTACAGTTTTTCTCTATTTTCATCTATCATTTGAAAGTCCAATCTTCCAGTCTCCCAAGGTCCTCCTGCAATTTATCACAATCCGCTTGAGATTTAACTACTCTGCATAATTGTGTGTGTCATCCACAAATTTGATCACCTCACTCGTCATACCCCTTTCCAGATCATTTATAAATATATTAAAACTCACCAGTCCAAGTACAGATCCCTGAGGCACTCCACTGTTTACCTTTTTTCACTGTGAAAACTGACCATGTAATCCTATGCTGTTTCCTGACTTTCAACCAGTTTACGAATCAACAAAAAGACATCACCTCCTATCCCATGACATTTTAGTTTTCTTAGAAGCCTCTCATGAGGGACTTTGTTGAATGCCTTTTGACAATCCAAATACACCACATCTACCGGTTCACCTTTGTACACGTTTATTCACCCCTTCAAAAAATGTAGGAGATTTGCGAGGCAAGACTTCCCTTGAGTAAATCTATGCTGTGTCCCATTAAGCCATGTCTATCTAAATGTTTTGTGATTTTATTCTTTAACAGTTTCCATGATTTTTCCTGGCACTGGTCAGGCTCACTGGTCTATAGTTTCCAGGATCACCCCTGGAGTCCTTTTTAATATCGAGGTTACACTGGCCACCTTCCAGTCTTCAGATATAACAAATGATTTTAATGGTAAGACACAAATTATTTCGAATTGGTCTGAAATTTCATTTTTGAGTTCTTTCAGAACCCTGGGGTGTATACCATCCAGTCCAGGTGATTTACTACTCTTCAGTTTGTCAATCTGGCCTACTTCATCTTCCAGGGTCACCTTGATTTGGTTCAATTCATCTGAATCATCATCCTTGAAAACTGTCTCCGGAACGGGTATCTCACCAGCATCCTCTTCAGTAAACACTGAAGCAAAGAATTTGTTAGGCTTTCTACAATGGTCTTATCTCCCTAAGTACCCCTTTAACCCCTTGATCATCTAACAGTCTGACTCCCCTGCAGGCTTTCTGCTTCAGACATATTTTTAAAAGTTTTTATGAATTTTTGCCACTATGGCCAACTTCTTTTAAAATGCTCTCTTAGCCTGTCTTATCAATGTCTTACATTTAACTTGCCAATGTTTCTGCTTTATCTTATTTTCTTCTGATGGATCCTCCTAATATTTGAATGAAGATCTTTTGGATAAAATAGGCTCTATCACCTCACTTTTTAACCATGCCAGCAATCGTTTGGCCTTCCTTCCACCTTTAATGACTGGAATGCATCTGAACTGTGCTTCAGTATTTAACTATGTCCATGCCTGTTGCACACAACTATGTTTCTCATTTTATCAAAGTTTTCCTTTTGAAAGTGTAGTGCTAGAACCGTGGATTTACTACTGTCCCCCTTCCAGTCATTAATTCAAAATTTGATCATAAGAAAGAACAAGTGGAGGGGAATAGGTAAACATGAATTTGTAATTTTTGAAAGAGTAAATAACTAAGACTAGGGGATATGCACAGAAGTTACTGGGAAATACATTTAACACAAACAGGAAAATTTATTTTTTTTTTACTCAACACATAATTAAGCTCTGGAATTCACTGCTGGAGGATGTGGTAAAAGCTATTAGTGTGACTTAGTTTAAAAATGCTTTGGACAAGTTCCGGGAGGAAAAGTCCATAAGCTATTAAGGTGGACTTGGGGAAATCCCCTGCTTATCCCTGGGATAAGCAGCATGAAATGTATTGACATTTTGGGATCTTGCCAGGTACCTGTGACATGGATTGGACACTGTTGGAAATAGGATACTGGGCTTGATGGACCTTTGGTCTGACCCAGTATGGTAAATCTCATTCTTAAGAAACATTAATAGGCAGAAACAAAATTTGATATAGCCTAAAATAAGAATAAAAATAACCTAAACATAAAAGAATAAAAAGATGGGAGGTCACATGGTGTGATGTGAGGGGAAAGCCATGCTTTCTGCTTGCTCCAGGACCCCACTCCTTTGATTGCCAATAAGCATTTGTGACCTTTTTTTCTCAGCTTACCGGCTATTTTTGAGCGGGTGAGTTCAGCTGCAATCAATCAATATCGCAAACATTGTGTTTCAGTGCGTCCTGATGTCAAAAGTTATGTGAAAAAAAAAAAAGAGAAGGAGCGAGCACAGTCAGGCATCCACAAAATGGCGGAGGACAGCAATGGCCAGGCTTCCCCAGCAGCGCCGTATTTCAACACCAAAGTAGCAAACGCGGTAGTTCTAGTGCTGGAGGGCAAATTTGTAAAAATAGACTCTCGATTTGATGAAAAAAAAAATGTATGCTCTATTAATAGACGAGGAAACATATGTGAGTTGGAATCAAACGTCTCTGGCCTAGATGACCGCATGGTCACTCTAGAGCAGGGCTTCCCAAACTGGTTCGGGACCCCAAATGGGGTCATACAACCTTCAGTTGGGGGTAACAAGTGCCTCAAGTGACAGCACTCTTTAGGTGTCAGCAGCAGCAACAGCATTAGTAGTGGAAGTCAGCATGGGGCCTGTAAATAAGCACACACTCATAGGCTGAGCAGTGGCTCAGCCCTTGCATGAGTTTCTATAGTTACAGGAAGCTCTCTGCAAGGAGGGATCAGGGAAACTGCAGGGCCTGATGTGATCTGCATGCAGCAGCAGCTTGGGACCAGCCATCAAAGAAGGGGAGGGTTGTGTGTATGGCCAGTGGAAATTCTCATTGCCGCCCTCCCTTCACCAACCACTGAACCTAACCAAGAGAAAAATGTTGCCCCTGTCATCAGCCTTCTCTCTCTTCCCACCATCATCCACCTTTTGCCCAGAGCCCAAAGGAAAATTTTTACAATGACTCTGGCCAGTGAGATGTTTGGAAGAGGGGCTATTTGAAGAAAGGGATGAGAGGCAAGAGGTTTTTTTTTGTGTGTTGGATAAGGTGGGGCGGGATTACTTCTGGAGAGTTGAGACAGAAGGAATGACAGAAGATCAACTGAGGGATGGAAAAAGAATGGAGATGTGAAAAAAGGGTTGGATGGAGGAGATGAAGCTGGAAGGTTTGAGAGAGGACGAGAGGGAGGAGGCAATGGGAGATGACGTGTGAGAGGTAACGGATGACAGAGATTCAACTGGGAGATGTGAAAAGGACTGGAAGAGGTGAGAGAGATGGGGTGGGCTGGGGAGTGAGAGATATAGAGATTGAGAGAGGGGAGGAGGTTAAGAGAGGGCATTAGATGGAGTACAGGAAGGGTGAGAAGGAGTGATTGATGGAGAGGAACTGCATCACTGCTAATTTGTTTTGGTCATCTTCTGGGCATACTTGGGAACACTCTGGATTTGGCCTGGAGACTCCGAAACTCTGAACAAATTGTTGTGTCTCCGGGCCAACACCCGATTACAGCAGAGCACCCGGAGTTGATAACCGGAAGAAAAAGGGTCTGGAGCAGCACAGGCTCGAGGAACGTCAGCACCTGTGCCTCAGGAAAATGACATGAAAAGCGCGATGGGCAGGAGCGTTGCCCTCCCCCACAGGAAACAAAAAACTGCAGATGCAGGAGGAGGAGCAACAACATTGTGCTGCGGGCTGAAAATAAAACAAAGGCAGAGCAGCCCGACACTGCAGGAGGAGGAGGAAGTGGAGCACATGTCCTGTGGCCTGGGGAAAAAGGAGGCTCCTGTGGCTAATAAGAATCGAGGCGAGAAGAGAGAATGAGAGTGCATATGCGCGTGGAAGAGGGAGAGAAGTAAATGAGTGTGTATGTGTGTGAGAGTGTATTCATTTATGGTGTATATGGAAAAGGGAGAGGAGTGAGTGTGCATGTATATGTATGGAAGAGAAGAGAAGTGAGTTTGTGTGTGTGTGTGTGTGTGTGTGTGGGAAACAGGAGTGAATGCATGTGTGTGTGTGTGGAAGGAGAGAAGTGAGTGAATGTGTATGTATGTTTTTGGAAGTTTGTGTAAAAGCAAGAGGAATGAGTGCATGTGTATCTGGGTGAATCCCATACTGGATCATTCCTCTACAGTTCTGGTGGGAGGATCCAAACCTGTTAAAGCTATAAAATATCTGTCAGGGTTTAGATTTGGTTGATTCCTGGCGAGTGCTTCATCCTCTCATGAGAGAATATACATGTCACTGGTTCATGGGATTTGCTCAAGGATAGACTGTTTTGTTTTTTTAATGAGAAGAGACGACTTTGGCACAGTCTTAAAGGCAGAAATATGTACTCTGGCAGTGTCGAATCATGCATTAATATGAGTTGATATGGAAGGTCTTAGGCCCGTTGGTTCAGTGTGGATCTGGCAGTTTCCCAAATATCTCTATACTGATCCCCGATTTAGGGACTTTTTGCAGAGCAAATGGGAAGATGAAGTGGAAAGTAATAAAGAACATCAGGTGTAACCAGTTCTTTTCTGGGAAACGGCTAAAGTCATTTTGAGAGGTGAGAATCTCCTATGAGCGCACAACGGAAGCACATTACCAATGAAATTTTCAGATTAGCATGTAGACTTAAAGCTGCTCAGTAAGCTTATGCTGCCCATCCCTTTTGAGCAAGTAAGGATAATTTTCTTACAGTTCAAATATCATTGCATGAACTATTACATCAAAGAGTGGAAAAAAAAAACCTGTCTTATAATAAAAGTAAGCAATTTCATTTCAGCAACAAATCCAGTAAATTCCTAACACAGCTTGTAAAATAATGGAAGGGACAGAACTATATACCAACTATTAAGGATTCCAAGGGAAAGGTGGTTAATTCCTGCAAAGAAATTGCTGCTATTTTTAGAACTTTTTATCATTCCTTATATGAAGCAGAGGCTGTAGATGGGTATGACATTTGAAAATACCTGGAGAAAGTGAGTTTGCTCCATCTAACTGTGCACCAATTAGAGATATTGAACACCCCACTACATATTCAGGAAATTAAAAAAGGGCATAAACCGATCTAATTGCTGAAAGCCCCTGGCCCATATGGTTATACTGCTGAATTTTACAAAATATTGGGCGATAAGTTGTTGCATCCTATGAGAGCAGCTTATGAAGAATTGATTGCAAAAAAGGGTTTTCCCTTTTCCCCTAATGAAGCCCTTATTACAATTTTGCAAAGATGGGAAGCGATCCCATGCTTACTAGTGCATATATACCTATTTCCCTTTTAAATTTTGATGTCAAATTCTTGGCAAATGTTTTAGCGGATAGGTTGGCGAAGGTTCTCCCAGGGTTGACAGGGCAGGAACAGGTTGGGTTTGTAAAAGGTAGGCATTCTGTTCATAATGTATGAAGGGTGGTGGCATCTACGGAGATTAGTAAATAGAGGCAATTTCCATCAGTGCTTTTGAGCCTTGACACAGAAAAGGCATTTGATTGTGTCAATTGGACTTTCATGTTTGAAGTGCTAAAAAAGATAGGGTTTGAGAAATATTTTTTATGGTTCATTGAGACTTTATATAGTAAACCTATCGCCTCAGTTTTAGTAAATGGCACTAAGTCGGAGATGTTTCCCTTAACTAGAGGCACTAGACAGGGTTGCCCCCCCATTACCTCTTCTCTTCCATGTTTCCTTAGAACAGTTACTTCACAAAATAAGAGAGAATACAAATATCATTTAAATTGGCAGCTTTTGCAGACGACATATCATTAAACCAAAGTCTTCTCTTCCTCCTCTTCTTAAGGAATTCTCTGATTATGGTGCCTTGTCAGGTTTGAAATTAAATTTAGAATAAGTCTGAGGCTCTACCTATGCAGGACGGAGTTCTAAGACATGGGCAGTTCTGACTTTCCTATACACTGGGCTGACAATTCCTTTAGGTATCTAGGAATCCACTTTCTTAGAGATCCAACTAAATTAAAGCAGAAGTAGATCATCAACTGCTGTTAGACCATTCTAGGCAGAAATTGCAAGCCTGGATGGACTATCCTCTATCTCTATCAGGTAGAATTGCTCTCTTTCAAATGATATTGTTGCCTAAATGGCTACATTTCTTTCAAACTGTGCTTGTGTGTCTCACAAAACAGGAAGCACTGTGTGTCGAGGCATTAAGTAAATTTCTTTGGCATGGGAAAAAACCCTAGGATTGCTTTACAAAAGTTAATGAGGAAATGGGAGCAAGGAGGTTTGGGCATCTCCAATTTGCGAATCTATAACCTGGCCTGTAATTTGCACCACCTTGGAGACTGGTTGATGAATTCTACATTCTACACTCTTCTAGCTATAGAGAGAGAATTAGTGGCACCATGGTAAATCCATAGTCATTATATAGTATTGAATTTGGAGATATGCAAAAAAATGCTTGTTATCTAATTCATAAGTGTTTTGAAGCTGTTGAAAGGAAAGAATTATAGTATCCACACTTAAAGGATGTGCTAAAATTTGTATCCCCTTACCCCCCATTGTCTAAAGACCGGGCACTGAAACCCTGGAGCAAAATTTCTGTTTCCCCCCCTATGGGGAGGTCATGGGAAATTCTGCAATTTAGGCCAAATTTGGAATAAAACCATCTCCAAGTTTTCCAAACAGGTAAAATTAGTTACTGTCTCTTGCCTGGTTTGAGAAAAGCACTTTGTTAATGTGTAGTATAAAGTGTAGCATTTTTTTTGCATATCTCCAAATTCAATACTATATAATGACTATGGATTTACAAGAATTGGCCTGAGAGTTTTGTCTGGGAGGACCCATTTGGACATACTATTTCATATTTTTAAAAAGAAAATGTTAAAGAAGCTATCACCCTTAGAATATGACGACATAGTACAGGGTTGGATGCAAGAGTTGGGGATAACTTTCTTGTGACACTCATGCTAAAATTCTTGTTAAGGCTCACTCAATTACTACTAATTTAGGTCCCCACGAGGTCTAATATAAAGTTTCCAATGCGGGCTTACATATCAACTGCACGGGCATAAGTAATGAATATCACGCAGTCTAATGGGTGCCTTAAATGCCTCAGACAGTGGTACCTTGGGGCACTTGTTTTGGGCTGTCTCCACATTCAGCAGTTTTGGGGCACAGTCCAGTGTTACATGTAGGAGGTGAGGAGGACTAATCCCATTAGAAGTTATTTATGTTTGACGACTTGCACACTCTTATTAATGCAAATGCATATCAAATTATGGGTGCAGAAAGTACTTTTATTAGCAAAGAAAGTCATTTTACAATACTGGCTGCTGCCAGAAGCTCTTACATTTACTCAGTTGAGGATAGCTTTACATAATTTATGTGCTATGGAATATATTGAAAAAAAAAAACAACCCGGATTTGACTTTTAAGCGTAAGTCTTTTCTGAAAATATGGGAAATGTATTTCCAGACATTGCCATAGAGCCCGTAGCTTCCATTTGAATGTTCTTCAATGAAGGTTGCCTGACTTCACTGGATTGCTTTGATGTATGGTAAAACATTGTTTGGATTACAGTTATTGAAACGACATGTAGGTGGGGGTAGGAGGGAATTTAATTGGGGGAGGGGTTCTGTTAAAATGTTGGTTAGGTAGCTGCTTATTAGTATATGATCTTGATCATGCTGTTAGTGACTGAGGGGGAGCAGATACACCATCCTCTGACGCGTTGCTCAATTGTTATTGTTCACTTTGTTTAGGCTTAAATTAATAAACAGGTTTGAAACATAAGAATAAAAAGATGATAAAATAAATAAATAATAAGAGCTTAATATGGGCTGGGGTCCGTATTTTCTACCATATAAAAGTGTAAGCCACCCTCTGAGGGAAGGGTCTTCAATTCCTGCTATAGCATCTGAAGTATGATATAATATTGATGTTAGTGTGGGGACCCGCGGTTTCCTAACAGGGGACACTCAATGCCCTCTTTTCCTAGTGGGGTCTATTTTAAATGGGCCCTAGATCCACCCAGTTCAAACTCCCAGGGGTGGGGAGGGAAAGCAGGGATAAAATTAGGAATTGTTCTATGGAAATAAAAAGGGAACACTAATCTGATGATAAAAGTTGTTGGGTTTTTGTTCTGGGTAGGTGTTGCCAGCAGGAGAGATTATTATAATGAAACTGGTTTCACAAGAAGTTTCACAACAGGTAAGCACTTTTCTTAAATAATTCATACATTAAGAACTTTATATCCTATGCAGCTCCAACTAACACTGTAAATTAGAACGGTTTAAAAACAGTTTGAGAAAAGGATCATGTACTTAGAGGAAATGCTGAAAAAGCAGTAAAAAGAGAAACGTACCAAAGTACGTTTGACTTTTCTTAAAGGTTTTGAACATATACAACAGTAAAAATCACAGTACTTTGATATTTTTCTCTTTTTGCTATATTCTGCTTTTTCAACATTTCCTCTAAATAAGGACATGGTCCTTTTGTCAAACTGTTTATCTGTTTTGCAGATATTACCCAAAGTTCAAAGAATTCTTATGTAGATATTAGTGCATGTTCCTTATTTTTTTTTACTTTATAGTATATTTAAGTCAGATAGATTACATAAAATTTCTCAGCAGGTACTATTGGCCAGTGTAATCTGTATTTTTAGAAAGTTTGCTCATCACTCCATAGCATTGGATGCATCAGTTTTCTTTGTAACTGGATCCTTCATCTTTGTCTGTATACCTACTGTCCCGACTTTAAATAAATTTAATAAAAAGGAAAACTTGCTACACTGCCAGGACCATCTTTCAAAGATTTAGAAGTTGGTCTCTCAATTTTCAGGATACCTTGGTGTAATGTGAAACACTTAATAAATGCAAAAGAAAAACAAAAAGGAAGTGTATTCCCTGTTTAATCTTTTTACTGTATTTGAGCCTCCCAGTTTTTCAACTTTATTAAAACAAGTTCCCTTTGGAGAAAGGAATCCCAGATCTAAAAATCCACTCACTCCTTTAGTCTCTCCAATTTAATAAAGAACACCGATTGCTCTTGTTCTTGCTTTGTCATGTCTGCTTCTTGACACAGATCCAGTTCAATGGCCTTTTACATGGTTGCTGCAGTTCTAAAAACTTTCTATTCACAGCAGAAAAAGTTTTAAAAGTAGCTGCAGGTGCCTAAAGGTCACCTTTCCTGCTTTTCTCTTTAAGGGAAAGTTAGTCTTTAGGTTCAGCCAATTATTTTTTTCCCCTAATGTTGGCCAAATTTTTCTCTTAGTCTACCACCTTTCACCCACATCCCATGAACCCTTGTTCTAGAGCTTCTTTTCATTTGAAAGAGGCTCACCCTCCTGTGCATGGAAACCTTGGAGGTATTTAAATGTCTATTGTATCTCCCCCTCGCTCCACCATTCCTCTAGGGGACACATATTTAAATCTTTAAGTCTTTACCCATCAGTTTTAATTGGATTTCTTTCTTAATTGTCTTTCCTGAGGGACAACTGAGAGTGGGATACCAAGAGGAACGTTCAAGCAACCAAAATTAAAAATCCCAAAAGGTTCCAAAAGCATTGGCAAGTATGTTTTTCAAGCACAACACAAAGCGACATTCACGCAGCCAGCAAATTCTATAGAGAGAGATTATTAACAGTTACAAAGCAGTATCCAGAACAAAAGGTAAAGGGGGTTCAGCCACACACTGAGTACCCAAATGCTTAGCACTTTATTTTTTTTAGGATTGGTAATTTCATTCCCAAGTCAGAGGTGGAGCTGAGGTAACTCACTTTTCTGGGGGCAATTGTTTACCTTTAGTACTGTGCCAACACGGTCCTAAACCTGGGGTTCTTAGCTGTGGTGGTCTACCCTGGACCCTGGCACCCAAGTCCAAGAGTCCCACACCAGAAACCACTAGGGTACGGTTCCAGAAATACAACTTTATTCCACCTCTGACCAGTACTACATTTCCAGCATTAAAAAAACAAAACAAAAAAAAAACAAAACACACACCCTTGTGTTAAGCCTTCAGGGCGCTTCTTTGCATCGGAGGAGTTAATAGCTGATGCTTTAACATGGGACTTTTATGGAGGCGCACTAACATGTACTCACATTTTTATGTGCAAAAACCCTTCGTAAAAATTGAGAATAAAAAATTGTTAGCTCACGGCAAAGCAATGTGACAGAGTGATAGCTAATGCAAAAAGAATCTCAGCAAAGCTTTTGATACAGTCCCGCAAAGGAGGCTTGTAAATAAAATGAGAAGCTTGGGAGTGAGCGCCAAGGCAGTGGCGTGGATTACAAACTGGTTGATGGATAGAAAACAGCATTAAAAAAACAAAAACAAAACAAAAAAAACGCTAACATGTACTCACATGTAAATGGAACCTACTCTGAAGAGAGAACAGTGTTAAGTGGAGTGCCACAAGGATCAGAGCTGGGACTGGTTCTGTTCAGTTCTGCGTCGTCTTCAGGGAAGACGACGCAGAACAGTCAGGAAATATATTTCTTCACAGAGAGGGTGCTAGATACCTGGAATGCCTTTCCAGAAGAGGTGGTGAGGAAAAAAAAACAAAAAAAAAAACAGTAAACAAATTCCAAAAGGCATGGCATAAACACTGGATCCCTAAAGGCTAGAGGACGAAAATGAAGAAAAGGTGCATGGGAGTAACCTGCATGGGATGGTAGTTACTACCCTTCATTAGCTTTCACAATTTTGACAATTGCAACATCACTTTCTGCTTCAATGGAGGGAGTAAAAGAAGAATTGGATTCAAGCGACAGCCAACAATAGGCCCTGACTTGTAAGGTCTGGGGTACTGATACACAGTCATTAGGAAAGAAGCACAGGACTGCTTCTACAGCCAAGTTCAAAAGCAAAGCATGTTCAAGCAACATTGTCTGAATTATCAAGACCGCTCACCCCATAAAAAAACATTGCTAGTAGTATTACTACCCTTAAACATAAGGCTTGGGGTAACCTGCACGGAGCAGCAGTTACTACCATAAGAAACTTGCTGGTCAGACTGGACGGACCATTTGGTCTTTTTCTGCTGTCATTACTATGTTACTACTGTTGTGTGCACATTTGCATAGCATAGTCCAGTTTATTACAATCAGCCTAGTACACTTCCCACATATATTTTTGCTATAAAGTAATGAAGTCCATGCGTTGTTTGCAACTGATTTGTTTCCTGAATTTTACTGCCATCTAGTGGCTCAAACTAGGAATCGTGCCTTCACAGCATAGAAGGCATCACTTCTACCTTTTTAAAAATCAGAGGATACATTTAGGAGAGGATTTCCCAAACAGTAAAGTCAGGAACCCAAATGGGGTCACAAAACCTTTAGTGGCATCACAAGTGCCTCAAAACAGCAGCGCTCTTCAGGGAGCAGCAGAATTAGGGTGGAAATCAGTGTGGGCCCTTTGAGCTGACATGCACTCCGAAGCTTTGCAATAATCCTGCCCTCACACGAGTTTCTTTGCGAGGAGGGATAAGGGCCACTGAAGGGCATGTGAGTTTGCACAGGCATGGAGCTCCACACTTACTTTCATTACTAATACTGATGCTGCTGCTGCTTGCAGATCACTGTCTGGCTTGGGACCAGTTAGGAAGGTAGGATTGCACAGTGTGCATGGGCCAGCGGAGACTTCCACTGCACCTACCTGAGAAAAAATATTGCCCAGTCATCAGTCTACCTTATTTTCTCACTACTTGTCATCAACCTTTGGTTCAGGGCCCAAAAGGAAAAAATGTAGCTGCTGACCCTGGCCAGGGGGATTTTTGGAGGAGAGGCTGTTTGAAGGGAGGAAACAAATGAAGGAGGCGAGGGATTGCTTATGGATGGTGAGAGAGAGAGGGAATGACAGAAGATTGACCAGGTGAAGGAAGAGGAGCTGATGGGAGGATCTGTGAAAGAAGGTGTGAGAGGGAATGAGAGGCGAGGATAATGACAGGATCAGTTGGGGGTTGTAAGAAGAGATAAGCTGTGGGGATGGGGGGAAAAAAAAAAAAAAGCTGACAAAACCCCAGGAACAGGCTCAGCAATCTGAGGTGTCCTGAGCCAGGAGGGACTGCACACACTTCAGAGCAGAAAGAAACATCAAGCTACTGCCCAAATTGGGAACTGGGGCCTCCTAACTTGACACCACAGACATCTGAGGACTCAACATCAAGAACAAAATCTCACCATAGAAATCTGAGGAGGTACTGAGGGATCGGGAGGGCAAGAACTTACTTTCCCCCTTACTCTTAGCCATAAATGGGAAATTTTTCAGCAAGAAAGATTTAACTAATTTTCCAGGACATATGAGAATTTATATTAAAATTTCCATTTAGTGGACATAGCATTAACTTGACCTGGAAGATACTAGTATAATCTACAGCATACTTTATCCCATATAACAAAAAAGGTTGCAATTATAGCACCTGAGATACAGGATAACCTACAAGCTTCCAGATTTTCCTTAAAGTTTTTGCAACAGCTTCATATTTGTACATCTAAAATACTATATTTATTTATTTAACATTTTTCTATACCGAACTTCATGACAAGATTCATATCAGACCAGTTTATATACACCAAGTCTGTACTTCTAGGAAAAAAATATCTTTCTAGTTATTAAGGATGAGTTTTAAGGGCAAAGATATTTAAATATCAATTTATTACAAGCAGAATATTTTCTGTAATTACTATCAATTTTGAAATAAATTTTAAAGTTCACACTGAATATTCATCATATTCGTAATACTTCATATCTCTGTCCAAAATGTCTATATATTATTACAAATATATCACACTAGCGGTACCCGGCCACACGTTGCAGTGGCAGAGTCAGGTTCTTTTCCCTCCCTTCCCCTTGCTCATTTACCTCAGTCACTCATCCTCCTCCCCCTTGGTCACTCACCCCCCCCCCCCTTCCAACTCTCTCCCCTCACACTCACCTCTCCCCTCATTCTCCCTCCCCTACTGCCTACCCTTCAGATCAGAAAACTTTAGTCTTTCTATTTCTGTGGGAACCCCCACACCCACCCCCCAAAAAAAAAAAAAAACCCAATCCCAACCCTTTAAATGAAATAATAACCCCCCACCCTCCTGCCCCCCCCCCCAAGACCTGGGAAATTAAATATAACCCCCACCCTCCTGCCGCCCCAAGACCTGCCAAAATTATTAAATACAACCCCCCACGCTCGTGACCCCTTCTCAAGATCAGCCAAATGAATTTAGTACAACACCCCACCCCCTCAAGACCTGCCAAAAGTCAGTGGTGGTCCAGCGGGGGTCGAGGAGCGGTCTGGGAGTGATCTTCTGGACTTGGGCCGTCGGCTGCCAGCAATGAAAATGGCGCCGAAGGCCCTTTGCCCTTACTATGTCACTGGGGGTCGACCAATGGCAGCAGTAGCTCCTGTGACATAGTAAGGGCAAAGGGCCGTCAGCTGCCAGTGATCAAGATCGCTCCCGGACCGCTCCTGGACCCCCGTTGGATCACCAGGGACTTTAGGCAGGTCTTGGGGGGGGAGGGGTTTGTAGTAAATTAATTTGGCATGTCTTGGGGGGGGGGGCAGGAGGGGGGGTGTTTGTTATATTTTTAGATTTTTTTCCTAATCGCTCCATAAGACGCACAGACATTTCCACCCCACTTTTGTCAGAAAAAACTGCGTGTTATGGAGCAAAAAACACGGTAAATGTAAATGTGTGAAAATGGAATGTAACAATGCAATGGGAAACGTTGATATGGAATGGTGAAATCATGAGTGTACCGTGTGTTGCATTAATGTGGAACAGATGGCGCTTACGTCCAACAGATGGCGCTGTTTTCCGGACCAAAATGTTTAAACCTTTACTACCTGTCACAGGTGTGACATGTATGTAATGTATAGAAGAGCCTTCCCGTATGCAAAAGGAAGGATGTGTCCAAATTTGAAAGCAATTGGTGCAGTAGTTTCTGAGATTAGCGATTTTGTACAAACTATTTTACATTTTTATTTATATAGATGTGAAATATGGATACTACTTATTTCTGTAGTATAATTCCCACTTGTCTAGGCTAGTCTAGCAGAATAATAAGGAAGGGCAAATTTGGTCTTATTGTCAATTTCCTTTCATTTAGTCGTACTAGACCAGTCCAGGACCCTAGCTAAGCTTCCTCAGGGAGACATAAGACATAATTACTTACCTGTAACAGGTGTTCTACTAGGTCAGCAGGATATTAGTCCTCACATAATCTGTGACATCCTCAGCTGGAGCCTGGCACACTGCCACTATCAGCACATCCACACCAGGTCCTTCTTCAGTCTCGTAATATAGAATTCACAAGCAAAAAAAAAAAAAAACAAAATGAAAGAACCACCCAACTCTGGAGTGGCAGGCTGGCTTCCTGATAACTAACATCCTGCTGTCCTAGGAGAACACCTGTTACAGGTAAGAAACTCTGCTTTCTTCTAGGACAAGCAGGATGGTCTTCCTCACAGATGGGTGAATACCAAGCTACAGGCTGCTCCCGGCAACCACCATGACCAGTCACCGAACCGGATGCCAACGGGCACAAAACAGAACTGTAGTGCTGTTGGTAACATAGGGATACAGCCTAAAGAGGTTAGGACTTTTCAGCTTGGAGAAGAGACGGCTGAGGGGGGAATATGATAGAGGTGTTTAAAATCATGAGAGGTCAGATAATAGAAGGACTGGGGGGCACTCTATGAAGTTAGCATGTAGCACATTTAAAACTAATCTGAGAAAGTTCTTTTTCAATCAACGTACAATTAAACTCTGGAATTTGTTGCCAGAGGATGTGGTTAGTGCAATTAGTATAGCTGTGTTTAAAAAAGGATTGGATAAGTTCTTGGAGGAGAAGTCCATTACCTGTTATTAATTAAGTTGACTTAGAAAATAGCCACTGCTATTACTAGCAATAGTAACACGGAATAGACTTAGTTTTTGGGTACTTGCCAGGTTCTTATGGCCTGGATTGGTCACTGTTGGAAACAGGATGCTGGGCTTGATGGACCCTTGGTCTGACCCAGTATTTCATATTCTTATGTTCTTAGTGAGCCCTAGGTAGGGAGAGCTGGGTTTAAGCCTGAACAGGCTGTGAAGGACGGATTGGCCGAAGCTACTGTCTTGTCGGCCATCCTTGTCCAAGCAGTAGTGGGCAGCGAATATGTGTAGAGAACTCCATATCGCAGCCCGGTAAATTTCAGCAATGGAACTACCCATAAGTGGGCCACAGACGCCGCCATCACTCTCACAGAGTGAGCCTTAACACTACCTCCAAGCTGAAGGCCCGCCTGTGCATAGCAGAAGGCGACAGAATATGCCAGCCAGTTGGTCAGGGGTTGCTTGCCCACCGCAACTCTCAAGCAATTCTTGTCTAAAGATATGAAGAGCTGAGTGGACAGTCTCTGGCCTAAATAGAAAACTAAGGCCTTTTGCAGCAGTCCAATGTGTGTAGAAGCCCATTCGCCCTGGTGAGAATGGGTCCTCGGGGAAAAAAGGCGGGCAAAACGATAGACTGATTGAGATGAAGATCAGTCACCACCTTAGGCAGAAACTTAGAGTGCATATGCAGGACCAGCCTATCATGAAAGAATTTTGTGTAGGGCAGATACATAACCAAGGCCTGAAGCTCATTAACCCTATGAGCCAAAGTGATCACCACCAGGAAGAGAACCTTCCAGATGAGGAATGTCAGATTGCAGGAGTGCATGGGCTTGAAAGGATCTAGCATGATCTGCACCAACACGATGTTGAGGTCCCAGGATACAACAGGAGGCTGGAGAGGGGGCTTCAGCTGAAGCAGGTCCCATATAAACCATCCCACTATGGGCTGCACAGAGATGCGCATACTAGCAACACTGTGATGGTAAGTGCTAATGGCACTTAGGTAGACCCTGACAGAGATGGTTTTCAACCCAGTCTCGGAGAGGTGCCACAGATAGTCCAGTAATCTGGGAGTGGGACAAAGGGATCGAAGCCAAACCCCTCACATAGACTGAGAACTTCCTCCACTTTAGCCGGTAAGACTTCCTGGTGGAAGGCTTCCTAGAAGCTACCAACTGAGGCACGTCAGAAAGATCCAGGGGCTGCAGGACTAAATGCTCAACATCCAGGCCATCAATGCTAACACTCAGAAGTTTGGATGGCGCAGTCTGCCCCAATCCTGCGTTATCAAATAGGGCGAGGTCCCCAGACAGATGGGCTCCAACTGACAGGTCCCAAAGGAGTGTAAACCAGACCTACCTGGGCCAGCACAGGGCCATGAGAATAATGGTTCCCCAGTCCTGCTGGAGCTTCAAGAGCGTTTCATGACCAGCGGAAGAGGAGGATATGCATATAGGAGACCTGTGTCCCAATGTCAGGCAAAGGTATCCGAGGCTGGAAGTCCATCTGGCCTTAACAGGGAGCAAAATTCTCTCACCTTGCAGTTGTAGGGAGAAGCAAATAGATCCATATCCGGAGTTCCCCATAGGTGGGAAAACTCGGCCCACCACTGCTGGATCCAGTGAACATTTGTGTGACTGGAACACACAACTTAGATGGTCTGCCTGCACATAGCCCTCAGGAGCATACCCTGCAATAGAGCCCAGGACCAAATCTGCACTGCCTCCTGAATGAGGAAGAATGACCCCGTGCCTCCCTGCTTGTTGATGTACCACATTACTACCTGATTGGCCACCCGAATCAGGACTGCCTTGAGGGACAAGTGGTCTCGAAACTCCCAAAGGGCATAATGGATTGCACGAAGTTGATCTGACAGAGACTCCCGAGTCGTCCACCAACACTGCATGTGGAGGTCGTCTACATGCACCCCCCCAACCGAGGGGAAGAGGTGTCAGTGATAAGAATGCCCTGATCCAGGTTGGATAGATTCTCCCACCAGGACAGAGAGACCTAGAGGGGTGGTATGATGGAGACAAGCGCTTAAAGGTCCTGGGACGCCTGCTACCACTGCAACCGCAGAGTCCATCGCATCCTGTGCATGCACAGGCGGGCCAATGGGGTGACATGAACGGACATAGCCATGTGACCCAAAAGATGAAACATCAGCCGAGCAGAAGCCCATGGGTGGCTGTGAACCACACTTGCCAGTGACAGGGCAAACCCTGATCGTGGGGTAGGAACGCCTTGGCCTGAACCAATCCAGTCTGGCTCCTATGAGTCCAGGCAAATCGATGGGCAAAAGGTGGGATTTGGGGTACTTGATAACAAACTACAGAGATTGCAGCACCTGGATGGACAGACGTAATGAACAAAGCGCTCCCTGTTGGGTGGCGCTTTTGATCAGTCAGTCATCAAGTAAGGGAACACATGCACTCCTTGTCGCCTGAGGTGCGCTCCCACCACTGCCAGGCACTTATAAAGACTATTCAGCCTTGTGTCAGCCCCTTTCCCACCACAAAGCAAAGATGCAATCTTCCCGAGTCACAGAAAGTTATGTGGGCATAAGCATCTTTCAGGTCGAGGGAGCAGAGTCAGTCTTCTTTTCTTAGGAGTGGAATCAGGTGCCCAAACAAGACCATCCTGAACTTTTCTCTTTGAAGTAATTTGTTCAAGGCTCTCAAAATCGAGAATAGGGAGGAGACACCCAATTCTCTTTAGTATCAGGAAATACCAAGAGTAGAACCCTTGGCCCTGCTGGTGGCGGGGAACAGGTTTTACCGCTCTTGCCATTAACAGGACGGAGAGCTCTGTCCTAAGTATTTCCTGAGGAGCGGACGAAGCTCACAACAGACATGGGGGAAAGTCCACAAGGATGTCCCTGAAATTCAGCCGGTACCCTCAGCGAATGATAGAGAGAACACACTGGTCTGACACAAGTTAAGCATAAAAAGGTTGTTTAAAGAGACAAAAAATTTTTGAGAAGAGGAAGGTTTCATATAATTTCATATATCACCGCATCCAGCAGTGTTTATAATTTTAGTCATCAACCAACCTCCTCCCACTGGCCGTATGTACGGTCGCCATGTTGGCCACCAACATGGCAACCGTACATACAGCCAGTAAAGTTTAGCAAAACGCCGGTCGACGTTAATGACTAGGATACAATAATACACCCCCTGATGAAGGATCCTTGATTCGAAACAAGGCCCTGTTGGGATATGGACATAATAAGATAAGTTTTGGGACTTGATTTCGTGTCTGCAGCCTTTGGTTAATATTTGAAAAGTGTCGGCGTTGCGAAAGAAATTTAGAGCTATAGTCAAAAGTAGTTAGTGGCTCATAACACAATTTACAAGATAGTCTTGACTTAATACATACGTCTTTAAATTTAAATATCGTAAGCACACATTAAAGCATATCATATTAATACCACACGCTAAGCATAAATACAAAATAATCATGGGTGGGAGGAGGTTGGTTGATGATTAAAATTATAAACACTGCTGGATGTGGTGATATATGAAATTATATGAAACCTTCCTCTTCTCTCCTCAAAACGTTTTTTGTCTCTTTAAACAACCTTTTTATGCTTAACTTAGACAAAGACATATAAACTTTGATTTGACACGCTTGTCACATGAGTTGATTTAGACGTAATAGATTAGTTGAGATTCAATATATGAGGTGATATCGTGTATAGTGACATCAGTATTATATCCCTCAGAGAACATAGACACTGCATCGTTATTTGGTATTTCATGAATAGAAAAGATGCAATTTTCTGTTTTCAGCAGCTGATAGAGCAAAACCCACTTTGTACCAGTCTAGCAGGATAAGGAAAAGGAAAATGTAAATACAGTAACTCAAAATGGTATCAATGCACCTGAGGTGCCTTTCAACAGAAAGAAGACTCTGGAATGAGGGATTATGGGATGAGCATGAAAGGTGGGGGTATAAGACTCAGGACTAATCCAAGGAAATATTTCTTTACAGAGAAAGTGGTGGATGACTAGAACAGCCTTTCAGTGAGGTGGTGGAGACGAGAACACTCTCTCTATTCAAGCATGGAACAAGCACAGGGGATCTCTGAGGGAGTGGAAGGGATTGTAGAGCTGACAGTCTTTGCAGACGGGCAGACTTGCTAAGCCGTATGGTTTTTTTTTTTCCTGACATCACATTTCTGTCTCTCCTTCTGCACATATAAGTAAGTGTCTCTATTTTGTTTTCTGAAAGATTCAATATAATACTGTAGTTCTTCAGGATCCTCAAAATGTTTTGGTTTTATTAAATCAAAAAAGTACAATGTAATCACACAATGAAACATTACTATGAAAAATAGTTAAGGTACCACAAATACTTTCATCAATAGCTCTATTAATTAGGTGTCCTACAAGTAGTGCTTGCTTTTCGCTATGTGCATTTGTCAAATGTCCGTGCACCAGAGTGTAAATCATACAACTATGTGTGCTCCTAATTTTAAGCAGTTACACAAAGAAGCATTATTCGTATGCATTTCCTTAGGGCTTGTCAGCTTTTATACATGCAAGTGAACACATTTTAAAGCATGCATGCATGAAGGAAATAACCAGTTTGACCACTTAGTCCACCAGTTTGCCCAGCCTCTCTCTAGGTCATCAAGACCCCTCTGATTCTTCAGTCTACACTCCCCCCAGTTTTCCCAGACCCCTCACCCAGTCAAGTTTTGGCTATAAGGAGGGTTTTTTTTCTTACACCTGATAAAGAGCAGAAGTAAATATGTGCAGGTAACAGCCCATGCACTGCAATGTTGATCCCACTCAGTAATGCCCCTGACCAACTCCAAATCTGCCCCCCCCTTTTTTTTTTTTTGCATGCTCTGTTGCACACGCATGAGCATACACACACAATTTTCCGCTTTTATAATAAGAGTTGCTCGCACTCAGCCCATATATGGGCCTTTTTGCGCAATCAGCTCTTAAAATTTACCCTTTGTGTGTATGTTACCACTGATGCATGATCAGCTGATCACACAAGACAAACCACAAATACATGCTGGTTACAGAGGTTCATGTATTGTAGAAACAGTGGATTCCATGTATAAGAAAGTGCGAGGGAACGAACCTAGTGGTCTTACAGTACAGGCAAAATGTTCCAAAAGAAAGCACCACCTGAGACTTGGGCGAGCAGTTCACGTAACCAGGTTTATATATTGAGCAGAAACAAACATTCTTCTATGCCGAAGTGCAATGCAAGGATACGTCTCATTAAATAGGTACTGCAGAGCACACTGTACCTGGTGTTGCTGCTGATCTCCACCCAGCCCAGCTTCCAGGAGATATGAAGCAGAAGACCTCCCACCAGTGTCTGCCACCTACAAGAACAACAGTGATCAAAAGGGTCTCACAGTTTCCATTTCTATTGATGCATATGGACAAAAAAAATAAGCTCAAATTAATCTGAAGCTATTTTCCTTCATTCTGCCCCAGAAAAAGAAATGAAGGCACATTTTATCTTAAGGAAGTAGCTAAGGGAGCACATGCATGCCTGCAAGTTACAAATAAAACTAAAAATGCACAAATAAAAAGACAAAAAAACCCTTATTTTAAAGGAAGTAAGAATTTGCTCTTTGTACAAGTAGTTATAAAGACCCAGATCAGGAAAAATACTGGGTTTGAGACAGATTATTTTAAGTTTGAAAAAAAAAAACCACACATAGAAAACACACAGAAGTGTGTGTTTAAAAACAAGTATGGAAATTTACAGGCAGAAAAGCATGAAAAGTATTTGCCATAAGAACTATGAGCCCAGCTCGGTAGCAAAAAATCCACAAAAGACCTGTTCACGAATGATTATATTTCAAGTGTGTGTGTCTGACCACTGCAGCGAGTACAGTCCACTGGGATCCCAACCTCATAGCCCTAACTACACACCATAGAGGACTATCTCCTCAGAATTCTGTATTTCTAGCTTGGCAAAGTTCATTCATCACAACTGAAATATTGTATAGCTAGATTTTAAAGACATATGGAAAGCAGAATTATTTTACAGGCATGCAGTGCTGTCCACCACCCAGAAGAAAGCCTCTTTCCTGCTTTTTGCCTCTGTGTTGTGTCATGACAAAGGCTTGTGAAGCTAGAATTCTATTTTTTTTTTCCATTTATTAGATATTAAACTAAGTTACTAGCATCTAGATAAGATTTAAAAAAAATTTTCACATTAAAAGGATTCAAGTTTTTAACTCTTCAGCAACACATAAAGCAGCTCTTTGGTCATATACACCAGCAACTACATTTTACCTTATGTGTTTCTGTCCTATACATGATTTTTATGAATTACTTATTATCTGGAGGGGGAAAAGCCTAATGTTTCAGTCAGTGTTTTCTTTGAAAGCCTTGGGTATCCCCAAATATGCACTAGATCCTTGACTAGCTGATATGCAAACAGTATTTTTACTACTGCCAAAACAGAAAATAAGGTTGATGTCATCGTCCACTTTGAGCAAATGACCTGACCAGAATAGAGCCAGTGGACTACAGAAATTAGGGGAGGGTCTTAGGCAGCAGAATGGTGGTATTCCCTCAGAATGACCCACATACGCTAAGGGGGGAAGACAGGCGAGGTCGCACAAAGATCTTTAATGCATGGCTGAAGAGCTGATAGAAAGAGGTGTTAGAAAGAGGGTACTTGATCAGGGGTGGGTTAACTTGAGTTTGATGACCTGAAAACCTGGTTTTCAGAATATCCCTAAAGAATATGCACAAGACATGTCTACATAAACTGAAGCATTGCCTGCAAATATATTTCATGCATATTAATTAAGGATATCCTGAAAACCAGACCCATTTTAAGCCATCCAACACTACTAATTTCTATAGCACTATTATGCAGAGCAGTACAGATACAAATAAGAGACAGTTCCTGCCCTACTCGAGGACCAGATTTGGACAGCCCTGTTCCAGAACAAGAGACCATGATATGAGGCTCAAAGGAGGGAGATGCAGAAGTGCTATAAGTTACAGAAAGATAGCACTGTTTGTCATTGTTTTACTGCTGCAAACTAAGAGGCTAGTGACACCTGATAAGTTAACAAATTTATTGAAGCAGGAACTTTCAAAGAACAGGAGTCCACTTCATCAGATGCAGTAAATACAGTTCAAGAGGTAGGTAAATATTCACAAGGATGGCTTGAAAGACTGGCGAGAGGGAATGATACAAACGTACAGAGAGGATACTGAGGCGTGCCGTGCAGAGTATGGGAAGGGAATGCTAATATCAGCATGAGGAAATATTTCTTCATGGAAAGGGTGATGATGGAAGCAGTGGAGGCAAAGACACAGCAGAATTCAAGAAGGCCTGGTATAAGCTCAGAGGATTCCTCATTGTAAAGAAGTGAAGGGAAAGCCAGAGATCAGCCTTTAGCAATGGTAAGTGGAAGGTTCAAAAAGTAGATAACGTCATTGACTTCCCCCTGCCTCTCCTCTTTCTCCCCCAACATCCATTGTCCCTTCCTGCCCCAAACCCTTCACAACTGTTGCCATCATTCTTCTCAATTACTTTCTGCAACTCCGGTCTCTTATTTTTAGTGGTGCAATTGCACCACTATACTTTTGCACTAGTAAATGTCAAAAGGTGCAGTCTGGTAACTAGATGAGTCTTACAGAACTTCTGTTTCTATAATCCTAGTTCTCCTTGTGCAGCAAGAATGATGTGGAATGGGCATATACCTTGAAAAATGCATGCAGTAGATATATTTCAGGACAAAAGTGGTTCTAAAACATGGGGGTCATGCTATCAATCTGGAGATAGGAAAACTCAGGAAGCATTTCTTCTAGGAAGGGGTGATGGAGTTTTCCTATGCAAGTGATAGGGGCCAAAATGTTGATTACAGAATGCAACATGTCATCACCAAAATGCTAAAGACAGAATCCCTATGATACATCAATAAGGAAATTTTAAAAGCCTTAAAGCATTTAAAACCTTGAGTTTTAGTAGTCTGTTAGCTGCACAAGAAAAAAAGAAGTTTAAAATGCCAAAAGGTACTAAAATTAGCTGCAACAGTAAACAGCAAAGCATTGGTGTGGCCAATCCAGATCTTAAATATATTTTAATGCAGTACTTACCCTTGAAAAAGGGTAGGATAGGTGAATTTCAGGACAGACAGGACATACTGGAAAATAAATACAAAAATTAATTGGACATCACATATACCATAAATGTATTATCACATTAAAAATTTTATACAATCCAACAAAAAAACAAACAAAAAAAAAAAAACAAACACACCAAGTGATTGTGAAATTTGGTGTTACCTGTTAATTTCCTTTCCATGAGTCTTGTTACACCATTGCAGATTAGTGGGGATTATCTCCACCTACTAGCAGATAGAGACAGAGGATACACCCTGTATCTGTGACCTCATCACTTAGTATATAGGCCAGTGCTGCATCAGCAACAGTCAACATTCTTAGGTCAAAGCAATGGAAAATGTCATTGTCTCTAAACACAATTAAATTTAAGAACATTAGAGACTTCATAAATGAAAGCGATGGAAGAAACTTTGTTTGTCCTGCTTAGAAAGCAAACTCTGTTCCACAGGGACCAGATCCCACATATCTGTATGGCACTGTGCCAAGAAAGCCTTTGAAGTAGCAGCAATGACTTTACAGGTAGCTTCTTGGTGCGTCCTAGTAGCATGATCTTGTCTGCTTCTTTTTTAGGAAGTTGATTCTGGAGTGAATTCCAGAGCAGTTATGGAAACCTGTTGATGCAGGCTGCAATTTGGTCCGTACCTCAGCCAGACGTGAGGCTTTGGTGGTAGCGGCCAGGTGTCAACTATGGTTGCACTAAACACCACTCTGGGAATCATTAAATGATAAACCCTTGCTGTAATTACATGATGTTAGGTTCCATATTAGGAGCTACCACCCAGGAAAAGGATCTAGGCATCATAGTGGATAATACTTTAAAAATTGTCAGCTCAGTGTGCTGCAGCAGTCAAAAAAGCAAACAGAATGTTAAGAATTATTAGGAAGGGAATGGTTAACAAAACAGAAAATGTCATAATGCCTCTATCGTCCATTGTGAGACCGCACCTTGAATACTGTGTACAATTCTGGTTGCCGAATCTCAAAAAAGATATAGTTGTGATGGAGAAGGTACAGAGAAGGGCAACCAAAATGATAAAGGGGGATGGAACAACTCCCCTATGAGGAAAGGCTGAAGAGGTTAGGGCTGTTCAGCTTAGAGAAGCGACGGCTGAGGGGGGATACGCTAGAGGTCTTGAACGAGTAGATGTGAATCGGTTATTTACACTTTTGGATAATAGAAGGACTAGGGGGCACTCCATGAAGTTAGCAAGTAGCACATTTAAGACTAATCAGAGAAAATTCTCACACTCAACGCACAATTAAGCTCTGGAATTTGTTGCCAGAGGATGTGATTAGTGCAGTTAGTGTAACTGGGTTCAAAAAAAGGTTTGGATAAGTTCTTGGAGAAGTCCATTAACTGCTATTAATAAAATTGACTTAGGGCATGGCCCCTGCTATTACTGGCATCAGTAGCATGGGATCTTCTTGGTGTTTGGGTACTTGCCAGGTTCAGCCTCTGTTGGAAACAGGATGCTGGGCTTGATGGACCCTTGGTCTGACCCAGCATGGCAATTTCTTATGTTCTTATGGTATTAGAACACCCTGCCCAATGATATAGTCATAAGTACTGCAAACCTGTATATTACCAGGCCAAAACTGTAATGACGTGGACTTTTAATCAAACACTATATTAATGTCCATTTTTTTATATCTTGTTCACGGCACATAAAACAAATAGTCTATGTAGCTCATAGTCCAACACTGTATGCCTGAAAATAAAAAGGAACTTGGAGATACTTTCTGATGTTGATGGATGAGAAAATAAAAAAGTTGCCAAATCCCTTAAATTATACTCAACGCTGGTAGTGTTTCAGCAGAAACTGCCTGCATCAGGGGGTTCATCTCCAACTGTGAGTATATGTAAAAATAAAAAGGTTAAAAGACAATGATAGAACCACCATGCTTCCAAAAATTGTATTAAAAATAAAAGCTTATATAAACTCAGTCATCAAACCACCAATTGAAACCTGGATAGAACATCATCTCCCTGGGCTGACTCTTGACATCCCCAAGGCCGGCATGGCTTCAAACAGTCCTAAGGCTGGCAGAGGCTATCCTCTGGGACTCTGCCCTCCCACACCTTGTGCAAAAAGTAACCCTAAAAGGGAATATGTACCAAGACGGGCCTCAAGCTTGAGCCTGCTGCCCTGTCAGAGGCAAACTATCCTTATTCCCGGTTTTCCAAAGCACTACCCCTCCACCATGATCAGCTCCCTGGCCGGTCACAAGCAAATCTGCTGCTGGTCTCCTAGGAGCCCACAATTTGGGAAGAACCAGAACTCCAGGAGTCAGAGAGGATCAAGAGATTTATTTTTTTTTAACCTGGGGCCCAGGCACGTTCCCATGACCACAGGCATGCGAGAGTAAAAACAGGCTCTCCATACATGGCTTAAACCGCAGGCCTTTAAAGTAATGCCCTTTGAACATGAGCCTTGTGTCAAACGCATGGTTTCACTGGGTTCACACTTCTGTGCACGTGCATATATGAAAGAGCTTCTTTGCCCATGGTCACCCACGCAGCCCTCTAACCGGTATCAGTACAAGAGGAAAAATGGTAGGCCGCATGGGATGCATCAAATTAGCGGCTGGCATGGTCAGTGCAGACTGCGAAAGGTAGCAGGCCTGTCTGCTTCCCCGTGTGTAGGGCAAACAACTGAAAATTCTGGCGCTCTTTGAACAGCAGCAGAGTTTGCTACCAAAAATGCTCCCGTCAGGCGGTGGGGATCCCCCCACCAAGAGCTGGTTATCTCCACAACAGCAGTGGCTCCCCCATCTAACTATACCTCTTGGGCAGGGTTCAACTTTAAAAGGGCAGGCCGAGTTCTGACCACAACAGCGAATACTTATGCCTGCTCAGAAGATCTCCTGAAAAGAGAAGGCCCATCTCTGCGAGCAATGTGTCACAGCGGATGCTGAAGGATCTCAGCTGGCTATTTTTTGGTTAAAAAAAAAAACAAAAAACCCAAATAGCTTTACTGCTGCTGCCGCCTAGTCTAATCATTCTAGAGGTAAGAGAATTAAACCTAAGTACTGGGGGAAGGAGATAGGTAGGGCTTGAAGGAAGGAGAGAAGGGGGGGGGGGGGGGAGTGGAGTCCATATCCATAAGCCTGAGATAAGAGGGGGACCTGCCAAAGGCCTACCCTATCAGACCTCCCCTGCTCAACCAGGCCCAAGGGGAACCTGGGAATGAATCACTTACCCAACGCTGCTCTAACAGGCTCATAAGGGAACTGGAAGTCACAGTCCAGATCTTTGCTGGACCCAAGAGAAACCTGGGAGTCATGACCTAGGCATTGCTTCAAAATCCTACTGTACTAGACCAGCATGTCTACCATTTGCTAGAGACAGAGAAATACCGACTATTGGCAGCGGAGCACCAACCTACATACCAAGTGATGTTGTCACTGAAAAGTGTGTGCCCTCTGTCTCTATCTGCTAGTAGGTGGAGATATCTTTCTACACCATTCCAGACTAGTGGAGGTTAAGGAACTGAAAGTTTTCCCAAACAAAATGTGTACTGACATGGTCAGGCCAGATACATTTATAAATTGGACTTTTATCCGCATGATAGTAACAAGAGATGAGATGAAAGACGTTACATGCGTTTTAAAAGATAGTTGTTAGGAAAGGACAGAGCACAATAAAGCATGGTAACGTTTTAAAGTCCACACAGTAAATGAAATAACTTCTGGATCTTTAAATGTATACAGCTTTTGTTATCAAAAACTCCTGTTGCCAAGTATTTAGAGTTTTGCTTTTGCTGTCAGGTAGGGGTGTCATATATCCAGGCACTTGCATTAGCTAACTGCAGATTAGCTAAAATCCACAGCAACTCCATGTCAGGTAGCACACAGCACACATAGAACCATCCTAGGATGGGCATCGCACTAGAGCCCCCATTTCCTGTGGCAGATTTTTCAAAATTCTGTAGCAATTTTGTTGATTATGCATATATTTGTAAATTATAAGTAATCAAAAAAACAAGAAGCAGAACACCTCTCCAATTAATCAAACAACAAAACAAAAAGAGAGGGAAAAGGATCACAATCCAATCATTAAAGTCTAAAGAACAATTTTTTGAAAGCAAATGACAATATCATAAAAAACGCTCTTAAATTTTAATCTGCAGCCTCTCGCCATGCAATGGGCCGCAAGCTGTGTTCAGCCTACAGAGCGGTGTACGATATTTAATCATTTATTGTCATTTTGCTAGGTATTATTTCCAATTTTTATGTTTCAAAACCTATTTTAATAAACATAATATAAACTAACAAAAAAGTTTTGCTAAAGTACTTATGAAAAAGCAGTATAATTCCCACATTTAAACTACCCAAAAATTATTAAAATTCCCACATCAAAAATGTTGGAAAAAGAGAATACTTAGCCAAATAGTGAAATGTGAACTAAGCCAAAAAGCTTATAAGAATTTTCCAGGCATGATTCATGTTTCGACTGATATCACAATCTTCCTCAGGGGATTCTATTAAATGTTTTCTTTAAAGGCCAATATTCTTCAACCCTTAAAAACAAAATCAAATCAAATCAAAAAACTACAAACTCACAGAAACAAAGGGATATGTATGCATACATTTTTAAATTGTGAAGAAGAAAGAGCTCACCCGGACGATAGAACCGTCTCATCCAACTCATTCAAAATATGGCGCCTCCGCGTCTTTGAAAAAAACACTTCTTTCTACCATTTAAATTTTGCCTAATCTTCATACGACACCGGAAATGCTGACCAAAATCCATTTACAAAACTACTAATCCCATAATGCAGAGGGCTAGAAAACCGATCAATTTCTTTGTTTACGCCCTTCGGGGCTACAGTATCAAAGAAATATATCCATTTCTGTTCTCTTCATAATAGGTAATTGTCAAAATCACCCCCTCCGTTACCAGGTAACAATTTTTCAATTACCGCAAACTGCAAAACTTCAAAAGAGTGGCAACATTGTAAACAGTGTTGTACTACTGGTGCCTCAACGCGTTGACGCGTGATGGCACTTTTATGTTCAATCATACGAGTTTTCAAACTACGCATAGTTTTGCCAATGTAGAGTAAAGGCCATGGGCACCACAATCCATAAATTACACCCTTCGATTGACAGTCTGTATAAGACTTAAATCTAAATTTGCCATTGCCAAAAACAGGTAAAAATTCTCCCGAATAGGATTGACTACAGACACTGCATTTGTTACAAGGAAAATGGCCCTTAATGTCTGTATTTACTAAAGAATCCCATGATTTCTCGTCAGCAAAATCTGAACATATCATAAAATCTCTCAATTTTTACCTCGTTTAAAAGCAAATCTGGGAATGTCTTGCAATTCTGTATGCAGACTTACAACATGCCAGTATTTCTTTATGATGTCTTGAACTTTATATATCTGAGGAGAAAATGGGAGCACGCATGTAATTCTGTTGGAAACTTGTTGTGTATGCGATGGTAAAAAGAGAAAATCACGGTTAACCCACCGGGCACGTTTATATATGTTATATATATTTATATTTCTTTGATACCGTAGCCCCGAAGGGCTTAAACAAAGAAATTGATTGGTCTGTTTTCTAGCCCTCTGCATTATGGGATTAGTAGTTTTGTAAATGGATTTTGGTCAGCATTTCCGGTGACGTATGAAGATTAGGCAAAATTTAAATGGTAGAAGGAAGTGTTCTTTTCAAAGACGCGGAGGCGCCATATTTTGAATGAGTTGGATGAGACGGTTCTATCGTCCGGGTGAGCTCTTTCTTCTTCACAATTTAAAAATTTATGCATACATATCCCTTTGTTTCTGTGAGTTTGTAGTTTTCGATTTTATTTTATTTTGTTTTGTTTTTAAGGGTTGAAGAATATTGGCCTTTAAAGAAAACATTTAATAGAATCCCCTGAGGAAGATTGTGATATCAGTCGAAACATGAATCATGTCTGGAAAATTCTTATAAGCTTTTTTGGCTTAGTTCACATTTCACTATTTGGCTAAGTATTCTCTTTTTCCAACATTTTTGATGTGGGAATTTTAATAATTTTTGGGTAGTTTAAATGTGGGAATTATACTGCTTTTTCATAAGTACTTTAGCAAAACTTTTTTGTTAGTTTAAATATTATGTTTATTAAAATAGGTTTTGAAACATAAAAATTGGAAATAATACCTAGCAAAATGACAATAAATGATTAAATATCGTACACCGCTCTGTAGGCTGAACACAGCTTGCGGACCATTGCATGGCGAGAGGCTGCAGATTAAAATTTAAGAGCGTTTTTTATGATATTGTCATTTGCTTTCAAAAAATTGTTCTTTAGACTTTAATGATTGGATTGTGATCCTTTTCCCGCTCTTTTTGTTTTGTTGTTATATTTGTAAATTATACATGGTTCAAAGCACACCATTCAAGCTCCAGCAGGGAAGGAGGAATGAGGAAGGACATGCCAGAGCAGCTGCATGGCTGCCACCCTTACTTCTCCTGTATCCAAATGATAGAAGGGGATATAGGTGGGACAGGATCAGGGGGTAGACTGCACCGTCCATTGCTAACAATAGGTTTCTTCTGGGATAGGTGAGAAGAGGACGGGAAATGCACCGTCCACTGCCACCAATGCTTTCTTTTTGAAAGGATCCCCAGGCTCCTGCGGCAGTTTGGCCAGGCTGGCCAATTCTGCAGCAAGGGCCAAATTTTGTGGCCCTTACTGTGGCTACATAATGGTAGGAGATTTCACACCCACTAACTTTGAGATCTGGATGTCTCTTCTGTATTATGTCATAGGTGCACAGCAAGTGGTTTCCTTTTAAAACCAAAAAAAGAAAAAACAGCCCTCCAAAAAAGCAACTTTTGTGATGGCATACTGCCAGTTATGACCCCCAAAGGCAAGAGCGGCTGGATGTGAACAAGGAATCTTCTGCCTGTACTAGCCACCATCCTTTCAGGTTGCACCCTGTTCTGTTGGCCGGCATGACTTGGCCAACAGATCAGGAATACACACACCAAGGAACTTGAAGGTGCCCATAGGAGCAGGGCAGGGCCACTGCTGGAACTGGATGCAAAAGACACCCACTAACAGGCCGATACAGTACAGTGCGCGCCGACGGAGCGCACTGTTAGCCTGCTCTTGGACGCGCAAATGCATGTTGATGGCCCTATTAGGTATGCATGCGGGATACAGAAAGTAAAATGTGCAGCCAAGCTGCACATTTTACTTTCAGAAATTAGCGCCGACCTTTGGGTCGGCGCTAATTTCTTCCGGCGCCGGGAAAGTGCACAGAAAAGCAGTAAAAACTGCTTTTCTGTGCACCCTCCGACTTAATGTCATAGCGATATTAAGTCGGAGGTCCCGAAAAGTAAAAAAAAAAAAAAAAAAAAAAAAATTTTGAATTCGGCCCGCGGCTGTCGGGCCGAAAACCGGACGCTCAATTTTGCCGGCATCCGGTTTCCAAGCCCGTGGCTGTCAGCGGGCTCGAGAACAGACGCCGGCAAAATTGAGCGTCGGCTGTCAAACCTGCTGACAGCCACCGCTCCTGTCAAAAAGGAGGCGCTAGGGACGCGCTAGTGTCCCTAGTGTCTCCTTTTCCCCGTTTTTACCGCGTCACCTAATTTAAATACAGAATCGCGCGCACCGAAGGGCCGGTGCGTGCACCGGGAGAGCAGGCGTTCGTCCGCTCTCCCGCGGACTTTACTGTATCGGCCCGTATGACAGGAACAACTAGATCAAGACAAGAACACAGAGGCAAAGCTGAGACCAGGTAGAAAACATGAAAGCAGACTAAAGCAATCAGAAGCACAAAACATGGGTCCAAGAGGACCCAAGTAAGGCCACAAATTAGGACCAACAAGGCCAGAGTCTAAGAGCAAGACTAAGACAGAAGACAAGGCCATGACTTAAACCAAGCTCTGGCAAGCTTAACACTGTGAGGCCAGAATATAACAGAGTCCAAGTAAGAACAAGATGGCCGCAGGACATGGAACTGGGAGAACTAAACAGGCAGTCCAAGAGGAACACTAAGGCCCTCTGCTGGTAGGAGGCAAGAACTGTGCAACAACAAGTCCTCAACTTTATTCCTGAATGCTACACTGGCCACATGCAAAATCTTGTGTCAGTTGCTCCCAATAAACATTCAAGATTTAGGAGATAATAGATTAACAACTTGTGTAAAGACCCAGTAAATGTATCCACTTAAGACAGAGAAAAATTACTGCATGCTGTACTAATGTTTGTCTATTGCCATTCTTTGCCTTCTCTTGACCACAGCATTTTCAGCAAGTACATGCTGTTAATGGATGTGTACTACAAGACAATGAATAGGGAATTTAGTAATGTTAATTTGCTGATGCTTCCTGGCCTGAATTGGTACCTCTGGATTAGTGTTCATGATCAAGCAAGAAACATGGATTTGATTCCTAATCTAACCTTTCGCTGCTCAGACTGAACAAGGTTGGATATGATGAAGTCACATTCCCAGCAGAGAGGAAAGGAAAAGAGGTGCAATACTGAGCAGGCACTGTGCATGCAGTGCCTCCTAGTGGCTGGTCAAAGAACAGCACTGAAGTAGCTCAGAGAGAGTGGCATCCAGGATGGGTCCGAGTAAAAAATGGGAAGATATTGGATGTAAGTGTAATGATGGTTTTGTGAAATCTTGGTTAGAAGAAATAGTGAAGAGACCTTGGAGAATAAACAAATAAAAGGACAGACTATCTCCAGTTTATATTTAGGACTGGGTTGCTAGACTCAAGGTGTGTTATCTTTCAAAAGCCTAACTACACACATAAGAACATAGGAGTCATACTGGGTCAGTCTAATGGTCCATCAAGTCTTGCATCCAATCTCAGACAGTGTCAAGAATTTTTTCACAAGGAAACAGTTCCATCCCCTTTATTCGTTTCTGCCGCTCTTCTTTGTACCAATTTCAGTTCTGTTTTGTTTTGGATGGGGCAACATAACTACAGATAATATCTGAGGTGAGGTTGCATCATGAATCCATACAGAAGCATGGCGATATTCCCAGTTTTATTCTCTCTCTATTTCTTTCGGAATAATTCTTAAATATTCTTTTTGCTTCTGTACCATCTCTGAAATCTTCAGCTCAGTGTGCAATGTATTTCTCAGTGACTCCAAGGTCTTTTTATTCATTCATTTAAAAAATGTACATGCCATAGCATCCTAGGGTCTAAGTGGTTTGCAATTTCAAAGAATGATGGGCAACGTAACTACCCCTGAAACATTCTTTCAAGGTGATGATTCTGAGCAACTAAAACAAATCTCTGTGATGATGGAGGATGGAATAGATCAGATTGATAAACTAAAAACAGTTGTAAGGTACTGTAGAGAGGCCTTGTGAGACTGAGCAACTGAATGGCAGAGGATATTTAATGTGGAAAACAGTGGCGTAGCCAGAATTGATTTTTTGGGTGGGTACAAGGTTAACATGGGTGGGCTGTAGGCATGCAGGTCTACTAGTTGTTTTTTTACTGATAAATAATGCCAAATTATGCAGCATAGCATTCACATCTACGCCTAAGTATGAGGTTTACTTAATGATACAAACATAATTCACGGTGATTTGTGGTACTTTAGCCTTCTTATTATTACGATTTTATACACGGCTCCTACCTGTCCATACATTTTGAGAGAGCGGTTGTGTTGCTTATATCTAAATTGCTAACATCTCAAAATATAGATATATATTTTTACCTTTGTTGTCTGATCTTTGTATTTTTCTAATCAGTTGGTCCTGGTCTCTTTTTCCCTTATAGCTCATTTCCTAATTCCTTTTCAGTGTCTTTCTTCTATTACTGTCTTCTTCCCTTCCACACACACACACACACACACACACACATACCCGCTTTCTCTCACAGACTCCCTCTCACACACTCAAGCTGTCACTCTCATATGCTCTCTCCCCCCCCCCCCCCCCCCCCCACAAGCTCACATTCAAGTTCTCACTTTCTCACCCCTCTCCAGGCTTATATTCTTATGCACACACAGACGCACATCCAGGCACCCATTCTCACCCACACACATAAACCCAGACTCCCATTCTCACCCACAAACCCATGCTCCCAGTCTCACCCACACATATTCAAGCTCCCATTCTCATCCATACATATACACATTTAAGGTACTATTCTCACCCACACATACACACATTCAAGCACCCATTCTTATCCACATATTCAAGCTTCCATTCTCACCCACCCACACAAACCCAGGCTCTCATTCTCACCCATATATACACACATTCAAGCTCCCATTCTCACCCACCCACAAACCCAGGCTCCCATTCTCAACCACACACACACATTCGAGCTCCCATTCACCCACATATTCAAGCTTCCATTCTCACCCACATACACACCCAGGCTCCAGTTTTCACCCACACACACTCCCATTCTCATCCACACATACACATTCAAGCACGTGCACAGCTTCCGCTTTCTCCCCCAGAGCAGGAAGATCAGCTGCCTCTCCTGCTGCCACCGGACTCCTGCTATCTTCGGGAGTCCGAACTTCCTGTCGGGGGGGGGGGGGGGGCGGAAGCGCAGCGCACAACGTCCGCTTCCTCCCTCCCCCCCCCCAAGCAGGAAGATCGGCGGGCAGTACGGCCCGACGCCCGAAGATAGCAGGAGGCCGGTGGCAGCAGGAGAGCAGCTGATCTTCCTGCTTTGGGGGAGAAAGCGGAAGCTGTGCGCGGCGCTTCCGCTCCCCCAAACAGGAAATTCGGCGGGCCGTTTGGTCCGAAGATAGCAGGAGAATGGGTGGCAGCAGGAGAGGCAACTGATCTTCCTGCATTGGGGGGAGGAAGCGGAAGCTGCGCGCAGCGCTTCCGCTCCCCCCCCCGAACAGGAAGACCGGTTGGCCATACGGCCGCAGCAGCGCTTCCCCACGTGTGCCGTGATGGCGCGCGAGGCGTGGGTTCTCTTGTTCGCTGTCGCGGGGATGGGATCCCGCGACAGCCTTGCAGTTCCGGTGCCAGTTGGGTGGGCCTGGGTCTAAGTTGGGTGGGCACCTGCCCACCCAGGCCCACCCGTGGCTACGCCACTGGTGGAAAATCTCCAAGTGATACATTAAGGGAAAAATAATCCCGATTACAAGTACACAATGCTGGGTTCTGGACTGGGAGTCATCATCCAGGAAAAGTGCCTTGTAGTCCTTGTGAACAATACGTTGAAATCCCTGGCTCTAAGGGTGGCTACAGCAGTGGTCAAAAAAGCAAATAGAATGTTAGAAACTATCTGAAAAGGAATGGAGAATAAAATGGAAGACATATTGCCTCTGTTTCGAGCCATGGTGTGACTGCACCTTGAGTACTGTGTGCAGTTCCGGTCACCCCCATCGCAAAAGGCATAGCAGAACTAGAAGAATGTACAGGACGGCGACGGAAATGATAATGGAGATGAGAGGCCACACAGATAAGGTCTTTCAGCTTGGAAAAGAGACAGCTGAGGGGGGTACATGACAGAAGTTTATAAAATCAGGAGTGAATTGGAATGGGTAAATAAGGGGATGGTTATTTACCCTTTTAAATACTAAAACAAGGGGACAATCCATGAAATAAACTACCAGCAGATTTAAAACAAATTGTAAAAAGGATTTCTTCATGCAGTGCACAGTTAAGCTGAGGAATCTGTTGCCAAAAGATATTTATTTATCACCTATCTACAATTCTAGGTGATTTACAATAAACATACATAGTTAAATAAGCAACTGTAAAATAAAAAAACAGCAAAAATTAAAATTAAAAAGAAGGACATATAAACTTATCTAATAGGTCCCATTAATCATGAGTGGTATTTAAATGTTAGAACTGATAAGCCTGTGTAAATAAATTGATTTTAGGAAGATGCTAAAGGCCTATTAAGACTTCTTTTTTTTTTTTTTTTAACTGTTTAGATAATGCACTCCATAATTTTGGTCCCTGAATACAAAAAAGGTGACCCCCTAGACTCTTCTAGACGAACACATTTAAAAGAAGGAACATCTAGGTTCAACTGGGTTCCTGACCGGAGGGTGTTTGGGCAATACACCTTAAGAGCAGTATTCATACTATGAGGTGCAATGCCTTTCACTCATTAAAACACTAGATTTTATCCGCCAGGCCACAGGAAACCAATGATGTTTTAACAGATATGGAGTAATGTTAAAATAAGATGGAATTTGCTCTATTCTCATGGCAGAATTTTGTGCATTTTGTAAAGCTCAAATGGCATTTTTTGGAATACCCAAATAACGAGCACTTCAATAGCCAATGATGGACAAGGCTATTGAGTGTATCTTTTTTTAATTTTGCTTTTCCAATATAAACAAAACATTCATTGAATAAAGATGTCCAAAATAAATTTCATATAGTTCCAACAAATTACCATCATGAAAGTACATCATATATTCAAAAAAGAAATATAATATCACGTAATAACTCAAGAAAGCAGATGAAAAAAAAAAGAGCAATTAAAAAAAAGTAAATCAGAAGTTAACAACTTCCCCCTTGATATAACAATTGAAATTGAGAACAACTGGTTATCTCACTTATTTACACTGATTCTACAGCTACATTCTCTAGGGTTATCGAGTCAAGGAACACACGAAGCTGTGATATTTCAAAGAATATATATTTCTGTTGTTGAAAGACAACCTCGCATTTGCAAGGAAATCTCAACATCTTTCCTCCCTTTGCTTCTGTCTCTGCTCTCAGACCCAAATATTTTCTCCTTCTATCTTGCGTCATTTTAGAGAAATCTGGATAAATCCAAATTCTTTCTCCATGGAAAATAGCCAATCGATTGTGCATATATGCTCTTAAAACTGCATCTCTATCTATAGCAAAAGAGAAGGAAATATGCAAAACTGATCTATTTGTTATTATAGTATCTATATCAGATTCAATTATTCCTGTTAGATTTAGATTTGGAGATGTTTCTTGTGACAATTTTTTCCCTGAGGAGTTACCTCTTGGTGGTACATAATAGATCTTCGAAACTGTAGGGATAGCTTGTTGGGGAAATTTCAATACCTCCACTATGTACTCTTTAAACATATCATAAGGGGCAACCAAATCCTGCTTTGGAAAATTTAAAACCCTAAGGTTTAAATATTTCTGGGTATTTTCTAATGTTTCTAACTTTTTTTCATAAACTCTCTCAGCTTTTGCATATTTCTGCTGACATTTCTCCAACTTTTCCATTCTTCTCTCTATTTGTTCCACTTTAACATCAGAATTTAAAATAGATGATTCAATATTCTTAAAACGCAGATTAGAGAGTCAATGGTAATTTTAGTTAGATTTATCACTGCTGTCTCTAAAGATTTTATAGCACCCCAAAGAGTGTCCAATGTTATTTCTGAGGGTTTGATTAGGACAGGATAAGAACACACTGGTGGTTCCGACTCTTTTTCCCCTGATATAGCTGGAACTTCTCCTCTTCTCTCGTGTCAAAGATGATAATTTCAAAAAAATAAGAAGCAATATTTAGAGGTGGAGGAGGAGTATTCGGTGCACCGGGGCTCAAAGATATTTCGGCCATTAAGGCTGGTGTTTGCTCACCACCAGAACTTATAGCGGCCAAGTCCTCTGGTTTTAAACCTGTTGTAGGGGTAAAGAAAGCCTGTATCTGGGGCTGAGAATGTTCCAGTACAGGGGTTGATACAGTCATCTCCCTGACTTTCACCTTCCGCTTTGTGTGAGGCATCTTGATCAAGAGGAAATCGTAAATACACCCACATGTAACTTCTTAACCCCGTTTCTCAATATATTTACTGAAACTGCTTTCTTGAGTAGGTGGAGGCTTCAGGAGAGAGTCAAAAGTGTTAAATTAAGGTACTTACTTTCAAACATAAAGTCCTTCTTATTTACTTACCCAGTAGCTTCACTTCCAATGATGTTACACCAAGCCGTGCGCCCTTTGGCGACACGCCGGCACGTCGACGCACCTGGAGGGGTCAGCTCTTATAGCTCGCTTAAGTCTCAGCCTGATGACGTCAGCCGCACCCGGAAATCCTTATATGGACAGGGAACTCCCCTCACAGGTAAATTAAATCAGGAAATCAAACAACGGTCCTCCGATTCAGGTGCTTCCTCTCTCCTCCACCTCCGAGTGAATCATTTTTAAGTCAGAAACATCAAAAAAGGGTCGAATTCTTCTAAGTATCCGTAGTTTAAAGTATGAGGTTTGTAATACCTTTTTTTTTTTATCTAAGGATGAAGTGATGGCTAGGTATCCATTATAAAACCCAGATATTTCACTATCACTAATAGTAAATGATGTCCCATCAACATCTAAAATTCCATGTGGTATATCTTGCAAGATACAAAATTTCTGTTTTTGACATATTCAGGACAAGTTTGTTCTTTGTCAAGCACGGATTCAAATACTTTAAGCAAACTGAAATTTTCTGCAGGGCTTCATCTTTGGTCCCACTCACAGGTACAAAGAATTGTATGTCGTCAGCGAAACTTTGATACCCAACCTCCATATAAGCAAGGGCATGACCAATAGGGGCTAAATAGAAATTAAATAAAATTGCCGATAGAGAGGATCCTTTAGGAACACCCGTTTTCACCTGCAGATACCACCCTATAGCTGCGATCTTCAAGAAAAGACAGAAACCACATCACCTACTCCAATTTCTCTTAAATGTTGTAGCATAATTGTATAATTAATTGTGTCAAATGCTGCTGATCAATAAAGGACCAGGAAAAAAAAAAAAAAAATCAGTGCCTGAGCAAATCCACATCTGAAGACAATCGAACAACAATAAAAAGGTTTCTGTGCTATAGTCTACTCTGAAGCCAAATTACTGAGAATCTAAACATGAGTGTACGTTTACATTTGTGTTCCTTGTGGAACTCCTGTTCCGATTACTTCATTCTTATATTTAATGAATTGTGAACGATTTGAAAGATAGGATTGAAACCAATTTTTTGAGAACCTTAGTTATAAAAAGGTAGATTTGAGATGTGTCTATAGTTGTTAAAATTATCAGGAGGGGGGCACTTTGGTTTCTTTAGAATTGGCTTAACATATGCCATTTTTAGGATGGCAAGGATGTTTCCTTCATTTAGGAAAAAATTCACTAATTTCAATAAAGAGGGGCAATTTCTTCCTTCAGACATTTAAATGATACATTACAGCATTCACTTACAGGGCAAAAATAGGAATTTAGTTTCCTAATAACAGAACAGATTTCAGTAGGATTAGATTCCTCAAATGAAACCAAATCATTGGTAAAGATACAGTATTTTAAAATATTTCATCATCAACCGCTGGTAGCACAGAGATTAGTAAATCAACTTTATCAATAAAGAATTGTCCTATTTTATCTAAACTAAAGGATGTTTTACGCAATCAGGTTCCCTCCACGTGATTTTTTTTTTTTTTTTAAATAATGTTGAAAAGTTCAAGGGGATATTAATGGCAGAATTAATCCTGACTGAGAAAAAGGTGCGTTTGGCCCCATCCGTTTGATACTTGTACATATTCATTTTATGTGGTCCTTAAAAGGGACGAGCCCAAAAAACAAGGGAATGGGAGGAAAATTCGCCCAATTTTATCAATTGTTTCATACATCTCCACCCATTAAAGATTTTGAAAAGACATTTTGGGCATCTATTCCTTTTTGTTTTTTCCTCCCATTCATTTTAGACAGGTAAGTTTGTCTATCGTGCTCCAACCGGAGCCAGCGACGTTCTAGTTGATGTACATTACATTTAAGTGTACCAGATTTGGGGTACAACCATGGGGCTTTATATAATCTTTTGGGTAATACCTCTTTTTTGGGGGCAATCACTTCTAGAGCAGAAATAAGTGAAGATTGTCAATGTTTCGAATGCATTCACACATTGGCAGAGGATCTCTCATAAGCTTTGGTAGGAAAACGCTACTAATTTCTTCAGCTTCAAATCTACTTCTTTTCTTAATTACACATTTTGAAATGTCTCTTAGGTTGTTGCTTAGTCAATTTCAATTGAAGATGAATTAAAAAATGGTCTGACCAAAGCATTAGAAAATAAGGAGGAATTAGATTTGATAAAGATCAAGTCAAGTAAGTTACGAAACTTATGAGTTGCCTGAAAGACTATTTGTTGCCACCCTAAAGCTATCATGGTGGCTAGGAAGCTTGGCAAGTGTCAGACAAAGGAAAGGCATCTATGTGAGTATTAAAGTCCCCTAGAATTAGGAGTTCTTTAAAATCAATATTAAATGAAGATAAAATATCAGCAATAACTGTCTGGTCTTTACTAATAATTGTAGGAGGGGCATAGATTAGACAAATTCCCCAATCTTCATTAGCTGTGACTAATACTTCTAAAGTTTTAGGAACTGTTAGTATAGACAACTGACATTTGAAGAGTTTCCTTACTCAATATCAAGAGTCCACCACCCCGTGTCAGGGAACGTTTGAGACAAAAAGGTCCGATAACTGTTTAAAAAGAGAGCTGGTTTAGAAGTACAATATCATATCTAGTAGCCATGTTTCGGTTAGACAACCTACATCAGAAGCATGCTCAATGATAAAATCAATAACAGGAATTTTTTTCCTAATAGATTGGACATTGAAAGAAATAAGGTTGGGGAGAGGACTGGATAAATTACTACACAATTTAACAAAAAGACAGTTCATGGTAATCCTTCATGTGCATTCTCTCTTAAACCGGCATATTTTCCCTTACCCCAAATTGAAGGAATAGGTTCCTCCTCCAACATTCTTCCGAATTACTAACTTAAATTTTTAAAAAGCGCCAAAGGGGCACGCAAAGGGGCAGGCTCCTTTCGTACGCTGCTTTGGCGTGCTGCCTTCAGCGTCTGGCCCAAACTTATGTCAGTCACTGTGATGACCTCAGCAGCAGGCAGAGTATCAGCCCAAACCGGTGAAAGGAGGCAAAATAAATTAAATAAAGATCGGGCAAGGCAAAAGACTCCTCAGTGGCAGAAGGAGCTCCCAGAGCCGAGCACCACAGCCACTGAAATAAATGGTGGAATTTTAACTGCCTTCGGTGTCTGACACCAACTTATATCTGTCACTGTGATGACCTCAGCAGTGGGTGGAGTTTCAGACCTAATTGGCGAAAGATGGTCAAGGTGCCCAACATAGCAGGATTTAAGAGAGATTTGGACAAGTTACTAGACAAAAAGTCTAACACACAGCTCCCCTGTAAGGAAAGGCTAAAAAGATTAGGGCTGTTCAGCTTGGAGAAGAGACGGCTGAGGGAGAATATGACAGAGGTCTATAAAATCATGAAAAGATCTTGAACGGGTAAATGTAAGTCAGTTAACTACTCTTTTGGATAATGTAACAACTAGGGGGGGGGGGGGGGGCACTCCATGAAGTTAGCAAGTAGCACATTTAAAACAAATCAGAGAAAATTCTCTCACTTAATGCACAATTAAGCTCTGGAATTTGTGCTGGAGGATGTGATTAAAGCAATTAGTGTAGCTGGGTTTAAAAAAAGATTTGGATAAGTTCCTACAGAAGTCCATAAACAGCTATCAATCAATAGGGAACAGCCATCGCTTGTTGCCAGCATTAGTAGCATGGAATTTATTTAATGTTTGGGTACTTGCTAGCTCTTGTGACTTGGATATGCCACTGTTGAAGACAGGATACTGGGCTTGATGGACCCCTGGTCTGACCCAGTATGCCATATCTTATGTTCTTATGATTAGCCAGATAGACTACAGAAAGCAAGTGCTATCCCTGGGAGTAATAGGAAGTAGATCAATTGTATGGCTTCTGCCAGGAACTTGCTATTTAGACTGACCATCGTTGGAGACAGGATGCTGGACTCAATGGGCTTTGGTCTGACCAAACATGGAATTCTTATGTTGTTAAGCTTCCCTCCCCCTCCCCTTATAGATTACAGAATGGGCGAGAAGCCTTAGTGAATTAGGCCCATAGTATCATGTTTACAATATTAGGAACCAGATGTACTAAGCTTTTCTCCCCACTGACCTCAATCCCTCTGGTTGGTAAAAGATACAATATTTCAAATTAGAATGAATTTTTGGGTGCATCCCATGACTGTTATAATTCATAAGTATGACCTGAACAGAGAAAAAAGTTTGCAAACAGTACAAAATTCTAACTGGAAGTACAAAGCACTTTCCTTGTGGCCCTACACTAGATTAGCAGTGCAGTATACCCACTGTCAAAGTATTCATTTATGGTCCTGTACAGGAAAGAACATTGCAAGAAAAAGAGTGCATCTCCGATGATCTGCTACAATTTAAATTGCACATAGTGTTTAACAATTAGTAAGAATCGCTTTTCATACAATGCTGAACTGAAAACTGAGATTACTACCCACTTTAGGCGGTAACTGCTTGACCACCATATGTCAAGGATCTGCGCGATTGTTCTCTAAAAACTATCCCCTTTAGGTTTCAGTGAACATTTCAAAAAATTAAAAATACTTATGATGCAGAGTGGTAAACCAGCAACAGAATTAAGCTGCCTGTTCATGCCTCGGTATACCAAACCAATGTCTAAAGTGGTGTACCAACAGGTATAGAGAAGATGAAGGCTGCTCCAACCTGCTGCAGAGCTTGGAGAGCCATGAATTAGTGGCAGAACAAAGATGCATACCTGCAACAGGAGTTCTCCATGAAAGGAAGCACAAAACAGCCCCATATGCTAGGTGATGTCACCGACAGCGATGAATGCGAACCAATCATGTCTTCTACAGCTCTGAAGAATCTGGAAAACTTCACATGCAGAGAAGCTAGCATGCAGTTACCGCCTAAAGTTACCTCAGGAAATGGAAAAAACTACAACAACAAAGCAGCCAAGTATATAAATATCAACTATCAGGAGACGGGTGGGAATGCATGGTTGTTTTGTGCTTCCGCCCATGGAGAATGCCCGACACAGGTATGCAATTTTGATTTCTCCGTGGACTTGCGCACAAAACAGCCCCACATGCTGGGACTGAAAAGCTCAGTAAGAAAAATTAAAAAGCAAAAATGCAAGAGGTAGGAAAATATTCCTGGTTATCTGAATGAATCCCACCCCCTTCCTTAAGAAGATAGTTGGTGTTTAAATACATGAACTGTTAATAATTGAAGATCCCCAAGTTTCATTGGAATCCCATTGAGAAGTAATGCAGTAGTGTTTCTAAAAAGTATTGAAAGAGGCAAGTGATAATAGTTATAAGGTTTTTCTGTTATAAGAAGTGACAAACCTTCTTTGCTGGAAAGGATGGTGTAGTTCTTGATTGTAAGACAATACAGTTATCTTTCATAATTATGATTGATTCTTGAACCTTCTTATTGAATAAATTGTCCCCAAGGTAGGGTGCAACAGCTATCCTTTCAAACAGATCTTCACAAATATCGGAGGATTTCAGCCAAGCCAAACACCTGGATGCTGCCGGCGATCTAACAGCAGACTCAAAGATGTCATAAGCAGCTCTGGTTAAATGACAGTAGCTTCTTCAAGAAGTTTAATATGATTGTGGAGAGTCTGGATGTCCTTCTTTAGCACATGTGTAAAGTTCTTTTTAAAATCTTGCATTAAAAAGCTACTGCACCATTTGAATCTGGTGAACTGCAATTTTGGATGTTAACATGGCCAACTGAAATTGCTAGATTCTATGGGAAAATGCCAATCGCACATCTTTGGAAGGTGGAACTACCGAAAAAGGTTTTTGGTTTTCTAGCCTTTTTCAAAGCAGACTCTAGGATAACAGAGTCATGCGAAAGTTGAACTCTTTGAAATCCTGGACTTTATATCTGCAGCCTCTGAAACAGGAGGAATGGTATATGGAGTTGATTAAAAATTTCTCTAATGTTTTTTTAATTGGAACTGCCTTTTTTCGTGTTTTGGTCTGCATACATTTTAAAATTCCAGGTAGCTTTTCAGATAATTCTTCTCACTCCTGCAGTGTAAAAGGGACTTTTATAGACATTTTTTTTTAATGAATCCTGGGTAGGATTGGTCTTGGACCAAAAAAGAGTCAAACTTCCCACCTTGTGGGGGAATATCTATGTTTGAATCTGTCCATTGATGATCCAAATAAGAAATTTCTCCTTCACTAAGAGGCTTTCTAGAATCTTGGGTATCTTGAAAAATTATATTCTCCATTGGAGAAGGTGGTAAATCTTTAGTCAGTGATCTCTTGAGTTGATCAGGTTGTTTAGGACGAAGACTCTCATATAGTTTTTGACAAATTTCTGCCATATCTTTTTAACAAACTGTTCCAGTAAAGGCAGATAATCATCTGAAGGAGTTTGTGCTTGAGATCTATGTTGAGAGCGTGATCTGTGAGTTGATTGCTCTTTTTTACGGGTGGGACTTTGGGATGGTGAGGAAGACCGAACTCATCTTCTCTTCTTAGGTCTCTTAGGAGAATCATGAAGACCAACTACTAAAATTATAGAAGAGGAAGTTAAGGGAGAATGATACCTCTGTCTGAATTGAAAAAGGCTGCTCAGAATCTGTATTCATCATAAACTCTTTTATAGAGAGTGTAATTTGTCTGTACTTGGCTTAAGAAAATGTCTTGGAGATGACATCAAACAATTGGAATCTTCCAAAGTAGACTTCCATTTTTTTATAAGCTTTCACTGATGAAAGATTTCTATGTGATGGTGCTTTAGAATGTCATGGCAATGGCGACATAGGATGGTGCCTTGATCTGGCATATGATTGGCACCATAGGTATTGGCACATTACAACTTGGCGCTATAGTTGAAAGTGCCCTGTGATGGCTCCGTCTGAGATCTTGATGGCGAATGTTTACAAGTTTTCGAACTTCCTGAGCAATTATCTTGACAATGCCCCTTTTTAGAAATGAGAAGAGGAATGTTTTGCCAATTTCTGAGAAAGTCTTTTTCGAGTGAGAAACCTCATGTTTAGAAGAGGAATGTTTTCTTTTTTCGACAATGTATTTATTATCTCCCAGCTCCATTGTAACTTTATAAAAAATGGTATTTAAGAGCTCTGAGAGACATGCAACCACGAGGTCCACAAGTAGTGGGGTCGTGGTCCAGGCTCAAACAGTTATGTGTGTCCAAAGACCCCATTAATTTAGGACACCTTTGGCACATTTTAAATGGTGCCTTACCTTTAGAAGACTCCATGAGGTAACCAAAAAATTTTCCTGTAGTAAGAAAGAAACTTTGAAGATAAAGCAGTAACAGAAGACAACTTTGGGAAAGTACATCTGAATTACTTGGCGGAAAAAGTAGACTGAAGTAACTTTAGGAGGTAACTGAGCGCTAGCCTCCCTGCGCATGCTCCAAAGTTTTTCCAGATTCTTCGGAACTACAGTGATCTGATTGGTCTGCACGCGGCGCCATCACCCAGCAAGTGGCGCAGTTTTGTGTGCATGTCCACGGAGAACTCTCAAGCCCAAGGGGAGATGGACCGGACTGCCTATAGAATGGGTGTGTTGGGCAGAGCAATGAGGGCACTGCCTTCTCTTCCCTGGACAAGGCAGACAAGAGATTCTGTCCACAATTTTCAGAGTCCCACTAATTCTCCCAGTACCTGTCAAGTAGGAAAGTATGCCCACAAGCCATCCCCATAAACACAGCTCAAGTAAGATTCTATTTAAACGTGATCTTTTTGATTGAAAAATTGACCACCCTTGCTGAAAAGAGTATATAATCTTAAATGCAGGGAAAGTTTCATTTGGAGCAGCTTCCCGAGTTGGTGAAATAGTAAAATACTTAAAAAATAAAATAAAATAAAAGTCACCAAGGCCCTCACATCCTCAGTCTCAAAATGATCAGTCAAATGCGGAGAAAAATAATAATATTAGTAATAAAACCACATCCACATCTGGAAGATGGCAGGTTGAATCGTTCTGCTCAAAAGCGTGTGAACCCTGGAGGCGCACTGCAATGTCCCCCACCAAAAGAAAGCGCGAGCCCTAGACGGAGCTCGAGGCGGAACCGTGCAGGACCCCGGCCCGGGCAGACCTCTCACCTTGTTAGTGATATAAGCGGCTAAGTAGAACCAGCAAAAGACGAGTCCGAGCGCGGGTCTCTTTAAATACATGAGTCACAGCATCGCCCTGCTCGGGGTGCCGAGAGGGTCGGCGCGCAGCGCAGCTCAGCTCAGCTCAGCGGCTTTCCCGGCGGCTGCCATGACAGGGACACGTTGCCCGGGCCCTGCTCCAATAGGCGGCTGAGGGAGCTCCTCCGGGTGCGGCCCTCTTAAAGCGGCAAGGCAGCCCCCCCCCCCCCCCCCCCCCCCAAGCGGACTCCGGACTGACAGGCAGGGTGCATAGAGCGTGCCTGGGGTGCCGGCATCCTACATGTTAATTAACTTCATTCCTGCCTTACCCACCGCTATATTTAACGTCTGCCATAGAAATAAATAGCCAGAGAAAGAGAAGGCGAGAGATCCCAGCATGATCAGAATGTTTGTTTTCTACATCTTTATTGGCATCACCTAAGGAAACACTGTTTTGCAGCCCAACGTCAGGCTAAGGAGCCCCAAACTGCCAAGAGGGAGCAATTTTTAAGAGAGATTTTCCGCACAGGGCCCTTTCCCCCCCCGCCGTTGGTAGGTTCCTGCCCAGGTGAGTTTACAGGCTAAGGGGTAATTTACTAAACTGCTTGAGGACTTTAACACGTGCTAAACAGCGTTTGCCATGTGGTAAATGTCTTAACACAGAGATAACAGACGTTATTCCGACCTAAAAACCTGGTGCAATCTTGGAAATGCATGCAAATCACGTTATACATTTAGTAATTAAGATATGTAGTTATATTTCCCCTGGAGTGTTGGGATGCTAATGCACATTTATTTATTTATTTATTTAACATTTTTATATACCGAAATTCATGTAGCAATGTTACATATCATTTCGGTTTACATTATAACGTTAAAAAACACGCATGCAAGAGTGCGATTACATCCACGATGCTCCATAGCCCTAGGATCTCCTTAAAGGGCCCGAGCAGTGCGCATATTGTTGCTGCCCCCTCCCCTCCTGTCAAATTATACCGTAGGGGTTCTAGAGAGACAACCCCCACCCCGGTCATTCCTTGAGGCAGTCAAAGTTGTAAAAATGTAATTAAAAAAAAAAAAGTTGAAACAATCCATGCCCCAAGACCCAAACCTTGCCCCCTCTGAGTTTTAAAAATTATCCCCGCCCACCTCCTTGACCTTCCCCACATTTCTTGGCACCCAGGATGATCATTAGAAAAGCTGGACAAGACCAAAGGAGAACCATGTCACTGCAGCAGTGGCAGAAGCAAGTTCCTGCCTGGCTGGGCCTGTGCAGCTGCATCTTTAGAAGGAGACCCTGTGATCAGAGGCCCCCCGACTCCCTTGATCAGCATCATCATCAGAAGGGCCCCTCCCCGGTCCACTCACCAGCTGCCTGGGGTGTTATGTTGTCCAGCCACAGTCCAGTTCTTGCCCCTTCCTGTGCAACAGCCCTGATGAGGGCTTTAGAATGAGGGTGTAATCATTTTTGCTAAATGTATACCGATAAAGTATTCTTGATATATATTGAAAAATAAGTGATAGAAAGTACACAATACCCTTGTAACTTTTGCAGTCTCTTCAGCAAATTGGTAAATGTGTGAGACCTTGCCTGTGCTGTTCCTAGTTTATATCCATGAAGTGAGGCATCTGAAGAAGGGACTTTTTTGCCTTTCAAAAGCTCACACCCAACATCTTTGGATAATTCTTAAGAGGGTGTAATAAAAGTAGTGAGCTTCATTTTATTTTGCCTGGGAATTTCAATGATAGAACACATAACCCAACCAGCATGTCGGGTAATTGATGGCCAGGTTGTTAGTATATTCCCCGATATAGCCCGGGACACCCAGTTAAGGAGAAAGGAATTCTTAACTATGAGGGAGAAAGTTATACAAAGTGGGGCAAATTTCATTTTAAGGTTTCCGTGCCAATGTATTATAATTTTCCAAGATTCAAGGTACCGGTATATATTTAATAAACCTAATCAACTTCGATCATACCTGGAATCCCATCCCTAGATTCTCCATAGTAAAAGAACTGAGGGAGAAGTAGTTCAGGGGTTAATGACACAATTTTGATGTTATTCATTTCAATTGTTAATGCTGCTTTATATTGTCTTCCTAATTTTATTTCCTTTATAATTAGTAATCTATAGATTGTTACACAAAATGTAAAAAATATATTATACTGGATATGTTTTCCTCTGGTTTAATATTTATGCTTACAAGATGTTTAATATCTTCTGAATATTTAAAATTTCAATAAAAAAAAAAAAAAGAAAGTACAATACCCTTGTAACTTTTGCAGTCTCTTCAGCAAATTGGTAAATGTTTGAGACCTTGCCTGTGCTGTTCCTAGTTTATATCCATGAAGTGAGGCATCTGAAGAAGGGACCTTTTTTGCCTTTCAAAAGCTCACACCCAACATCTTTGGATAATTCTTATGAGGGTGTAATAAAAGTAGTGAGCTTCATTTTATTTTGCCTGGGAATTTCAATGATAGAACACATAACCCAACCATCCTGCCCGGTAATTGATGGTCAGAGAATCCATGTAACAGGTCGATACAGTAAAGTGTGCTCCGTCGGAGCGCACTGTCAGCCTGCTCTGGACGCGTGTTTTCCCTTACCCCTTATTCAGTAAGGGGAGGAAAACACGCAGCCCACCCGCGGCACCTAATAGCGCCAACATGCAAATGCATGTTGATGGCCCTATTAGGTATTCCCGCACGATACAGAAAGTAAAATGTGCAGCCAAGCCGCACATTTTACTCTAAGAAATTAGCGCCGACCCAAAGGTCGGCGCTAATTTCTTCCGGCGCCAGGAAAGTGCACAGAAAAGCAGTAAAAACTGCTTTTCTGTGCACCCTCTGACTTAATATCATAGCGATATTAAGTCGGAGGTCCCCAAAAGTAAAAAAAAGTAAAAAAATAAAAAATAAAAAATTTGAATTCGGCCCGCAGCTGTCGGGCCGAAAACCGGACGCTCAATTTTGCCGGCGTCCGGTTTCCGAGCCCGTGGCTGTCAGCGGGCTCGAGAACCGACGCCGGCAAAATTGAGCGTCGGCTGTCAAACCCGCTGACAGCCACCGCTCCTGACAAAAAGAAGGCGCTAGGGACGCGCTAGTGTCCCTAGCGCCTCCTTTTCCCCGTTTTTCCCGCGTCGCCTAATTTGCATACTGAATCGCGCGCACCGGCGAAGGGCCGGTGCGCGCGCCGGGAGAGTGGGCGTTCGTCCGCTCTCCCGTGGTCTTACAGTATCGACCTGTAAGTTAGTAATTAGGGGAGGCACCATTCACACCCAGCCCCTCCCTTTTGAGGGGTCTGGAATGGCTGTCGTCTTTGGGAGCCTATATAGCCGCTCCCCACAGAGAGCCTGGGAGGTAGGCCCTTATGGTTTTCTGAGAATTAGGAGAAAGTGAGGAGTTTTGCCTAAGTTGGTTTTTCAGGCCCAGTCAGAGGAACCAGGCAAACCCTGCCTAGTGAGACTGACTAGAGTCGGGAGGATTTTCCTTTTCCAGTCCACTCTCTGGCTGGCTAGGATCTTCCCTCTGGATATATTTTTTGGATTTAAGATTTTGAGTGGTGGGAGCCTTGTGAGAGCCTGTACATTACCTGGGCTCAGGGCACAGGCTGTGCAGGTTAAGGAAGACCTGCCCTCCATACCCTCCATGAGGAAGGAGGGGGTCAGTGACCTGCTGCAAGGAGGAACTCCAGGGTTAAATTCAGTTGATTTCAAGATCCAGCAGGAAGTTTTGGCTGCCCTTCCTTCCTGTTTGAGGCAAGAGAGCTGCTTGCTTCAAGGGGATCCCTGCCATCAGGAATCCAGAAAGAAGAAATAAAGAGACTGTGTAAGAACTAAAGAGATCCTAGAAGACCATCTTATTGTGAGAAAAGAGAACTTTAAGATCATTGAGGACCCCCATCTGGAGTCTTCATACCCTGGGGGGAGAGAGAATTTATCTCTCTGTGCAGAGACAGTAATTATATCTTTTTGCCAGTTCGGAAGGGGGTACCCTGCACTTGTAAAGGATACCTGCCCACCTGGGGGGTCTCTATTTTTGCAAACCCTGCAGGTAGAAGTTTCCCTGGCTCTGGTGCCAGAGATTCCTGCACAGATTGAGGAAAGAGAATGTAAAAGTAAAAGACTCTGTGGAGCTGTGGATTAAGTTGTGCCACTCTTCACCCATTTTCAACAGTAAAGACTTCAATTTTGGACACTAAAATGGCATGTTCAGCACACATTGGGACGTACAGATACCCCTCTCCCAGGGACGAAAACAAAAAGACCACCAAAGCATCACCCTTAGCTCTTGGGGCCTTGGACGTAATCTCTCCCCCCCCCCCCACCTCACTCGACAAAGAATCCAGGCCCTGGAAGTAAGAGACTGTGTCCAAGCTGGCCTGGTAAGGTTCCAGCCCCGAAGAGTCAAACAAATTCTTTCATGGCCCTACTGGGTAGCAATCCACACCCAGGGACAGGGTTTTAAAGAAAAAGGATTTAACTGATTTTTCTCCTGTGTGTTATAACAAAGTCATTTTTTCCACTGAATTTTGTTGTTATAACATTGAAATTCCCAGGCTAAATAAAATGAAAACTGAAAACAAAGGTCCTTAAATAAAAGGTACCAGAACCTGCAAAGAACACAGGCACCAACCGAGGACTTCAGCTTTCAGTGCACCATTTGGAAATCTTCCCTATTATTTTTACTACCTGCCTGGGGACCTGACAGTCAGTCAGCTTTTCAGGATATCCACAATGAATATGCACAAGATAAATTTGTATATCAAGAAGACTCCATATATGCAAATTTATCTCATGTATATTCATTGTAGATATCCTGAAAACCCGACTGGCTGAGGAGTCCCCAGGCAGGTTTGGGAAGCCTTGCTGTAGAACAATGTGTTTGCATGCAGAAATTAGCTAGTCCGATTTCTGGATTGAAATTGCATTTTGAGCTGAACAGCCTTCCACGTCTGCCTTTGCCTGACCTGGTCAAACCCAGCTCTTAGTGAAGATGTATGCTACGTTCTGTGCAAGTGAGCCTGCGCAGTCATCACTGCATCACAAGGAATATGCATGAAGTATATTTGCATGCAGTGGAGGCAGTGCATACACATATACTTCATGCATATTCATTGTGGATATCCTGAAAACCAGACTTGTTTGTGGCACTCCAGCATCGGAGATGCCTACTCTTGCTGAATCACTTTTGCCAGCAGAAAGCACAAAATGAACAGTTACACTTATTTCATTAGACTTGTCTTTCAAGTGCTTCTGTGTGCCTAACAAAAGTCTTAAAACTTGATACATTTTAAGCAAAATTAAGCACAAACGTGGCCTGTTTACACCACTTGCATTACAAGAATCCATGAGACAGGAATGATATAGTGTAGTCGGAGTCCCTGATTTCCTGTGGCAGATTTTTCAAGATTCTGCATCAAGAGTTAGCAAAATCTGTGGTAGATTTTTCACATTATTTGTTTTTAAACAATATCTAAACTAAATACAAATTAAATGTTTTATACAATATTTAAGCTAAATACAAATAAAAAATATATCAAGTACAAAAATCAACAATTTTTCAAGTTAAAAAATATATAACAAACTTTTAACTGTGAAATGCCACTTTTTGTTTTGACTTGAAATGGTGCAACCATCCTTTTTATATTTTCTTAACAAAATCTTTATTATCCTTCAAAGTATATAAGCTGCTGTGCGCTAAAATGCCCTCAGCATCAGCAGTCTGCCATGCTGTTAATTACACAGAAAGATATGTGCACATCTATTGGACACGTGGTAACAGATACAAAAAGGGGGTTGAATTATTTATTGTGTATTTATAAATATTTGATATTCCATCTCTTTCCAAGAATGGCCTCAAGGCAGCACAAGTTTGAAACCTGTCAGCAGTAGCGATAGTCAGCAAGGTTTCTACCAGCTGTGAGACACCAGCAGTTGCAGACTTCCAAAAACACATCCAGGTCTTTGTAAATGGTGCATGATTGCCCATAAGTGCAGGTATAAAAACCTTTGTACAAAGATGAAATTCTTCTATAGAAGGCTCAGCCTCCTTAGGGAGCATGGGCCACATTACCAGGGCTGCTGTCCGAGAGTGTAGGCATAGGCGGAGGGGAACTGGGAGGAGCAGAGCCGTAGCATGCCTATGGTCAACATGGCCTAGGCCATAGGTACCGCTACCTGAAGGGCGCCGTAGTGCTGTTGATGATGTCGCCCTAAGGAGGAGCAACACTGCAACCCCTCTGGAATCACCAGTGGGGCCTGGAGAAGAGAAGCAACGCCGCAGCTCTGCCGGAATCGCTGGCAGGGCCTGGGGAGGAGGAGCAACGTCGCAGAAATTTTGGAAATGCCGGCGGGGGCCTGAAGAGGAGGAGCAATGCCATGGCCCTGCCGGAACTGCCGGTGGGGCCTTAGGGGGAGGAGGACTGGAGCGACCCGCTCTGCAGGAAGGAGCTCAAAACAGAGCTGAGTCAACACCAAGAAGAAGTTCTGTTGCCTGCGAGGGATGAAGAAGTAGACTACTGCTGCTATTTCAGTAAGGGGAGGAGAGTTAAGTATGTGTGTGTGTGAGTAAGAGAGAAGGAGAGCATATGTGTATGTCTGAGAGTGTGGAAGAATGAGAGAACGTGTGTATGTGTGAGAGAATGACAGCATGTTTGTGCATGCATATGTGTGAGAGAGTGTGGAACTGTGTGAGAGAGTGAGGGAGAGCATGTGAGAAAGAGAGTGAGGGAGAGCATATGTGTGTCTGAGAATGAGAGAGAGAGCATATTGGTTTGTGTGTGTGAGAAAGAGAGCATATGTATGTGAGAGAACAGAAAACTTGTGTGCAACAAACCTCCATCCTCTCTTCCTACTAATCAATGACAATCTCGGGGCATCTGGAAATCAAAAATTCCCAGGTATGGAAAGCAGGGGATTTAAAAAATCCTTATGTGTTTTAATTATTGGGTGTTATTTGATGTGTGTTTTGAAATATTTTATTGGTGTTTGGAAAATATTTTATTTGAGTTTTTAATTATTAGTTGTTATTCTATTTGTTAGCTGTTTTGAATTATACTCTTTATTCATGTGGTTTTACTACTATTGATGAAATTTATATTTCTTGATTTTATTGTTTTATGAGGAATGGTAATGTTTATTTTTTTCCATTGTTGCACTGCATACACAGTCTGGCTTCTTGTGATTTCCAATTCAGTTTTTGTCTGCACTTTTCCATTTATATTTTATGGTCTCTTTACTCTGTATTTGGTGAGGGTTTTTTTTGTGTTCTGCATGAGTGACTGAGGTGAGGTAGTCTGAAAGTATAATTTCTGTGTAGAGATCTATAGCAGCTTAGCTTGTTATGTTTTCCTAATAGGAGGTGTATTGGTGTTTTAGGGCCTATTATAATGTCTGTATTGTTACCTTTTCATAGGTAGGATTGTTGCTGCCTGTGTGCTGGCAGTCATTGCTGTTTTGATATAGAAATTGTATGGTATTGTAATTCTGTTTTCTTGTGACTTTCAGATGGCCAAGCCCATGCCCATGGTGTGTTACAATAAGCCTAATACCATATGGATTCCAAGTGTCTGTTTTGCTTTTTTCAGGGTTTTCTGGTTGGCACCACAGCAGTGCATGTAAATATAATGTACATTTTGAAAGTTATATTTTATCTCAGAAGACTGTACTTTGAATATTCTTTTTCATGTAAAATCTGCTGTTATAAATGTATAATTTTTAATTGTGTGTGTGTAGGGAGGATGTGACAAGGTAGGATGGAGGTGAAAAGCTGTAAAGTTTGCCTAGGATCCCTAACACCTTTGTACCGACCTTGGGCATTGCTGTGCAAACACTTGACAGAGTCTCCTAATTCGTAGTGTCATGTTTTGAGTAATGGGTGAGGGCGCAGCTTTTTACGTGGCCATAGGCCCCCAAATTTAATTGCTTGGCTACAGCTCTGGGAAGGAGTAGGGGGAAGAGGGGGAGGGCAGAAGACTAGGGCAGGACTAGAGTTGCCAACTTTTCTAGGAGCAGAACTGGACACTTGAGGGGGGGGTGCTGGCCGCAGCCGCTGCCCCCTCCTCTTTTTTTCCTTTCAATCTAGTGTTGATTATTTTTTTCCTGGGCAGATTCTGCCAGCCTGTCTTTGGGGCTCAATTCGACTGAGAATCTGCGACTCCCAGGAGGACAACGCAAAGTAGCAGCAAGTGCAGCACAGCTATGGGAGAGGCAGAGGAGGAGGAGAGTCAAACCGAGCCCCGAAAACAGGCAGGTGATTGGAGCGCTGCCGGGCTGCCCCCGCTGATTGGCCTCTGGCCTTGCCAGACTGGGTTTTACGGTGTCCAGATACCCTTGTAACCAGACACTGTACAACAGGCTGCAAAACCGGGTTGTCCGGTCGAAAACCGGGCAATTGGGCATACTAGGCAGGGCTAGCAAGTAGCTTGGCCATCATGGCAGTTTGAACTGGCCAATTTTCTGGTGAGCAACAGGGGGCCCAGGAAGTGGGGGAGGTAGCACCATTTGGGCATAGGATAGCTTACAGAAGCAAGGCAGGGAGGTAACAGAGGTTTGTACATTTGTCAGCGATACAGCTGGAATTCTTGGTTGTTTCACTTAGATAAAGGGAAACCCAGGCATTGCTTTTAAGGAACAAGGAGTGTGGGATTCCCAGTCCAGTTTGGACCAAAGAGATCCGAAGGGCAGTGGCGCCTTACCAGCACAAGAAGGGGTGCAACTTAAGCAGGAGCCATTGGATAGGGGGGTGCCTGGGCTGGTTATGGCCACGGGCAATTTAGCATCCCAGGTCCCCCACAGAAGGGAGAGCCTGGGCAGTTATAAATGATAAGATTCTAGTGTTTACTAAGACCATGGTAAGGGTGGTCTGGGGAAGGTCGTAAAAAGTGAGGCGGAGGCAAACAGCACGGAGCGGCTGTTGTTGAATGCCCTTAGCAGTAGCATTCACAGAGCAGAACGCTGGTAGGCAACTGTTCCACTAGCTGAGGGATTAGTTAGGAAGTTTCAGGTGGCACGGGATATATTCCCCACCCCTTGTCGGTGGAGGTAGAGTGAAGGGTTAGAGCATGCGCATGTTATTGGTTATTATGATGTTCCATTTACATTTGCATTTTAGGTATGTTAAATAAAGCTACTGTGGCCATTTTCATCCATTGGATATGGAACAATGTGGTTACTGGGAAGGGGACGTGGGGGTTGTTCAGCCATACCAGGCAGACAGCATGGCATGCCTGGATCAAGGGACAACACTCCATCCAGGAATATATAAAAAATCATCTTTGGTTTGATAAGGATTTAAGAGATCTTTGAGGGATCGAACGTTCTGACTGCATTCTCTGTCCATTCCAACTTCACCCCCACCCTCTTGTTTTCTTCAAAAGGAAGTGGGGTGAGGAATAATGGAAGGCAAGGGTTCCTGGCAGGCTGCTTGGGAGGAGAGAGCCTGAAGTAGGAGCAGACAATGAAAGGCAAGCAGGCACCCTGCAGTTTTCCTCAAGAGGTGTGAAAACTCCCAGAAATTGTTGATTTTGTGGCAGGTTGTCCAATATGCGGCAAGAAGCTAATTATGCAGTTTCTCCCGTGCCTGCGCAATCATGGGAGGCTAGGGGCACTGTACAGTATAGTTAGAGAGTATCTGACCCTTGCCACGTCCCATGGAATGACGGGAAACGAAGAAACGCTGCCAAAGCTGGCACCCACACAATGCCCAACCACAGGAGGACGGAGCCAGCTGGGATGCGGGAAGTCCTTTTCTCTTCCCCTTCCCACCAAACTCTCATCCCTACCCTTGATCCTCCCTCTCACCCACTGGCTGGCATTAGCAGTGGTGTTTCATAACTGCATCAGCGTCCCCTGTCACCTGGAATCAGTCTTGAGGTATGAATAGGGCTTCTGTTTTTAGGTGTTTATAAATTGTAAATGTACGTGTTTTTAATCAGGGGCTTCTTTGCGGGTACCAAAAAATTGGTGTTTATCGGTGTTTTCATGGCACAGGTACAATTATTGGATACCTTTTCCTGTTTAATCAAATGCATACCTTTGTGCAGCAGAGGGGTCATTAGCATGGAAAAGGCACAAAAAAACAAAGCAAAGGATCCAGAAATAGGTAAAGGAGAGGTGAGAGAGTACTAGGGGAAGGGGTGTTTTTCTGTTATTTACATATATATATATATGCTGCATAATCCATCCTTGGTGGCTCACATAAAACCATACATAATATTCATATAAACAAACAAAATTAATGCCTAGCATTGCCGATCCATGCATCGCAGCAAAGTTGACAACGGTAAGCATACCAGCTCATTGTTGTAAACACCTGCCATATCCACACCAGTACTTATCAAATTCACAGCAGATCAATACATCACAGCCATGAGAAGGGCCCCTAATCATCTGAAAGCTTTGCTGAATGGGGACATTTTCAGATTTTTTTTTCTTAAATGACTTCAGCGTTGCCTCTCTTTTCATAGACTCGGCTAACAAGTTCCATGGGACTTGGCACTGCCACTGCAAATATTGTCTCTCTGTTCTCATCAAGTCTAATATACACTACTATTTCAGTTTTGCATTGGGGGTGTTTTATTGGGGTTTATCAGTTAAAACCGAAAATCAGAAGCCGTGGGTATGAACCATGGGGCAGCCCTCTCACTGAACCTGCTGGCCCTGCGCAGTCCATCCTGCGAGACTCTGCATGGCTAGCACAGGAAGCAGACACAAGTGTGAAATCCCGCTTTCCCTACTGACAGGGGGGAATCAGGGGATGGAGGAAGAACCCGGGATCACACTGTTATGGGCGGGGAAAGAAGAGAAGTTTGGGGATCTGGGAAAAGAGAGAGTGGATTGGGAGTGGGGTTGAGGATCAGGGATTGGGGAGGAGTGGAAAGTAGGAAGGCTGAGAAGTTGGTGAGAGAGACAGGGAAAAGGCTGGAGGGAAGAGGGTGTGGGAAATAAGGAGAGACAGTGGGAGGGATGTAAGACCGGGGGGAGAGAGGCTCAGGAGGAAAGACAGGGGATGAAACTTGGAGACAGGGGAAGGAGAGCCTGGAGGAGGAAAACCTCCAGGAGGTATTAAACAGGATCCAGAGGGAAGAAGAAAGAAAAGAAGGCTGAAGGCAGGCGAGCGACAAGGCTCCTTCAGCAGGGAAAAAAACAGGCTGCAATCAGAAAAGGTGTAATAGGAAATAAGAAATGAAACAGGAGAAAGAAAAGAATGAAAAAAAGCAAAATAAATAAATTATCCAGACACAGATGTAAGGTTGGAAAACCGCTTTATTTTTATAAGGTAAAATTTGTGTGTATTACTGGGGGCTGCACCCCTGATAGATTTCCTTGCCAACCCCACCAGTGGGTTCTCAATTCTTGTAAGCCAGAAGCTTAAGATATTGTTCTTGCTCTAACTAGCAAAGGTGAATAAAAATGCCAGGGGAGAACAGTAAGAACAAATGTTGAAATGTGAATCACTTAGGGGCAGATTTTAAAACATATGCGCGGGTGTAGATTTGTTCGCGCAACCCGGCGCGAACAAATCTACGCCCGATTTTATAACATGCGCGCTGCCGCGCGCATGTTATAAAATCCCAGCTCAGTGCGCACAAGGAGGTGTACACATGTGCACCTTGTGCGCGCCGAGCCCGAGGGGGCCCCTGATGGCTTTCCCCATTCCCTCCAATTTCGGCGCGGCCTTGGAGGGAACTTTTTTCCGGCCCCCCCCCCACCTTCCCCTCCCTTCCCCTATCTAACCCACCCCCCCAGCCCTACCTAAATTCCCTCCCCCTTACCTTATTTTTATGTCTTGCATGGCCGGAACGAAGGAGGGCTCGGGACACGCCCCCGGACCGCCCCGTGACCCCAGACACGCTCCCCGATTGCTGTCACGCCCCAGACACGCCCCCTTTCCACCGCTGCCCCTTAGTGTTACCATGTTGGTCAGACAAAGGGGAGCCATGTAAATGCTTTCCTCTGGAGCCTGCAGTAGCCCTTCTTGCCTACACAAATGTTGAATTACCCTCTGGCCTTACTACAAAGGGGGTGGTATTATCCCCTGAACTGCAGTGACACCAAGTGGACCTGGCTAACAATTGCTAAGATTAGATGGTATAAAAAGAAAGGTTGTCTTTTGTGTAGGGTCAGACAGGCAGAGAGAGGCAAAGACAGAAGGACATAGCAATGAGGTGAGGTTCTTACGTCAGCCGCATGGCTGCTACTACAAAGAGAGGAGCAGTTGCAGATAGACTGGAGCATTTCCTCATAGCCATAGTCTGTAGGATAGTGATTATATAGCAGTACCAAGAAAGCAGTGTTTTATTATTTTGTAGTGAGGGGAAAAAAAGTGTGAGCTTCAAGAATTATCTGACCTTTTTGTTTCATTTATAGATAGAAGAACAGGATTTAGAATAGTATTGCAAACATTCAATATCAGGCTGATTTAGTTGCAGGGAAATTCAGAAGCTTTGTCAAGATTTTATATAGAGTAGAGAGGGAATTATTATTTTTTTTTTTTTTAAGAAACGGGACTTCCAATCTCTTGAAGCAAGTGGACACTGCAGCTGAACTGAGCTCAGGATTTCACGCATCTGCATCGGCTTTATCAAGCTCAAAGTGGAGCAGCTTTGCCTAAAGAAAAGGAAACAGAACTCACGTGAGACTTAACTGAGAACTTATATTATTATTCTGGCCAGAATTTAGGTGGGAGTTTGAAGTATTTTGCAAGTTAACTGAACTGAGATACAGAGAAGGGCTAGTGATTTTTCTTTTATATCTTGCAACCTGATTTTCCCCATTTTTCTATGTTAATAAAATCTTTTTTTTTTATTAAAATGCCATTTGTCTGTATTTGCTGTTGCGATGGAGACAATCCGGATGTGGATCCTTAGGCCGACCGACCCGAAGGAACAGTCGGTAGGCAGAACTCCCACTGGGCAATTGGAGCTTCACCTGGAAACCCGTGACTCCTCCAGAGGAGCTGTGGGAGCCCGGGTTGCTAGGACTTAGGAGTCTTCGCCCTGGAAGCCCGAGGTCCCCCCAGGAGGAGCCCGTAGGGACCCGGACCGCTGGGACTTAGGCGAGAACGAAGAAACCCAGGAGTGGAATCCGGACTGGAGTCTGGGCAGGCGGCGAGCAAGCAGTGGTCGGGTCACGAACCGGGGTCAAGGCAGGCTGAAGACAACAGGAGTCGAAGTCACGGACCGGAGTCAAGGCAGGCTGAAGACGACAGGAGTCGAAGTCACGGACCGGAGTCAAGGCAGGCTGAAGACAACAGGAGTCGAAGTCACGGACCAGAGTCAAGGCAGGCTGAAGACAAGCGTGGACAAGCTATCCGAGGTCAAGGCAGGAGACAGGCAAGCGGAGTCAGGCAAAGCGGAGTCAGGCAGGAAACAGGCAATCCAGGAACGCAACTCAGAGCTACCAGAAGTAGGGAACCTCGTTGCAAGGCAAGGAAGGCTAGGAACTGCAGGGCTTAAATAGCCCAGCAGCGTCTGACGTCAGAAACAGGAGGAGCCGAGATTTCCCGCGCTGGTCCCTTTAAAAACAGAGATCAGCCGCGCGCGCGCGCCTGGGGGCGGGGCTAGCCGCGAGAGAACGCCGGCGGCCGTGAGGGAGCTGGCGCATGGCGTCCGAAGACCCCGTAGGGCCGCGGGGGGGTCGGAGCGGCAAGAGGAAGCAGCGGCTGAGGTCCCGAGTCCGCGGAACGCGGGAGGAAGCAGGGGCTGAGGACCCGAATCCGCGGAGCGCGGCAGCTCTCCGGGACCCGAGGAGCAGGTAAGGCCTCGGACGCCACGGTGGCGACCGAGACCGCAACAGTACCCCCCCTCTTACGCCCCCTCCGCCGAGGGCCAGGCTTCCCGGGATGGTCCAGATGAAATTGAGTTAGCAATGATTTGTCCAAGATGTTCCGAGCTGGTTCCCAAGAGTCCTCCTCGGAACCGCACCCCTCCCATGCCAGCAGGTACTCCCAGCGACGGGCATGGAAGCGAACGTCCAAGACTTCTCGTACCTGATACGTAGTCTCCGTAGACGTAGGAGATGATAGTGCATCAGTGGAAGGACGGTGGTACCGGGACAGTACCACCGGTTTCAGCAAAGATACGTGGAACACGTTATGGATGCGAAGTGATGACGGAAGACGAAGTCTGTAGGATACTGTACCAATACGCTCTGCAACTTGAAAAGGACCGCAGTATCGAGGAGCCAACTTACGAGAGTGGTTAGGTAGCTGGAGATTCCGAGTGCTTAACCACACCTTGGTACCTGGCAGAAAAACTGGTGCTGGTCGTCGAAGACGGTTGGTATACTGCTGGGACTTTCTTGCTGCCGTGGTCAGTTTGAGTTGAATCCCCTTCCAGAGATGATGCACTTGACGTGCTGTGGTTAAGGCAGCAAGTGATGGAATAGAAATAGGAAGCGGCAACGGTGGTCTTGGGTGACGTCCATAGACGATCTGGAAAGGGGTTCGTCCTGTGGCAGTATGGGTGTGATTGTTGTACGCGAACTCTGCCCAAGGCAGGAGAGAAACCCAGTTGTTTCCCTTTTCGGAAATGAAACTGCGGAGGAAAGTTTTAAGAGTGCGGTTCGTGCGCTCTGTCTGGCCGTTAGTCTGGGGGTGAAAGGCCGTGGACAAATTTAATTGGACCCCAAATTTCCTGCAAAGGGCACGCCAAAAACGAGCCGTAAACTGTGGCCCTCGATCCGATCCGATACTCTGTGGTAGTCCATGAGCCCGGAAGACGTGGAGAGTAAACAGAAGAGCGAGTTCAGGTGCAGAGGGCAGCTTAGGCAAAGGTACCAGGCGAATCATCTTAGAAAAACGGTCTACGGTTACCCAAATCACCGTATTACCGTCCGATGGGGGCAGATCCACTACAAAGTCCGTGGCTATGTGGGACCAGGGTTCCACGGGAATAGGCAGCGGCTGCAGGAGCCCCCAGGGCCGCCCACTAGGCGGTTTCTGTCGGGCACATACTGGACATGAGTCGACATATACTCGGACATCTTGTCGCATTCGAGGCCACCAGTAATATCGGCTAAGCAGATCGAGCGTCCTCTCCCTGCCGGTGTGACCCCCAGAAAGTGAGTCGTGGCCCCAAGCTAAGACTCTTCTGCGGTCTTTGTGGGAAACCACCACTCGTCCTAGGGTGGAAACTGTGGTGCTGGCTAACTGGATTTTAGCGGGATCAATAATGTGTTGTGGGAGGTCTTCCTTCTCCTCCTGCATTTCATAACGGGAGAGCGCGTCAGCCCGTATATTCTTCAAGGCGGGCCGGTACTTCAGTATGAAATTGAAACGGTTAAAGAAAAGGGACCAACGGGCTTGTCGAGGATTAAGGCGTTGGGCCTGGTTGAGGAACTCCAGGTTCTTATGATCTGTATAAATTGTAACTGGATGAAGGGAGCCCTCCAACCATTGTCTCCACTCCTCCAGTGCAAGTTTGACCGCCAACAACTCCTTATCCCCAATGCCGTAATTGCACTCGGCAGACGAGAATTTCTTGGAAAAGTAGGAGCAGGGTAGGAGATGTCCGGAGTTAGAGACTTGCGAGAGGACTGCTCCCACAGCGATGTTAGAGGCATCGACTTCGACAAAGAATGGCCGTGTTGGATCCGGGTGCCGTAAACAAGTATCGTGGAGGAACGCCTTCTTTAATTGTTCGAAAGCCGCACAAGCTCCCTCAGGCCAATGGCGGGTGTTTACTCCTTTCCGAGTTAGCGCGGTTAGAGGTGCCACCAAGCAAGAGTACTGGGGAATAAAGTGTCTATAGAAGTTAGCAAACCCCAAGAAACGTTGCAATGCTTTTAGCCCCTCGGGTCGGGGCCACTTCCTGATGGCGGAAACCTTGCTGGGGTCCATCCGGAAACCAGTAGAGGACACTATATACCCAAGGAAGGGTAATGACTCTTGCTCAAAGAGACATTTTTCGAACTTAGCATACAAATGGTGGTCTCGTAAGATCTGGAGTACTTGTCTCACATGTTGCCGATGGGAGGCAAGATCCGGGGAGTGTATGAGAACGTCATCCAGATAGACGATCACGCAGGAGTGCAACAAATCACGCAGAATCTCATTCATCAAGTGCTGGAATACAGCGGGAGCGTTGCACAGTCCAAATGGCATCACTAGGTATTCATAATGACCGTCCCGGGTGTTGAACGCCGTCTTCCATTCGTCCCCGGGGCGGATTCGGACCAGATTGTATGCGCCGCGGAGGTCCAATTTAGTGAAGATTTGGGCTCCTTGGAGTCTGTCCAACAATTCCGGAATGAGAGGAAGTGGATACCGGTTCTTCTTAGTGATAGCATTGAGCCCACAGTAATCAATGCAAGGCCGCAAGGCTCCATCCTTTTTTGCAACAAAAAAGAAACCTGCTCCGGCGGGAGACTTGGAAGGGCGTATGAAGCCCTTGGCCAGATTCTCGGTGATGTATTCGGACATAGCCCGGGTCTCTGGCTGAGACAAGGGATAGACTCGTCCTCGGGGGGGTGTAGTACCTGGAAGCAACTCTATCGCACAGTCAAACGGTCGGTGTTGCGGTAACAATTCTGCTTTTTCCTTGGAAAAGACGTCCAAAAAGTCAGCATACGGAGCCGGTAATACCGGCGAGGTGTAAGCCAGCGGAATTCGTTGGAATCTTTTTGCTTGGAGGCAGGATTGGAAACACTCAGAACTCCACTGGGTAATCTGAAAATCCCTCCAGCGAATCACAGGAGAATGTTTCTGAAGCCAGGGTAACCCAAGAACCACCGGATGAACAGCTCTCTCCAACACAAGCAACGAAATCTCCTCTGTGTGTAATACGCCCGTCTGCAAAATCAACGGTACGGTCTCGGAGGAGATGCACCCCGACAAGGGGGTCCCCTGAATGGAGATTATCCGCAAGGCAGGAGTCCTGGATCGCGTAGGGAGATTCAGCTGTTGCACCAAATCTTTAGTAATGAAGTTGCCTCCAGCCCCGGAGTCAACTAGGGCTTGCGTGAGGAAGGAACCGCCAGGATATTCCAAGGTTACCGGTATAGTACATTGAGGAGCAGGGCTCAGGCAGCCTAGGGGACACTCCTCCCTTACACCTAGGCGCGGGAGTTTTCCGCCCGTTCTTTACACTGTGCAAGGTAGTGGCCCTTTCCGCCACAGTACAAGCACAGCCTCAAGTCCCGGCGTCGCTGTCTTTCTTCGGGTGACAAAGATGAACGGCCCACTTGCATGGGCTCGTCAGAGGCAGTTGCTGGTGCAGGTGCAGTTCCTCGTGACCCCGAACTTGAATTCGAGAACCTGGGAGTCACGGACGTCGAGCGTCGGAACGGGCACCCCTCTTTCGCCCTCTGCTGCAAACGCCGATCAATACGACCCGCTACGTCAATCAGGGAACTCAGGGTCTCCGGCAGATCCCGAGCCGCTAGCTCGTCCTTAATACGACCGGCTAAACCCTCCAGGAACACGCCCCGGAGAGCCTCATCCTGCCAGCCTACCTCGTGGGCGAGGGTGCGAAAATCCAACGCGTAGTCCGCCAAAGTCCGTGATCCTTGCCGGAGCTGGAGTAACTCAGAAGTAGCGGAGGCCTGGCGCGCTGGCTCATCAAAGGCCGCTTTGAATTCTTCCACAAAACGGTTCAGATCCCCCAAGGCAGGATCATTATTCTCCCACATGGGGGAAGCCCAATTCAGGGCCCGTCCATCCAGAAGGGCAAAAATGTACGCCACCTTGGTGCCATCAGTAGGGAACTGGTTGGGCAGTAATGCAAAGCGCACATAACATTGGTTTAAGAACCCTCGACATGCCTTGGCATCCCCGGCATAGCGAGAGGGTGCTGGGAGCTGCGTAGGGGACTGGAGGGTTACCAGCGGTGCAGGAACGGGTGCTGGTACCGGAACAGGAGCGGACGGCTCGGTATCCATGCGAGACGCCAGCCGCTCTACTGTAGCAGCCAGGGAGTCCAGGACTTGCTGTTGCTGAACCAGCCGCTGGGCCAAACCTGGGATGGCCTGTAGCCCGGCGAGGTCTGCCGGATCCATGGCCTTGCAAACTGTTGCGATGGAGACAATCCGGATGTGGATCCTTAGGCCGACCGACCCGAAGGAACAGTCGGTAGGCAGAACTCCCACTGGGCAATTGGAGCTTCACCTGGAAACCCGTGACTCCTCCAGAGGAGCTGTGGGAGCCCGGGTTGCTAGGACTTAGGAGTCTTCGCCCTGGAAGCCCGAGGTCCCCCCAGGAGGAGCCCGTAGGGACCCGGACCGCTGGGACTTAGGCGAGAACGAAGAAACCCAGGAGTGGAATCCGGACTGGAGTCTGGGCAGGCGGCGAGCAAGCAGTGGTCGGGTCACGAACCGGGGTCAAGGCAGGCTGAAGACAACAGGAGTCGAAGTCACGGACCGGAGTCAAGGCAGGCTGAAGACGACAGGAGTCGAAGTCACGGACCGGAGTCAAGGCAGGCTGAAGACAACAGGAGTCGAAGTCACGGACCAGAGTCAAGGCAGGCTGAAGACAAGCGTGGTCAAGCTATCCGAGGTCAAGGCAGGAGACAGGCAAGCGGAGTCAGGCAAAGCGGAGTCAGGCAGGAAACAGGCAATCCAGGAACGCAACTCAGAGCTACCAGAAGTAGGGAACCTCGTTGCAAGGCAAGGAAGGCTAGGAACTGCAGGGCTTAAATAGCCCAGCAGCGTCTGACGTCAGAAACAGGAGGAGCCGAGATTTCCCGCGCTGGTCCCTTTAAAAACAGAGATCAGCCGCGCGCGCGCGCCTGGGGGCGGGGCTAGCCGCGAGAGAACGCCGGCGGCCGTGAGGGAGCTGGCGCATGGCGTCCGAAGACCCCGTAGGGCCGCGGGGGGGTCGGAGCGGCAAGAGGAAGCAGCGGCTGAGGTCCCGAGTCCGCGGAACGCGGGAGGAAGCAGGGGCTGAGGACCCGAATCCGCGGAGCGCGGCAGCTCTCCGGGACCCGAGGAGCAGGTAAGGCCTCGGACGCCACGGTGGCGACCGAGACTGCAACATTTGCTATAGAGTATAAGAATCCTAATGTGCTGTGTAACTGTGCATGCACTAATTTTATATGCAATACTTGCTGTAGCTACATAAGGTGGGATTTATGTTATCACTCATTGTTCTACTCTCTGCTCCAGCCTCTCCTCCCCATCCCTGGGAGACCCTTTAGTTGTGTGGGTGCATTACATGCGTCTGTCCCTAAACTTGAGAGGTGGAGCTATTTTTGTGGCCCCCTCCCACTATAGGGGAGAGGTTTACACTATGTTCTTGCCTAGATGGAAAATGCCAGGAAAGACTGGACGGGGCACCTGACTTTGGTGACCTAAAGAAAGGAAAGACTGGAGACAGCTGTAGAATTCTTCACCCCACCTGTCCTCCCCCCCCCCCCCCCCCCCGACTGAGTGTGCGTGGACATTAAGGGAACTCCCAAAAAAGAGAAGGTGGGACTTGCATGCCACCTTCAAAGAGCGTGTTTAGTGACTCCATGAGGAATGGGTGTGTGTGTGGGGAAGGCATGGAAGGGTTGGTTTGGAAGAACTGCAGGGGGGTGTGTGAGGGTGGGAGGGGGTGGTTTATATGGTGGGTGGGAGTATATGTAGTGATGGTGTAGATGACATGTGCTGTGGGTTGGCGTGGGGTAACGAGTGGAGTGTGTATGTGCACTATTTTCCACTTACACTCTCCACGCTCTCCTCTACCCCCTTCCTCCCCACCCATTTGTGTGCATGGTGTGGGTGTGAGTGGTGTCGGGAGAGTGTTTGCTGTGAGTGTGAGGGGGAACCCTTCTCCATCCTTCTCTTCCCTCGTGTGAATGAGGAGAGGGGTAAGTGAGTGTGTGTGTGTTCACTCTTTCCCCATTTCACTCTCCATTTTGTCCCCCTCTCCAACCCCTCTGTGTATGTGGCTGTGGATGTGTGTGTGTGTGTTTTGGGGGGGGGACCAGGGGTGCACTCTTTTCTGCTTGAACTCTTCGTTGCTCTGTGTGTGCGTGTGCGTGCGTGTGTGTGTGTGTGTCAGGGGTATGATGGGGTTGATGTAGGGAGTGAGTTGGTGGTTTATTTATTTTATTTATTTATTTAACACTTTTTTATACCGACCTTCATAGTAATAACCATATCAGATCGGTTTACATTTAACAAGGGTATAACTGTAGCGTAACTAAAGAAAATTAAACAAAAAGAAATGAATAAGGCAAGTTACATTCAACAAGGGTAAAGAACTTGGAAGCTTATGTAGCTGGAAGGAAGTAAAGATGGAAATAAATTAAGATATACAATAGAGGATACGGGTTAAGGCTTAAGAGTGCTTTAACCTAGAGGTGCCCTAGTCATCGTTCATGAAGATCAAGGCCATCGTCCAAGTAAGAAAAAGGGCAACTAGTGATTGTCTGGGGAATCCCCGAAAGCTTGGTGAAAGAGCCACGTCTTGAGTTTTTTTCTGAAAGTTAAAAGGCAGGGTTCCAATCTGAGGTCTGAAGGGATATTATTCCAGATAGATGGTCCTGCGATCGAAAATGCTCGGTCTTTGGTCGAGGAGAGACGTGTGGCTTTAGTCGGAGGAAATTTCAGAGTTCCTTTGTGAATATCTCTAGTTGGTCTGTTGGAGGAGTGTAGATTGAAGGGGAATTCAAGATCGAGTTGAAGTTGATGGTGGATGAATTTGTGAATTAAGGTGATTGATTTGTATAATATTCTAAAATTCACTGGTAACCAATGTAGGTTTCTGAGAATAGGAGAGATGTGATCACTACGACTGGTGTTGGTCAGCAATCTCGCTGCGGCATTTTGTATCATCTGCAGTGGTTTGGTGGTAGATTTGGGAAGGCCTAAATAGAGGGCACTGCAGTAGTCGATCTTAGCGAATAGCAACGCTTGGAGGACAGTCCTGAAGTCATAGAAAAATAGGAGTGGTTTGAGACGTTTTAGAACCTGTAGTCTGAAGAAGCAGTCTTTGGATGTGGTATTGACCATTTTCTTTAGGTTTAGTCGATTATCAAGAATTACCCCAAGGTCTCTGACATGAGTATGGGTGATGTGTGCGTTGTGTGGGGATGGAAGGGGGAGGTTTTCTTCGTTTGACGAGATGAGGAGGAGCTCTGTTTTTGAGGCATTGAGTACCAAGTTTAGGTTGTTGAGAAGACTGGTGATAGATAGGAGGCAGTTATTCCAATGAGAGATAGCTTTTGAGATAGAACCTGTTATAGGGATTAGAATCTGTACGTCGTCTGCATACAGATAATGAATTAGATTGAGATCGGTTAGTAATTGGCAAAGTGGGAGGAGGTAGATGTTAAAGAGGGTTGGGGATAAGGAGGATCCTTGTGGTACACCAAGAGTGGACTTCGTTAAAGGTGACTCTTTATTATTTATTTTGACTTTAAAGGTTCTATTGTTGAGGAAGGACTTGAACCAACTGTGGGCTGATCCAGAGATACCGATATCTGTTAGGCGATCCAGAAGGATGGAATGGTTGACGGTGTCAAATGCCACCGAGATGTCTAGCAGGACTAATAAAAAGGAGTAGCCTTTGTCTAAACCCATTATAATGTGGTCTGTAAGAGAAATAAGGAGGGTTTCCGTGTTGCGTGATTTGCGGAAACCATATTGCGAAGGGTATAGGATGTTGTGATCTTCTAGATACTCTGAAAGCTGGGTGTTTACCAATTTCTCCGTTAGTTTGGCTAAGAATGGGAGATTAGAGATGGGTCTGAAATTGGCTGGAACATTAGGGTCTAGATTGTGTTTCTTAAGGAGGGGTTTGAGAGAAGCGGTTTTTAGACTGTCTGGGTATATCTCTTGAGTTAGAAAGCAGTTTATGATACTTGTCAGCGGTCCTGAAATCGTGTCTGGGATGAGAAGCAAGAGTTTCGACGGGATATTATCTGCTGGATGACTGGATGGTTTCTGTCTTTTTAGGAGGGATTCGATCTCTTTGGTGGAAATTGAGTCAAAATTTTCAAGCTTGGCTCTCAGAGGGGAGTGAGGATTCTTGCCTGAAGTGAGAGGAGTCGTAATAGGAGGTAGGAGGGCAAGCGTATTTGCGATCTTCTGTTGAAAAAAAGTAGCAAGCTTATTAGCCTTGGATAGAGCTTGTTCGTCTGGAATAGGCGGCGGGGTTGATTTAGTGATTTGTGTTATGTATGAGAACAATGCTTGGGCATTATATTGGAGATGATGTATTTTGTTGGAGTAGAATTCCCTTTTTGTTAGTAGAATAGAAATCCTGTAGTGATGTAGAAATCCTTTGTAAGCTGAAAGGGTAGCTGTGTTGGGAGTTTTGCGCCATCTATTTTCCTTATGACGAAGGTCCTGTTTCATTTGTTTTAGTTCAGGTGTGAACCAGGGTTGGTTGCCTTTTTTTGCGGGATTGATTGTTTTGGAGGCAATTGGGCACAATTTGTTTGCCACTGTTTCCGTAATCTTATGCCAGGAGGAAAAGGCTGAGTCAGGATTGGATAGGTCTAGGTTAGTGAGTTCCTTGGAGAGTTGATCACTAAGTATGTCGGATGGGCATGATTTCCTGAATTGAATGTTAGAGAGGTGAGGTGAGGTGTGAGTCTGTTTGTATGTGGAGAAGGAGGCTTCTATCAGAAAATGATCTAACCAGGGAATTCGGGTACAAGAGGGTTCTATTGTTGCTGAGAAGGTAGAATTGATGAATATTAAATCTAGCGTGTGTGCCGCTTTATGAGTAGGGCTGTTGATGGTCTGAGTGAATCCCATTGCATTGAGAGAGGTGAGGAGGGCTTCACAATTCGAGGAACGAGGGTAACACGTCTGTATGGAGGTTAAAGTCACCCATGATCATAGTAGGGAGGTCTGAGTTTATATGTTTCACAATGGTTTCTATGAGGGGCGAGGGATCTGTTTCAAGAACTCCAGGCGGAGCATAGACTAACAATAGTTGTAGTTGTTTTGATTTGACTAGACCCAATTCCAATTTGGACTCTGTCTTGATTGGATGTGCGGTTAACCTGAGTTCTTTCTTGGTAGCTATAAGAAGACCACCTCCTCTTTTTTTGAGTCTGTGAAAGGTGAAGATGTCATATATATGAGTAGGTAGTTGATTGATTAGAGCAATGTCCGAGTTTTTTAACCAAGTTTCTGTGATTGCACAGATGTCTGGATTGGTATCTAGTAGGTAAACGTTGAGGATGTGTGTCTTTTTAGTTAGAGATTGCGCATTGAAAAGGGTTACTGAGAGTAACGTGAGGCCTAGTAGTTGGTTCAATGGAGAGGTCATGATTGGAATAATTCTTTTTTGTAAGACGTTGGAGAAGTTAGTTATGGAATTCCTCCTTTGGTTATGAATGATTGGGATATTGTAAGTGAGCATGAGGATAGGTGTTCTGGAAGAGGTGTAATCTGAGTGACGATTGGTAGGGTCTGGGAGAGTGCTAGAGATATCTGAGAGGTCGAAGGTGTAGTCTGTCCGGAGAAGGAGCGGTCTGGATGGTTGCTATAAGGTGTTAGTATGGATGTTGGGTTCGACTGTAGGAGTGCTCTGACCTCCGCGAGAGTGGTGTGGGTTGTCTGTCCAGATGATGGAAGTGTTACTGAACTGGAGGAATTTTAGGTCTCTAGTTATAAACGATGAATTGTTTTTGGGACTGAGTGCTGGATGAGTGCTGGAAGAGTGCTGGTTGAATGAGCGCTGAGTAAGCTCTGTATGATTGGTTGCTGGAAGAGTGCTGGATGATGCTGAGCGCTGGAAGAGTGCTGGTTGAGTGAGCGCCGAGTAAGCTCTGTATGATTGGTTGCTGGAAGAGTGCTGGATGATGCTGAGCGCTGGAAGAGTGCTGGTTGAGTGAGCGCCGAGTAAGCTCTGTATGATTGGTTGCTGGAAGAGTGCTGGATGATGCTGAGCGCTGGAAGAGTGCTGGTTGAGTGAGCGCTGAGTAAGCTCTGTATGATTGGTTGCTGGAAGAGTGCTGGATGATGCTGAGCGCTGGAAGAGTGCTGGTTGAGTGAGCGCTGAGTAAGCTCTGTATGATTGGTTGCTGGAAGAGTGCTGGATGATGCTGAGCGCTGGAAGAGTGCTGGTTGAGTGAGCGCTGAGTAAGCTCTGTATGATTGGTTGCTGGAAGAGTGCTGGATGATGCTGAGCGCTGGAAGAGTGCTGGTTGAGTGAGCGCTGAGTAAGCTCTGTATGATTGGTTGCTGGAAGAGTGCTGGATGATGCTGAACGCTGGAAGAGTGCTGGTTGAGTGAGCGCTGAGTAAGCTCTGTATGATTGGTTGCTGGAAGTGTGCTGGATGATGATGAGCGCTTGTCTCAGAGGGTGGATGTTGAGGGGGAGTAAGGGTGTGCACACTGTTTTCCCCCACACATTCTCCTTTTTGTGTCCCCCCCCCCCTTATTTTCCCCTTTTCCTTTCCCTCTCCATGTGAGTCGGGATTGCACTATTTACTGGGAGGGTGGGTGTGTGGTAGGGTTGGTGTAAGTGAAGTGATGTGAGTGTATGTATGTGGGGGGAGGTTGTCACAAGGGTGTGTGTGTGTGTGTGTGTGTGTGTGTGTATGCACTCTAATTTTTCCCCTCTTCTCCCTTTCCTGTTGCAGGGTATAGTGAGGGTAAGTGTGTGTGTGTGATGGGGGTGAGGATGTGTAGGAGGGTGAAATGGGTGGGGGACACCTCAATTTTTCCTCTACTCCTTCCCTCGCTCCTGTGTGTGTAGAATCAGGGGATATAAGGGAGGGGGTGGAGTTAGTGTAGGGGGGGTGTGGGGGGGGGGAGTTTTGTGTGTGTGAGAGAGATGTAAAGCTAATGTGAGGACCTCCGGTTTGACCCAACATGCCACATCTTTTGTTCTTAATATTTGAATAAATTTGCATATAGTTTTACATTATGTAATCTACATTTAAAAATTTAGGATTTATTACAAATTTACATTTTCTAATATTTGCTTTTAAAAAATAAATTTTCCAACCTGGATAACTTCTTCTGTGGATCTTTTTTTTTCTCATTCTTGCCGTTCTCCATTTCACTTTTCTCTCTTTTCTATTTCCTTTTTCTTTTCTGCTTCCTTTTGTGTTCTGTCGCTCCTCTGTCACGTCTCTCTTTCACAGTTTGCTGGAATTTCTGATATTTTCAGGACTTCAGAATCCATCTGATTTTTAATCTCAAGCAAAATCAGCAGAGCTCCAAGGCAGCTCAAGCTGGTCTTGCCTCCTTCCTCCCCTGCTTGTCTCGTGCGTCACCATCTCTCATCACAGCCGCTACACCCTGTAAAGTACAGTAGAGTACAAAACTACAGTCACAGCCTGACATACTAGTCACTTAACCTATTTTAACCTATCCAGATTGTAACAGTGTATTAAAAGATAGCATGTGTGCACATACTCTGTGTATACTGAACATTTCACGAAGGAAAAGCATGTTGTAATAATCACTTTTGGTCTCTGTTTCTTGGCCTAATCATTTTTTTTTTTATTTTACACATTTTCAGTTTATACTGCTACAGATTTGTCTCCTAAAACCTACCGAGAGAAAGCTGTTCATCCTTGCAGATTGGATTCCCAGTCAAAATTGTGTTCTGGATGCTGGAATGAATCTCAAATGCATTGGCTTTGATCTCTGTGGCTGGAGGGGTACTGTCTTGTCTGGGAATGAAGCTGCGGGCAGGCTTTGCATGGTCTTACAGTGGAGATAAGGCCTTTACATTCTCAAGCTGTGACAAGACTGGCAGCGTACGGAGACTGGTACTGGCCAAATGCAGAACTTCTAACTGCGTGCTACTGTCTCCTGACCAGGTATCAATGGGAAGTCCCAGATGCATTTAAGGACTTCCAACAGCTTCAATCCAACAAGGAAATGCTGGGGAAGCGCCCACAGAAAATTCCCTGCTAGGTCAAATTTTCTTTGCAATTATCAGAAAGGAGCAATGGTTTGGACATTGTTCTCGGACCTGGACAAACACTTTGATGGGTCTCTGTCCTGGGCCCAACACTTTGATGGGTCTCTGTTCCGGGCCCAACATGTTGATGGGTCTCTGTCCCGGGCCCATCAAAGTCCAGCTCCCTCCAGCAATCTATATTTTTAAAAACTGACATCTGCCCCCCCTCCCCCCCCAAATAGAACCCATTGACAAAGGAAGGGTATTAGGCAATCTAAGCAAACCTTACTGCCTTGCACACACACATGCACATAACTCAAATATGCATTTATAACAGATTTTACATGAAAAAAAGAACATTCAAATGTATAGTCTTCTGAGGCAAAAATATCACAACATGCATATTACATCTGAATGCAGTGCTGTCGGGGCAACCAGAAAACACTGCAATAAAGACACTTGGAGCTCCTATGGAATTGGACTTTTTGTGATGCGTGCTGGATGTGGGCTTGACTCTCAGAAAGCCATGAACAAACGGAATTTCCATTTCAATATAGTCACGGTAACTTCTCATACCAAAACAACCCTAACTGTTAGCACTCAAACAGTAACAACTTTATCTATCACTGCACATATTGCACCAGGCCCTAGAACATCAATACACTTTCTATTAGGATAACAGACAAATCAGACTGCTAGAGATCCCTACAGATAAATTATATGGTAGCAGAATACCTCATCTCCGTCACACAAGCAGGCCGATGCTGTACACTTTTTTTGGGGCTGCTCAGAAATGTGCAGGTTGGGCCCACATTTTTTTTTTTGATCTGGGGAGAACAGTTAATAGCCTCATCAACGTGCATTTGCATGTGATGAGCGCTATTAGTTTTGCTGGGGGGTTGGACGTGCGTTTTGGGCACTCTAATCCCCTTATAGCATAACACGTGTCCAACCATGTTTTGCATCGGCCACAAGCTCTGACACAGACATGCATACAGTCTCCTTTCTCTCCAGGCCAGTCCCTTAAACCATTCCCGCGAAGGGCCACACTTTTGAGCTTCCAAAGATCTTCAAAAGAATTCCCTTGAAGCGAAAGCTGTCAGAGAGAGGTCAGACTGACAAGGAGCTGAAATGCTCCTGGAGGAACAGATGTTAAATGGTTTCCAGTCAGAAACAAGGTTTCAGTCACTATGGCCATCTCTAGGTGGCAAGGGTGCATAACGTAGCCGCTGCCCTTGGCTTCCCCTCTCCAGTTTTATTTTTAAGATGGGTACCCACTTCTAGCTGTTGGGGCCCCTGTGGTGAGGGACAGCGGTAGATGAAACACAGCACAAAGGGGGGGTGGGAGGGGAGGCAATATCGTAGTAGGTCCAGTTGGTCACAACAGGTAAAGTGGGGGAGAGAGAAAAAAGGTAATAAAAGGTCCAGGTCAGGGCATGGGCAGATAAATAGCAGCAGCAGCCGGGAGGCAACAGAGGTTTTACCCTCCCAGTACACTCGCAATCCCAATTAATTAGGCAAAAATAACATTCAGTAGTGCAGGGGCTGGGCGTAGGGTTCTTGTCAACAGCTAAAGGGCAGCAACTCACCCGCCAAAAAGGAAGACAAAAATGGGGGTGCTCAGGTGCCATTAGATAAGGGGGGGGGGGCACTTGGGCTGGTGGTATTATTGTTCGTCCATTTCAAACAGCTCCCAAGTAGGTAAATACAGTATAAATAAGAATAAATAACTCAGGCCGGGATCCGGCTCGACGAGGGGCAAAGAGGTGGATATAAATAATAAATTAATTAGTAATGATAAAAAAGATGATATTGATAACAAAAGAAACGTCTCCTCCGTGGTGAGTGCTGCATTAGCACGGGTATGGGGGTTTCGGTTAGGTAATACTTTAGTTTTATTTCAAGCCGTGGCCTATATATTTCACTGTTTTTGGTTCTGTTTTGAACAGATGTCCCAGTGCTTATTGGGAAGAGAAAAGGGGGAGGGGGGGTTGGGGGAGTGGTTGGAGTGGGGAGGACGGGTGGTGCCACGTGCCTCTGTTATGTCCCAGGGCCACACTCCAGCAGAACGGTAGCAAAGGTTGGCTGGAGGCCAGTCTGTATTGGGAGAGGTACAAGAGCACTGCCAAGGACAGCCTGACACGGACGGCCTGATTCCGAGCAGCACCACCTCTGTGCGAGGGGGTGGGGGACAGAGACACAGCTGTGAACGCAGGTAAGAACCTTCTGTCTCTGAGTAAGATCACTGAGCTTCTTACTAACATCCTTTGCAACACCAATAATTCTGGCTTCAGCTAAAAGAATGCCGCATTTCAATCTCGCAGCAGATCGAAATGAAAGACAAAATACCGAAACCCCTTTCTTCTCTTCTTCTAGTCTTAACTGTGTATGTATATATGTGTGTGTGTGTATATGTATATATATATCTCTATATAAATAAAAATGTAAAATAGTTTGGATGTAATCGATAATCTCAGAAACTACTGCACCAATTGCTTTCAAATTTGGACACAACCTTGCTTTCACTTTCGGCAAGGTTCTTCTCTATCTAGATTACATAGATGTCACACGGTTTCAGATAAAAACATGTTTTTACATGTGTGTGGGGAAAACAGCGACATCTGTTGGACAGACATGCAATACACGCTATCTACCTTGGGAAATGAAGCTGCTGTACTGCGCATGCGCGGGCGGGAGCGCACGTCGGGCACAGCGGGACCAACATGGCGCTGGGAGGAGCAGCAGCGGTGGACCGGCGGCGATATCGGGCGTGGTGGTGTTGGCCGGCCAAACTTCGACACCTGGGAGGAGCTGCAGCGGCGATCTTGTACAACTCACGTGCACGACAGGGAAGGATCCTCGCTGACCTCGCGTCTTCCGGAGCGGGCCACGCAGAACCACACAAGAGGGAGAGGGACGGGGGGGTGGGGGGGGCAGCTGGGAGGGCATTGCGAGCAGGAGGGGATCAGAGTCAGGGAAGGAGATTCAGAGAGGGTGCGGTGTCACTGACGAAAGGGGTAGGGAGTAGGTGGGGAGAGGTGACAGTGAGGGGAGGGTGAATGAAGGGGGCGGTGAGTGTCAGGGGAGAGACACAGAGGGGAGAGGTGAGTGTGAGGGGTGAGAGTTGGAGTGGGGACAGGGGAGTGAAGGGGGTTGAGTGACCAAGGGGGAGGACGATGTGTGACTGAGGTATAAGAGCAAGGGGAAGGGGAAGGGGGGGAAGAACCTGACTCTACCATTGCAACGCGTGGCAGGCCACCGCGACACAGAGGGGAGAGGTGAGTGTGAGGGGTGAGAGTTGGAGTGGGGACAGGGGACTGAAGTGGGGGGTTAGTGACCAAAGGGGGAGGGGTGAGTTTGAGGGGAGAGAGTTGGAGTGGGGACATATGTGTGCATATATATATATATATATATGCACACACACCGCATACTGCTAAAACTTTGTTAAAGTTAAATATGACAATGTAAAAGAGTAACGTCTGGAACCTTTGAAATAAATGTATAGACTGCGTTCCCCTGCCCTCCACAGATGTTTTTCAGCTGCTCCAGCAGGCTGTCACCTTTGGCACAGCCTGCTATCTTCCTTGCTTAGAGATTTTTGGCACACGATCCTTTACTGTGCAATCATTCCCAGAAATAAAAGGCACAGTCAGTAAACACAGATAAAAATGGAGCCTTTACCTTAGCCAGCTTCTGCTGTCTTCATTTCCATCCTTTAGCCTGAACGGACCCTCTGTGTTTATCCCATGCCCTTTTGCATTCCATGATGATCTTGTCCTCACCACCTCTTCTGTGAGGGCGTTCCATGCATCCACCACCCTTTCCATAAAGAAGCATTTCCTGATGTCGTTCCTGAGTCTGCCCCCTTGGAGCTTCATAGTATGTCTGCTAGTTGTACAACATTCTTTCCATTGGATAAGATTTTGATTCCTGGGCATCATTAATTCCTTTCAGGTGTAAGGCTCATCGGAGAAGTGGACGTTTAATGCTGAGGTGTGGTTGGCACTGCCTAGCGAGCAGTCAGCTGGCGGAGAAACCCTGTGGCGGGACTGGCTGGAGCTTCACCTATACCAGCTGCCTCCCCTACAAGTTGTGGCAGCCAGCAGGTCTTAGGTGTGCCCCTAGGGCTGTCCAGAGGCGAGGGTCCAAGAAGAATAGATCAGGGCAGGCGGCAGACAATGGAGATGATGGACAGGCCAAGGGTTGAGGCAGGTAGCAGACAGCAGTAAGGGAGAGCAGGCCAGAGGTCAGAGCAGGCGGAGCACAGTCAGGTTCAGGCAACAGTCAAGGGAGGTCCAGTCCAAGCTGAGGTCAATACCAGGTGTTATGACCCCGGTTCAGGTGGAGCATACGGAATACCACCCTCAGAATAGCACAGGACAGTCTGGTGAGGCTGGAGCAAGGCTTGGACAGTCTGGTAAGGCTGGAACAGGGCTTGGCAGGAACAGAATACAGGTAAGGCTGGACTGATGCTTAGACTGGAACAGCATGCAGGTAAGACTGGAACCAAGGCTGGGACTGGAACAGAGTGCAGGTAAGGCTGGAACTGGAACAGCATGCGGAAAGACTGAACCCAAGGCTGGGACTAGAACAGCGCGCAGGTAAGACTGGAACTGAGGTTTGGACTAGGACAGGACAGGAGAGGGTGAGACAAAGACAACACAGAATATGGAAGATATATGACCAAAGACAGCGATACAAAAAGGTCACGAGGAGCAAGACAAGGAAAGGCCAGAGGTCAGGGGTAAGCCTAGATAGGCCTCAAGTCAGAGACAGGAGGAAGAAAGCCCTTAGGCCACAAGGCAAGATAAGGAGTGAGAAGGCCCAGAGGCCACAAGGAAAAGCCTGAGGAGACCACAAGCCAAGAGTGGCTAGAACAAGGAGCCATGGACAACTCACTGCAGAAGCATCTTGGGATTGCCAAGGCAGGGTTTAGTAGGGCTGGAGTCTGGGTGTCTTGAAGGCTGAAGGGAGGAGCTAGGCTAGCCTGGAGAGTATGCGCATTGAGATTCCCTGGTGGAGCAGAGGCTGCAAGAAAGGCTGAGGCTTGAGACCAGGGACGAGATAGTAAGAACAAATCAGAGCGGCGCTCACCGGAGGCCTCTGCTATTAAGGAGGTGTCCTCATCAGGATACGGTAAGGCTGCATAGCAGCTGAAATTGTAGCACCAGGAAGTCAAGCCAAGGAAACAAGGAAGAAGACATACTAGACAAACAGGACAAGGCAACAAGGCTCGGATAAGACAAAGACAGGGCAAGGCCAAGGTACGGGAGCAAGAAAGGGAGAAGGCAGGGTATGGCAGAAACAACAAAGCAAGAGGCGAGACAAGAACAAGGAACGCACAAGGAAGCAACACGCATCAGGAAAAGGCACCAGGGGACCTGTAGGTGAGGCAAGATGCTGAGTCTGAAGGGCTAAGATCATTGACATCATCCATGGGCACTGCTGTCATTCCCGCCATGGGAGCTTTAAGAATGCAACTGTCAGAACATGTGTACTTAGGGAGGGTGGCTGAGAGCAGTGACCATGGCAGTGTCCTGCCGCAGGAAGGAACTGGATGTTGATGGTGTCAGGGTGAGTGCGGGTTTTGGTTGCCTTCCTCTGGACCGTTTCCATTCTGTCTCCATCCTTTTGGATAAACGGTCCTCAGAACTGAACAAAGTACTACAGGTGAGGCCTCACCAAGGGCCTGTACAATGGCATTATCACCTCCTTTTTCCTGCTGATTACGACTCTCCCTATGCAGTCCAGCATCCCTCTGGCCTTAGCTATCACCTTATTACATGGCTTCACCACATTCAAATCATCAGACACTATCATCCCAAGGTCTCTTTCCCTATCCAAAGTAGTATTTCTCTGTCCGTATCCATGAAAGACTAGCGGTAGGTCACTGTTTGCTAAATTCTTGGGCATCAGTCATGTTTGAAACTATGGCAAATCACATCCTGTGATCTCACATACAGTTTGACCTCACTGGTTCATGTGGTGTGTGATCTCATTTATGAAATCATAGGACCAGAATAAACCTGAGGTCTGGGCTTCCACTAGGCCACTAGTGGTCAAATATTGGGTTTTCTCAAATATCTATTGTCCTAAAAGAAGATATCTGGCCATTATGTGTGTTCTATTGAATCACTCCAAAATGCCTTCAAATGGACCCAAATAAAGATATTTTCATCAGGGGGGAAGCAGTCTCTGCCTATACTCTCTAGTGAGCTCCAAAGAGTTATTCACCCACCTAAATATATGTTTTTTTATTCACCGCCCCAAATACTCTACCCCAGACAGATTTCTTCCTGCTCAAAGCACCAGAAAGTTTGTTTGGCCTCCCTTTTGCCAGAATAAAAGAGGATAGCACAGGCCAGCTCCCAGCCTTTCCCAAGGGAGGAACAATGTATTTTGTCTTCTTTTCCTCCCATGAAAAAAATGTTGCAGCCAGCCCATGTTACCCTTTTTCCATTTATTTTATCCAGTTCCACTGGAATGGAATCGGTGGAAAAGTATCACGAGAGAGAATACCGTGACAGGCACAGCACATACAACAGTACTGGCCCAGGAAGACCAGTTGGAGGAAGGGGAATGGCCACTCGACACGGGTGAAACCCATCCTTTGCTCATTTCTCAGCAGAATATTTTATCCAAGGGCAAAGAGAAGTTGTGAATCTTTTTGGCCTCCAGAGAATCAGCATCTCCAGCCTCTACAGGGTCTTCAGCCAGCGACGGCAGATGTTCTCTCTCAAAAAAGGTTGTGGAGCGTGTAGCACGCAATGACTTGGCAGACTTCCACCAGACTTATGCGCAAAAGGCCTGTAGTGTGATCCTGGTAGTGACATCTACTTTTCAGATCAAACATCCACTCCGTAACTGTCCTGCTGGAGTAAGCAGCATGCTTATAGTACTCCCCTGAGGTAGATGACGTGTGGGGAAATGGCGTTAATAGTGCTGGCAAGAGCAGATACCCAATAGTGCTCCGAAACACAGACTAAGAGCAACACAGCTTGAAAGCAAACATTCACTTTATACTTCTCCAAGGCCTCTTTTCCTTACCTACCCAATGGAGCTTCACCCCAGGAATTGCAAACATATAGGGGGCTGTCTTAAAATATGGACAACATGGCAGGATGTGGAAGGCTGGCCAATGGCCAATTATGTCCATTGCTAGTAAATGATAATCAGGGCAGGCTTGAATGTTCAAGCTGTCACAATATTTAAAAATCCAGCATATGCTTTCTGGTTCCTTGAAGGAATCAAAACTACAAGTGCAATTACAGTGGAGGAGTAAACTAGTGGTTACAGCAGTGGGCTATAAACCGAGAGACCAAGCTTCAAATCCCACTGTCGCTCCTTGTGATCTTGGGCAAGTCACTTTACCCTTCAGATTGCAAGCCCTCTGGGGATAGGGAAATACCTACAGTACCTGAATGTAATCTGCTTTGAAGTGCCAAAAAAGCAGAATATAAAAAATCTAAACCTCAGCCAGGTTGGGGGCGTGAGTATTGTCTCACCTCCAACCTCTTCTGTTCGGTATAGGGGTACAGAATGTACTCAGGCATTGATAAAGGACTTGATATATTTTGACACTAACAAAATACCAGTCAAACCTCCATCCACACTCTGGAAGAGGTCAATACCCAGAGAAGACAGAGTTTCATCATTATTTCGGTGCAGAAACTGTGAGACTCCCATTTTACATGGGAATCTATGTGCCAAACACATTCTTCACACAGCTTGGTGATGAGTGGGCCAGGTTGAATAGGTGTTGGTGAGCAAGTCTGGTGTGGTGGTTTGAAAGAGAGGCCATTTAATTAATGCATTTATTTACAAAATTTCTATTACTGCCTCCCCAAGCAGTGAGGGATTTACGATTTTGCCTCTCTTAGGCACCACTAGTGCTGTCACCCCCCACCCCCCCCATTAGGTCAGACAACAAGGAGTAAAAGGCCTAAGCCCTAGAGTTTCCTACTGCAGCACAGGGGTAAGATTGTGTGGCAACAATGTAAAAATTCTGAAGAATATTGACAAACATTTCCGTCTTTTATTGTACATTATAAAAATAAATCAGTTTTCTAGCCTTGCTAGTGTCCACATAATTTATTTTCTTTTGCTGGATTAGGACAAGGGATCTCAAATATTAGAAAAGGGAGAAGATCCCAGGGATGGAAAGAAGAGAAGAGGGACCAGGGCTGGGGAGAGGAGAAGGTGAGAGGGGAGGAAGAGTGTGAGAAAAAGAAAGGACTGGGGATGTGAGGAAGTGAAGGAAAGTGGAGCAGGGATGGTGGGTGCAGGAGATCAAGAGGCTGGGATGGTAGAAGAGGGAAGTTCTGGGATTGAGGAATGGGGGAGAACTGGAATGGTTGGGGGTGGATTCCAGGTTCTGGGGAGAAGAAGGAAGGTTCTGAAATCAAGGGAGAAAGGATCAAAATTGAAGTGATGAAGGGTGAGTAGAGGTGGGGGGTGGGGTGTTGGAGGAGGCAGGTGTCCATATCTAATTCTGATCCTGCTCCCTCTGCATCCCCTCTCTGACCTCCTACCCAATCTGGCATACACACACACACAGACACAGAATCAATCTCTTCTCTCTTAACACACATAAACACTGCCCTCGCCCCTCCTGTTCCTGGATGACCAGAAGGGAGGGGCTGGATTAGATAGCAGAGTAACTATGCTTTGTTCTCTTACGTCTGCTCCAGCCTCACCTCACTCCTCCTGTTCCTTGCATGCTGCCTGAGGGGACAGACAGCAGGCAAGGAAGCAGAGAACTGTTTTTAGCTGAATGAAATTCAGCACAGCTGGGAAGCAGCAAATCTTCAGCTGGTCTGCTGCCCTAGGCATAGGCCAAACCTGACTCCAAGTCAAAAGCTGGCACGTCTATGATGGCTTCTATCCCGACATGCTCTAAGTATCTATTTTTTACACTATGATGAATGCTGGTATTATCTTTCTACAAATATTTGCTAAATATCTCCTTTGTGATTGTTGCTATTCAAAATTACAAAAACATGAAGGATGAATCGACCCTGGGAGCCTATAATGGAACTCAAATTCTCCTCTAGACTCTACAGTCAGTTGAGTTTTCAGGATATTCACAATGAACTCTGCCGTAAGATAAAGTTGCATATACTGGGTCCCCAATATAATCTCCTGTATTTTCACTATGGATATCCTGAAAACCTGACTGTGAGGTCCAGAGGTCGTTTGGGAACCAAATGTTTTCTGCAGATCTGTACAAGATCATATACAGTCCTGATTTTCAGGATATCCACAATTAATATGCATGAGATAGATTTGCATCCACAGCCTCCATTGTATGAAAGTTTATCTCATACATATTCATTACTGAAATCCTGAACATCAGGGCTTTTTGGTGCTTGTAAGGACTGGATTTGGCCACTACTTCCTTAAGGTATCAATGCTTTGTATTCCTGGCTAAATTTCAATTTGTCATGAGAAGGATATTCTGTACTAAAATGAGGGCTGACAACCACACCTACGGCTTTTTCAAAAGCAGCTATTTGACAAACCCTAAATTAAACAGGCTGCCAAAATTTGCCAGCAGCCCCCTACATTCCCTCTTCTTTCGTAGCCCTCTTAACCCCTGAACACCAATAAGGTACCACTTGTAAATGGTTTCTCACTGTGGTAGTATCTCTGAATGGATTGGTCTTGCTCACACCATCGGGCCGATACAGTAAAATACGTGGGAGAGCCGGTGCTCCGAGGCGAGCGCCTGCTCTCCCAACATGTGCCCAGGCCACTCTCCTGGGCACGCGATTTAGTATTCAAATGAGGGCCCGCGGTAATAAGGAAGCGCTAGGGACACTAGTGTGTCCCTAGCACCTCCTTATTGGCAGAAGCGGCAGCTGTCAGCGGGTTTGACAGTCGAAGCTTAATTTTACCAATGTCGGTTGTCGAACCCACTGACAGCCATAGATTTGGAAAACGGATGCTGGCAAAATTGAGCGTCCGACTTCCAACCCATGAGCTGCGGGCTGATTTTTTTATTTTTGGGGCCTCCGACTTAATATCGCTATGATATTAAGTCGGAGGATGTACAGAAAAGCAGTATTTTCTGCTTTTCTGTACACTTGTGTTTAAAAAAGGATTGGATAGGTTCTTGGAGGAGAAGTCCATTACCTGCTATTAAGTTCACTTAGAGAATAGCCACTGCCATTAGCAATGGTTACATGGAATAGACTTAGTTTTTGGGTACTTGCCAGGTTCTTATGGCCTGGATTGGCCACTGTTGGAAACAGGATGCTGGGCTTGATGGACCCTTGGTCTGACCCAGTATGGCATTTTCTTATGTTCTTATGTTCCCGGTGCCAGCTGAAATTAACGCTTGCCTTTAATTTGCAGCTTGGCTGCACATTTTACTTTATGGTGCGGGAATAACTAATAGGTGAGGGAATAACTAATAGGCTCATCAACATGCATTTGCATATTCTGGGCGCTATTAGTTTTTGGGGAGTTGGACATGAGTTTTCCTCGCGCTATTATCCCTTACTGTATAAGGGGTAATAGCGTGTCGAAAACGCGCTTCCAGTTCTGTATTGGCCTGCATGATAGGAATAAACCGCTTTTAAGCCAGAGCACGTTGGATATGATCTTGATGGCTTTCTCATATCTTATCAAGAGGAGCTCACATGCTGTGCTTCGCTCAGTTGAGAAACTTTGTTTTTATGTGCAGAAAAAAACAAAAACTTATTAGGCAACACCTTTTTATTGAACCAAAAATCCATGCTTTTGACAAGCTGACTTCATCAGGTCAAAAACAAAAGGAGCATGCATGTGGTGATATTTAAATATACAATGCTGATGTAACATAATTTAACAAATGGCTCCTGGGACCACTCACACACCCAGGAACCTAGAGAGGACATCACGGTGTCTAAAGCTGTGTTTGAATTCTTGTCACCAGCACATTTCTCCATGCATGGAATGCCTACTAAACCCAAGGATGAAGCACTCTACAATTTCCTCTCTGACCCAGTAGAGGCCGACACCTCACAGCACCTAACAAGAGAGGAAACAGCTCCAAAGACAGCGACCACAGGACAAGTCTGAACATGCCCCTGGTTTTTACTGCTGAGCAACAGAAGGCAGGCAGGGAAAACCCTTAGTGAACAGTAATAATAAGGCAGGCAGGTAACTTCCCAAACAAGTTTCATGATGTAGGACAAAGTTCTAGCAGCTGTGCTGGCCTCAAGAAACTGGATTCTTTGTAAGTTGTGATACCGTTTATTAGACCAATATATGAATTGTCCAAAGATATGAAGTATTACCAGAAGAAGTATCCAAAGGTGATAGTGCAGATAAATTTTCAAGACCTTTTTAATTTTACTTATTTCATTTTTGTCTTGCTTTTCCAATGTTTCTTTTCAGATGAAGGTGGGACCTGATTTTGAAAGCTCATGTTGTGTGTTCATCCAATAAAAGGGTTTCACAGCCCAGTGAGGAGCTGGAGAGGGCTCTGGGGATTCCCAGTGTTTCATGACTTCATGTAAATAAAATGTGTGTCACACGCCCTCTGATGCTGAACAGTCAAATCACTTTGTAATTCTAATCGCTGTACTGATTCTAAGTCCTGGAGAAAGATTGTAATGCCTTTTAAAGGACCAAAAAAGAAATGATGTAGTCTATGAGCATTCCAGTCCACACGGATGCCCTCTTCCTTTTCTGTATCCTTTGTTTCATACATCTAAACATTAATACTAATAGGGGTAGATTTTAATAAAGTACGCCCGCGCGTACTTTTGTTCGGATACGCGCGTATCTATTAAAATCCGGGGTCGGCGCGCGCAAGGCTGCGCAAGCTGAGCCACGCAGCCTTCCTCCGTTCCCGATCTGAAATCGGAGCGGCCTCAGAGGGAACTTTCCTTCCACTCCCCCCCCCCCCCCCGCACCTTCCCCCCCCCCCACCTTTGTTGGCAAAGTTACGCCTGCCCGCTATTCCCCAGCCCGGGAGCAGTTTCGGAGGCCTCGGCCACGCCCCCGAAACGCCCCCAGGCCGGAAACATGCCCGCGGTCCCACCCCTGGATGACGCGATGCGCGACACGCCCCCCTAGCAAAGCCCCGGGACTTACGCGCATCCCGGGGCTTGCGCGCACCGCCGAGCCTATTCAACTTAGGCTCGGCGTGCGCAGGGGGAGGTTGGGGCAGGTTTTCGGGGGGTACGCGCGTATCTTATGCGTGTACCCCTTTGAAAATCTGCCCCATATTGCATACTCCAAATTGGAGATTAAATAGACATATTGCCAGCCAAAATACCTCTCTAGTATGTGTCTTCCTAAATGTAAAGATATAATTATAAAGAAAAATATGGTTCATTTCTTTTTTTTTTTATTTCTGAATTTTCAATACAAATAAAGTATTCATTTATAACAGAATAGAAACTTGATTAGTCATTAAAGGTAACAGTCTTACAAAGCATAGAAACCATAAAGTTATTCCATAATGGCTAAACTATAATCTCAAACTTCTCTCGTTTGGGGGGGGGGGGGATTAGATTTGAGGAATAATAACAACAAATTGAAAGAAGAAATGGTATAGCCCTGAAAAAGAACAGTTAATTTTCTTTAACAATTCTCTATGAGGCACCATTGGAAGAAAAAGAATAAAATCTCTTAAATGCTCAGGTGCAAAGAAAATGTAACAATCACTCCCCTTCCTTATAATACATTTGCAGGGGTAGCGCAACATAAAAGTTGCTCCTAAAGAAACTGTCTCCTGCCTCATACTTAAAAAGGCTTTATGCCTTTCTTGAGTGATCTTTGAGATGTCTGGGAACATACGTATAGTTATACCATGAAAGGGGGTGTTTAAATGCTGAAAATACTTAGACATAATTTTGCTAACATCCTGTTCTGCAATTAATGTAACAATCAATGTAGCACATTCAATAATTTCTATTGCAGAGGATTCAAGAAACATAGTAAGATTATCTACATCAAATTGATTTTGCTCTTGCGGAACATTTTCCCCTCTTTCAGCACTGGTTCTGGGAATGAAATAAACCTTATTTATCACAGGCATATCAGAGTCCAACATCTGAAGAGTCTCCCGGAGATATCTTTTAAAAGTTATTATGGGAAGCTCACCCATAATTTTAGGAAATTTGATCAATCTCACATTAAATCTCCAGTTCCAGTTTTCTAGTAATTCCAATCTTCTGGACAATGCAGTTCTATCTTTTATTGTTGCCTGATTGAAAGCTTGTATATTTCCTATTTCTGTTTCCATTCCATCCACTTTTTCTTTCATTACTTGCAGTGACAAATCTTGCTCAGAAATCTTATTGTTTAAAGAAGAGGCTATTTGTTCCATTCTCTGGTTGCTAGCTCTTACAGCAACTATCGGGCCAATCCTGTATCGTGCGGTAGGAAGAGCTGCGTTAGTGCCTACGGCACCCGCGGTTACCGCCCGCACAGAGCAGCTCACCTACCGCGCGATCCTGAAGCCTAATTATATGTAAATGTAAGCCGCGTCCGAAAAGCCTTAGTCCCGCGCAACCCAGGATACTGGATAGAGCGCCTATACAGGATCCTGGGTGCGCGGGCCTAAGGCTTCACGCCACGCTGGTATCTGTCATTTCAAATGTCATTTGAAATGACAGATACCAGGAAGCAACGGCGGCGACAGCGCAGAAGCAACGGCGAAAGGACTTTTCAGTGTCCCCCCTCCTCTCGGAGCAGGGCGCGAAAAGCTGCCTTGCTCCGGGAGGAAGGGGGACACTGACAGCGACGAAGCTTTCCCCCAGCCCGGACACCGGCGAAGCCAGAAGACAGCGGCGGCGAAACGACTGTCAGTGTCCCCCCTCCTCTCGGAGCAGGGCGCGAAAAGCTGCCTTGCTCCGGGAGGAAGGGGGACACTGACAGCGACGAAGCTTTCCCCCAGCCCGGACACCGGCGAAGCCAGAAGACAGCGGCGGAGAAAACGGCGAAACGACTGTCAGTGTCCCCCCTCCTCTCGGAGCAGGGCGCGAAAAGCCGCCTTGCTCCGGGAGGAGGGGGGACACTGACAGCGGCAAAACTTTCCCCCAGCCCGGACACCGGCAAAACTTACAATTTTGCAGCCATGAGCCACGAGCAGGAACGCGAAGATCTGGCTCCGATAGCTCCTCCCGACAAGATGGCCGCCTGCACGGGGAAAGAGTACAATTGGCCGCTCAAGACGTGATGTCGTGACGTCACGTCTTCAGCGGCCAATTGCACGCTTTCCCCGTGCAGGCGGCCATCTTGTCGGGAGGAGCTAAGGCAGGCCAGATCGTGTTCGTGCTCGTGGCTGCAAAAAAGTAAGTTTTTTGCCGGTGTCCGGGCTGGGGGAAAGTTTTGCCGCTGTCAGTGTCCCCCCTCCTCCCGGAGCAAGGCGGCTTTTCCGCCCTGCTCCGAGAGGAGGGGGGACATTGACAGTCGTTTCGCCGTTTCTCCATCGCTGCTTGTGCGCTGTCAGTGTCCCCCCTCCTCCCGGAGCAAGGTGGCTTTTCGCGCCCTGCTCCGAGAGGAGGGGGGACACTGACAGTCGTTTCGCCGTTCTTCTCCGCCGCTATCTTCTGGCTTCGCCGGTGTCCGGGCTGGGGGAAAGCTTCGCCGCTGTCAGTGTCCCCCCTCCTCCCGGAGCAAGGCGGCTTTTCGCGCCCTGCTCCGGGAGGGGGGAGAAGAGACAAGCGGCGAAACAACTTACTTGCACGGGGGAAAGCGGTCTCCGTGGCAGCCCCAGTCCTCTCCCCTCCTCCCGAAGCCAAAAAAAAAAAAAAAGCTTTTTTTTTTGGCTTCGGGAGCAGGGGAGAGGACTGGGGCTGCCACGGAGACCGGCACCCATGATCGCGGCCGGGGCAGGTGAGCGGGGGCTGGGGGAAAGCTTGCCACCTACCCTGACCCCTGCCTCTACCGCCTGGGTCAGGGTAGGCGGTAAGTTTGCAGGTTAAACGCGCGACAAAGCGGCAGGGAAAGGTAGCGTTAGTCGGGGCGCGGGTTACGGGATGCTAGGGGAATAGCTAATTCGCTCGTTTGCATGCAATATCGCGCTAATTCGCTCGTTTGCATGCAATATACATGCCGCGGGCGGAAGGGGTTACCCGGGGAATTTAGGACGCGGTAGGAGTAGGTTAAAGGGGATTCGGGATCGCAGGAAGGGCTAACGCGGCCGGAACGTGAGTTAAAAGCGGCTTAGGAGCAGGGTAAATGCAGCCGCACTTTACAGGATTGGCCCGTATGAGATTAGCAGAAAGTTCCCATAATGTCTCCATAGTTACCACTGCTGGTCTTATAGGGGTTTCTATGTGCTCACCCGATGAAACTGATGTTCCAGTGGCTGGTGCACTGGCTGCCCCTCGGCCAAATGTCTCCAGAAGACCCCCAAGAGGATTCTGGGCAGCTGCTTCGCTTCCTTCTCCCTACCTTCCTGAGACGCTGACTTCCTCATTCAGCGTCTCTAGAAGAGTCTCTGATGACATTCCCCTCTCAGCTGGTGATGGAATCACGGGAGGGCTGAGGGAAATCTCTGCCTCAGGCGGTGTTGAATTTCCTCCCTTGGGCACTGCAGCAAGGCTACTCCCCCCCCCCCCCCCCCCCCCGGTCGTTCCTGCTCCCGGAGTTCTGAAGGTAGTTATGAGCCTCTGTTCAGATAGCTGCGTTGAAATTATTTATTTATTTATTTAACAGTTTTATATACCGACCTTCATAGTAAATAACCATATCAGATCGGTTTACAATAAACAAGAATATAACTGGGGTCACAATTCAAGAGAACGAAAGGTAAACAATAGGTAGGAATGAGTCAAAGTTACAATCAACAGGGTAAGGGAACTTGGAAGCTTGCAGGAAGCTGGAAGGAAGACAAGGCAGGAAATAAATAAAAACAAAGTGATAACAAAGTGATAACATAGTGCGTGCGGGTTAAAGCTTAATGGTGCTTTAATCTGGAAGAGTCAGAGTCCATTTGTAAGAATAAACACCGTGACGGGTAAGCGTGAGGACAACTAGTGCTTGTCTGGTGGGTCGGCGAAGGCTTGGTGAAAGAGCCAGGTTTTAAGTCGTTTTCTAAAAGTTAACAGGCAAGGCTCTACTCTGAGGCTTGATGGGATGCTATTCCAAATAGATGGGCCAGCTATTGAAAAAGCTCTGTCCTTTGTCATCGAGAGGCGTGAGGCTTTAGTAGGAGGGAATTTCAGAGTGCCTTTGAGAGTATCTCTGGTTGGTCTGTTAGAGGAGTATAGTTTGAGTGGGATTTCCAGGTCGAGTTGAAGATGATGATGGATAGCTTTATGAATTACTGTGATCGATTTGTATAAAATTCTGAAATTGACTGGTAACCAGTGTAGGTTCCTGAGGATGGGAGAGATGTGTTCGCTGCGTCTGGTACTGGTCAGCAATCTCGCAGCCGCGTTTTGTAACATCTGCAGT